>NC_041395.2:240869312-241183479 GCF_900747795.2 Erpetoichthys calabaricus
CAAGTGCTCAATGATATTTATTAAAAGAAGTGTTGAGGGTTGAAGAGTTATCATTACCTGTAGTAGTAGTAGTATGCAGCCATACTGTAGTTATGTATTTAATTGGTATGTATGTACAATATACTTGCATTAAACTAATGCTTTCAGTGGTGTATTGAATACAGAGAAGGTGTGTGCATGCATATTGGTTTTATATGGCTTAAACATTTGATTCAAGAGGATCCCAATGTTTAGGCACCTATTGAAGTGTTAGACGTGCTGTATGGCCTTTTTGCTGAAAAACAAAACTGATTGGCAAAATGGAAAAAAATGGTAACTTGAGAAAAGTTTGGCATTTTATGTGCAATAATTTTCTAAAGTTTAAAAAACTCAGACAGCCCTTACGGTAAACACGAGACGCACAAGCTGATGCAGATTCTTCTGTGTCTGTTTAAGTTGCTATCAGCATCTGTCATCCCACCATTAGTCCAAACGCTGGACTCACTTAATCAGGTTAAGTATGTGCTGTGAAAGGGAAGGTCGTACTTATGTTTCTTTAAATTCTATTGCTTCACTGGTTTCTACTTTTAATTAGAAAATTACAAAATAATGAGAAAATACACATTTTAGTGTATTGATATTTGCAATATATTCTAGAAAGCTGAAATGAAAACACGTTTGATATTTGATTTTTTGTATAATGCATATCTTTTCCAACCACCATTTATCCAGTTTTAGGGGATTCATTTTTATTATTTTAAAATGTACAGCATATTTAACAGTATTAATACAGTGCTATATGTTAAACATACAGTATATTGCTAGAACATGAGATATCTATTTATTCTAGTATGTGCAAATGTGCTATTTATGTTTATATATATTTATGTGCATATATACTGCATGTATTTGGTTTACTTTATAGAACTATTTTTTATTAAATATTACACCATGTTTTAATTTAATTTTAACCCATGATATCTGAAATTTTCACATGGATTTTCTGACTTTGCATATATGGAGGCATCACAGTGTTATTTTAAAGACTGACTGCTTGGATCTTATTTGGGCTTGTAACACATTTACCATATGAACATTGAATACACAGAGTGAATAAAGCAATAGAATGTGAAGTAGAAAAAACCCTCATTCTGTGTATTTATATGCTGATTAAAACACATAAATATATACACACACACACAAAATAGCTCCTATGCCAGGTCTAAGCCATATGTGCACAAGCGCACTCATGTATGTATGTATGCATGCATCTCCTGCAGTAAAAAAAAGACTTTAGAGGGAATATGCCTTTCATGTGAGAGATGGAGAAGTCATATGCTTTAAAGTGTTTCTTCCAGCAGAATGTGCTTCCAAAGTAGCCTGCTCGCCCCAACAATAGCCCTTCATTCCTTCTACTTTGGCAGAAGTCCACTTTTATTAGAGATGTTGACTTTCAGGCTTTTTTGAAAATCAACAAACATAGCACCAGGCAGTGTGCGCCTCATTTTATCAAATGGTACACAGCTTGGTAATGCCTCCCAGACAATTCGAACTAATCTATGGTGATGACCAGGGGGACGGCAATGATTGTCATGTTAGTAAAAAAAATCAAAACAATCATGTTACGTCAGTTCTACCATTAAAAGACTTGCTTCTCTGCAAATTTTTGTGCTCAGTAATTAATACTCTGGGGCTGCAGTTTCAAGCTGGTACTCCAGGCAAAGGATGCCACTCACCTGATAATTATTTCAGGAAACCATGCACGAATGAATGTGATTGACAAATGCAGCATTGCTATAATTGCCTGAAGCGGAATGTGAAAGAGAAAAAGAAAGAGAAAAGTTAACTAGTTATGTACTTACCTAGAAGGATTAAAGAAAAATACAGAAGAAAAAGTCTACTCCTGTTAGGGAAAGAAACTTATTTACCACAACAGAATAGTTTATTTGATCTGCCCAGACTGAGCTGAGAAATGCAGCAGAAGTAGGCTCGCGGTCACTAAGCACATGCAAAAGTACTACGGCCCTTAGACAGTGTCAATAGTAGGCTATAATAAAAAATTAAATGTTGAAAATTAAAATTACAGCAAATGTTTTTCCTATATAAATATTTAAAGAGCCAGTATCCACTTCAGCTTCTTCTCAACATAAAAGTACAGAGGATATCATGAAAAAAATGGTTTTAAATAATACAACTAGTCCTTTTCTGATATTTTGAAGTCTACTATTTTACTTTAACAAGCTGAGAAAGCCACTCTAGTCAGGAGCTGCCTCTTAATTTGCTTCTATATGTCCCCAGGCCCCACAGAAAATAGAACGCAGGCTTCAGATTCTGAAACATAGAAATTATGGAAGATGAACAATACCCAGAATTCCCTGGACCTTAGGATGTGAGCCAAAAGTGAGATGCCTAGATTCAATGCGACTGGGATGCATTTAGAAATTTTTTAGATAAATTAAACAGCAGCTTTGCCTGTGATTTAAATTTGATGAAGAATTTCATCATTCGGGGTGTAAGCTATTAAAATTTTCAAGAGTGGGTTAGAGAAATGTTGCTTGCACAATATTTTATATACACATTACCTCATTTAAAACCATGCAGATTCTTGACTGAAAAAAAGAAAGAAAAATCTGCTGACAGTTCGCTGGCTGGACTTGGTATGAATTCAGATATTTTCAACATAAATATAATATTCTGGAGAAGGAGATCTTTTTGTTATTGTTTTACATCATGTAAAGATATGTATTATAGAAATGAAGATCCAGTGGAGTCACATAGTACTCACATAGCCCTACTTTTTAGATGTACAAGTAGTGCTCCATTATGATTTGGACCATTTTTATTATACTGTAGTCTTATAGACAGGAGTCTGACTGAAGCTTCTTACCAAGCTGTAAAATAGGACTTAATCAGAAAAAACACAGGTCAATTCTCCTCCTATTGTGGTGTTCATGGTTAAGCCAAAAATTGGAATGAATAAGAAATGAGATTTAGCTTTAACTCAGTAATGTCAAATAAATATTTTCTTAAGCTTTTAAGTATATGTAACAATAAAATTCAAAATATGCCACATCTATGACTGTCTCTTACTTTTTGCCTCATGTTTCAGCGACAAACACTAGCTTCCTGCTATCCTAAAAATAGAAGATGAGAGTTCTGTAAATGTGATAGAGAAATTTGAAAACAAAGATATTTATCTTTATCTTATACTGCAGATTTGTTGGGAGCAGTGTATAAAATAGAAAAAGAAAAAAGGATTATATTTTTAAAACACATGGGTCAAAAAACTTTCATGTCAAGAGCACATGAAGAATAAGTGTTTTAGCTTAAGGAGTTGAAGAATGGTACAGTGCTTAGCATAACTTCACTCCTACAGATCCAGAGTTTTGGTTTAGTTCCTGGCCCAGTATCTGTCTGTGTGGAGTCTAGAAAGTTCTCCCAATTTTCTCTTGGATTTTTCTGAGTGCCTTTTTTCCCACTGGTATAAGTCGGCTCTGAGAATGAATAAATGAATGATCAACTCTGAAATGTAATATATAACAAGCAGGGCTTGTCATAAGTTCACGTCTTATAAAAATAAGTTCACGTCTTATTTCTATATTGAAGCTGATGTTGGTAGGATTGGTACTGGCAACCATGACCCTGAATTGGATTAAGTGAGCTTGAAAATATTTATTCGATAATTTTGCATCTACCCAGACCTGCTAACTTCACTTTATGTATCTTGTGAATGTAGAGCCTATTGCAGCAGCATCAAGTTCTACCAGGCCATATGCACACTGTAGGTAACAGCCATGTACACATTGGCACTTGACTATACCCACTCAATGTTAAACTTCCAATTAATCTAACACACTGTTGTTTTGAGATCTGAAAGGAAAATCTGGATTATCCAAAGAAAAACCTGTACTGACATAAATATAAGAAATCTCCACATGCAATTAGTATTCACTGCATTACAATGCCAGCAAGCATCATACCTATAATTGTGTTTCTTTGTAATGCATTGAAAAAATATTAAAGATAAAGAAAATAATGTTTATTTTTGTATGGTACTCTTCAAAATACACTTCAATATCTTTTATGTAATCACTATACATAGACCATTCTGATATAAAATTATGGGGGAACACACAAGTGATACACTCAATAATTGTGAATGGAACATTCAACCATGTTAGTAACTTTCTCCATCACAGAGTACTTTTCTGCAGCTAAATTTGATCAAGCAAAATAAAACCAACAAATGCATGAGACAGCATTAGTTTAATAAAAAAAAACCCTAGAGAGTGTGACCTCTCCCCCAAAGATTCTGCAAAATTACAACACTATCTACAAACATGCTATACACGTGGGAAAACACATTTCATAAATGCAGGCCCCGGAGAGTAATATGCAAAATGTTTCAACAGTTATGCAACAGAAGCGAACATTTACTAATTTGGGATGAATTGGGGTCTGGGAATTGATGTTTCTTCAGTTGCAGACCTGTACTGTATATCCCACTGACAATTTGAAGATTTTTTTGCTATTTCTATAAGTGTCTGATAGTCAAATGTCACTCTCTAACTTACATTATATTTACACACACACTACATATATATATATATATATATATATATATATATATATATATATATATATATATATATATATGTATATTTATATGTATGTATGTATGTATGTATTGTAATAGCTAGCCTGGTAACAGACAGACACGACACCAATGACCACAACACATGGTTTATTTACAGACACTATTTACAACAGGTTCCAGCAACTCACACACTGTTGCTCAGTCCTTCGTCTCTCTTCGGCCGCCTCCACTCCTCCCTCGCAAGCTCCATCTTCCTCCTCCCGACTCCGGCTCCTCGAAGGGAGTGAGGTAGCTCCTTTTCTCATGCCCCGAATGTGCTCCAGGTGCTTGGTGATGGTCTTACTGGCAGCACTTCCTGCTGTGGCGGAAGTGGTGTCCTCCAGGGCTCAGGAACCATCCAGGCAGCCCCTTGTCTGGACCACGGACCCCCACCAGGTTGAGCTATTCTGTATTCACACTTTGTATGTGCCCCTACAGTATATACAATCATATGAAAATGTTTTTGGAAACCCCTCCTAATTCTTTGGATTTTTGTTTATCATTGGCTGAGCTTTCAAAGTAGCAACTTCCTTTTAATATATAACATGCCTTATGGAAACAGTAGTATTTCAGCAGTGACATTAAGTTTATTGGATTAACAGAAAATATGCCATATGCATCATAACAAAATTAGACAGGTGCATAAATTTGGGCACCCCAACAGAGATATTACATCAATACTTAGTTGAGCCTCCTTTTACAATTATAACAGCCTATAGACACCTCCTATAGCCTTTGATGAGGGTCTGGATTCTGGATGGAGATACTTTTGACCATTCTTCCATACAAAATCTCTCCAGGTCAGGTAAATTTGATGGCTGCTGAGCATGGACAGCCTGCTTCAAATCATCCCATAGATTTTCGATGATATTCAAGTCAGGGGACTATGACGGCCATTCCAGAACATTGTACTTCTCCCTCTGCATGAATGCCTTTGCAGATTTCGAACTATGTTTTGGGTCATTATCTTGTTGGACTATCCAACCCCTGCATAACTTCAAACTTTGTGACTGATGCTTGAACATTATCCTGAAGAATTTGTTGATATTGGGTTGAATTCATCTGACCCTCGACTTTAACAACGGCCCCTGTCCCTGAACTAGCCACACAGCCCCACAGCATGATGTAACCTCCACCAAATTTGACAGTAGGTAGCACGTATTTTTCTTGGAATGTGGTGTTCTTCTTTTCCGCCATGCAAAGCACTTTTTGTTATGACCAAATAACTCAATTTTTGTCTCATCAGTCCAAAGCACTTTGTTCCAGAATGAATCTGGTTTGTCTAAGTGAGCATCTGCATACAACAATCGACTCTGTTTGTGGTGTGAGTGCAGAAATGGCTTCTTTCTCATCACCCTGCCATACAGATGCCATTCTCACAATCCTGCACATATGCCGCTCCTGTATTTTTCTTGGCCTGCCAGACCTGGGTTTAACAGCAACTGTGCCTGTTGCTTTCCATTTCCTGATTACATTCTTTACAATTGAAATGGACAGTTTAAACTATTGAGATAACTTTTTGTTGCTTTCCCCAAAACCACGATACTGAACAATCTGTTTTCAGATCTTTTGTGAGTTGCTTTGAGGATCCCATGCTGTCACTCTTCAGAGGAGAGTCAAAGGGAAGCACAACTTGCAATTGACCACCTTCAATACCTTTTCTCACAATTGGACACACCTGTCTATGAAGTTCAAGGCTCAACGAGCTAATCCAACCAATTTGGTGTTGCAAGTAATCAGTATTGAGCAGTTACATGCATTCAAATCAGCAAAATTACAAGGGAAACAAAATTTTTGCACAGCCAGTTTTTCACATTTGATTTAATTTCATACACCTAAATACTGCTTCACTAAAATCTTTGTTTGGAAAACACCCCAGTACTCAGATGTTCCTAGGAAATGAAAGACATACCACTGTTATCTTTTTTGTTGAAAGTAGAGTAAATTATTATGCAGGCTGAGAGGGGTTCCCAAACTTTTTTATATGACTGTAAACATAGAAAATATAGACAAAGGATGCTGTGATTGCACTCCCAGACAATGCAGGAAGTCTTTTTAAACAATATATAAGGTTGCTTGCATTTCTTTTGCTTTTTATCTTTTCACTCAGAATTTGCTTAAGGTAAAATGTTTAGGCTTAATTTATAAAGAATTATATTCAGAAACCATTATCCATTTCTTATAAACTGGCACAAATAAGGTAAAGGTTCAATTAAAGAATATACTGTGCCTGTTACTTCATAGTGTGAATTAATACCTTTTTTATATATTTATAAATGCATGAAAGGTTAAGCATTAATTGATTTACCAAGTTCAGCATGTCATAGAGATGCTTATTTTTACAAATATTACACTGTACTTCTGATCTGATTCAGTACAACTGCAATATAATAAATTAGTTTTTTTTTTTAAATGCAACCTTAAATTATTAAACAATAAATTATCAAAGTGAACACAATGTTCTGAATGAGCCTAATCTTAATAAATACATTAATGTGATAATTCTCTCTCTTTAATATCTATAACCAACAAACAAATTAAAGTCTCTTTTCCATGTTTGCTCAAACTATCTCTTAATGTGCAAAGCTGGTTTAAAATGTGGAGACTTCAAAGGGTAAAAATGCCTTGGCTTCCAGGTTTTGGAAGAATTAACGCGAAAATTCATGTGAGGCACAAGGAGGAGATATCTAATTGCCAGTTTTTTCTTTGCTTCTGAATATCAGACAGATGGGGAGGATAAAACAAGAAGTCTAATAATTAATTTTCATGTTCCTTACTAGTGGGACCTCTTTTTATCTATGTCCCTGTGATTACAGCGAAATACAGAATCCTGAAAACTCTACTCATTAACATCCTATTTCATGAAAATACCAGTGACTCACAAGAATAGGAGATTTCAGCTACTCAAGATCAATTAACACTCTATGCCATTCTACTTTATCACATGTAGAGATCAGAAAGAAAACAGAACAGTGACCTGGCAGCATTCATCATTAACATTTACACTGTAATTGTCCTATTAGAAATATAATATAAATTCAGAATGATGTGGGTATTGGGTTATCATTTTGTGATTTAAATCTGGGCGTCAATCAGAAGATAAAAATCTGCTTACCTTGTTCAGATAAAAAATGAAACACATGGAAGCCAAGAGGTTAGAGACCAAATCTTCCCTGTGGTCTAAAACTGAAGGTCAGTAAAGGAAAGTTTTGCCTCCTGTAAATATAATTATTGTATACCTTAAAGTTTAATATACTGTGTAAGAGATGCTAAGGTACATATACAGTAGTGTCCATTGTGGAGACTGGCTCGGACACAGACAGGCAGACATGCTCATGTCACCCAACACATGTTTATTTACACTACTATTTACAAAGTCCAAGTGCCACAAACCCCAATCTTCCCCAAAGTCCAGGCCAACCACTCTGCCTCTTCGGACCACCTCCTTCTCTCTTTCTATCACCTTGTCCTGCTTCCACCCGACTCCAGCCTCGAATGAAGGGAGGCGGCCCCTTTTATCTGTACCCGGATGTGTTCCAGGTATGCACCGGCAATCCTGCAGACATGCCCCAGTGTGGTGGAAATGCCGGCTGTCCTCCCAGAAGCACTCCGGGTGTTCCCTCTCTTCTTCCCCCCAGCACTTCCTGGTGTGGCGGAAGTACTGGGGGCCAGGGTCCTTCAGGCAGGGGGACGCCCCCTGGCGGTGACCACGGGCCCCTACAGGGTTGGGCTTCCAAGCCCTGTACCTGTGGACCCCAATACAACCAGGGTGGACGCCCCCTCGCGGTCTGAAGGAGGAATGAGCCCTCCTCCTGTCTTCCTGGGCGTCCTGGCTGGGCATGAGCCCGGTCCGGGTGCCACACCATCCATCCATTATCCAACCCGCTATATCCTAACTACAGGGTCACGGGGGTGTGCTGGAGCCAATCCCAGCCAACACAGGGAGCAAGGCAGAAACCAACCCTGGGCAGGGCGCCAGCCCACCACAGGGCACACACACACACACACACACACACACACACATGCACACACACACCAACCACATGAGGGACAATTTAGGATCACCAATGCACCTAACCTGCATGTCTTTGGATTGTGGGAGGAAACCAGAGCACCCGGAGGAAACCCACGCAGACACGGGGAGAACATGCAAACTCTACGCAGGGTGGACCCGGGAAGCGAACCCAGGTCTCTTTACTGCGAGGCACTACCACTGTGCCACTGTTCTGCCCTATAGTAGTGTTAACAGCATAAATCTGTATTGTGAAACAGACTTCCCATCACCTTACAGGAACTGTACTATTCCAAAGTCATGAAGCGGTCAGGAAAAATCTTCACCGAGCCCTCACATCCAGGTCACAACCCCTTTGAACTTCTTTCATTTGCTGGGCATAACGTATGTAAGCTTAACTATGCCAAAACAGCAAACAAAAGAACGGTTCCTTTCCAATGGTCATCAAGCTCATAAATGGTTAATTTGGTTGTCCAATTTCAGTCTGACAACTCATCAATATCTTGTAATATTTTTTACATATAGCTAATGCTTAATTCGGTGTTTTTTCAGTATTTTTTGCAGTGCTTTGCACTTTTATTGCATGTGTTTACATTCTTGTTCTTGTATTTATTTTAGGTGTGTACTCAATTGTGAGTATGTCTATACTTGGAAAATCATTAAAAAAACAGTCAGATTTCTTGTATGCCAGAATACTTGGCTAATAAATGTGATTCTTACTCTAATTCTGATATTAAAGCAAGATGATGTATTTTCAGTAAGAACAGTCACTGATCTTCTAAACTCAAACATCTCTTTAACTTTTTCAGAAGCAGACTAGCCTTTTATGTGGAAGATTTTTTTTCCTATTTAACAGTATTTCCACCATTCTACAGTATCTGCATTTATACATGAATGGAATGAATATTAATACTCGCAGAATGTAAAAACAACATTAGATGAAGTTTACAGTAGACTATAGAAGAAACAAATCCCTACTATTTGATAGATTTCATTGACAGCCATCCAAGAAAGTTATTTTAAGGGCTAGCTATCTAGGCGGTGTTCATTTGCTCATGAAAGACTTACATTACAATAATCAAAAATAAACATTGATATAATTAAAAAAACAAAAAGAATGTCTTTTTTAGTAAGTCAATATTATGTGTGCTCTCCCTTAGAATGAAAAAAACTGATGCATTTCATTTTGGAAAAGTCCTGTATAATTTTTTTCAAAAAGTCCCATGGTAAATTATTCCAATATTCTTGCATGAACTTGCATAACTCCTCTTTGGAGATTAATCCTGTTTCTATTCCATCTCCATACTTCAGCCCAAGTAGGTCTTAATTGTGTTTCTGCCATATTCTTCTTCTTGCTAGGCTGAAATGGAACTCCACAGAGCCACCACTGCACATCATAGAAGGCTTTAGAAAGACTATAATGTACTTCTTGGCAAATTGTTTTCTGGCGCACAGTACTAGCGTCTTTGTGAACAAAACATTTTACATATGTACTCACTGGTTCATATGACTTCCTGCCATTGGTTGTCATTTCATGCTTTCTCTTTTTTCACCTACTTCAATCTCTTCTGCTTATTGTCTTTCTACAAGAGGGATTTATTAGCTGCAACATGGTCTATAAGACCATTTCTTTTAACACTTCAGCTCAAAGTGTGCACGTTTGAACCAACTGACTACCAGATGCTGTCCCTTAAAGAAGTAACCTTTAAGCACTGTTCATCAGGTGCAAACAGCTTTTTAGGTCTTCAATTGGGTTTTCTACCTTAGGTTTACACACTTTCTTCAAGTTATTTATGATAGATTGAAAATCATCTTGAAAATTCAGTTTAGTGTGTTATTACTTATGATCTATAGCATTGTTGATACACAATCATGATTTCATGCTTATGGTAGCTTTGCCTTTTCCAAACATCTTCATCAGGCACCCCAGCATTTGTGGTTACCGATAGATAGATAGATAGATAGATAGATAGATAGATAGATAGATAGATAGATAGATAGATAGATAGATAGATAGATAGATAGATAGATAGATAGATAGATAGATAGATAGATAGATAGATAGATAGATAGATAGATAGATAGTCCTTGAATCTTACAAATTGTAGTCAGCCCAACAGATAGTCCATTATCCAGATCACCATAGGCTCATCCACCTGCATATCTTTGCCTTTACTCCTTATCAGGGATGGTATTGAAGCCGCTGGAGAAATCAAAAAACATTACAGTGCTGCCAGCTTTGACTGGATGAGAATAAGCCTTGTGGTACAGATAGATAATTGCTCCATATCCTCCACTCCAGTCTTTGTCTGATAGACAAACTGCAGTGAGTCCAGGTGGTCTACCAAAAGAGGATTCAAATAGTCCAGGACCAGCCTCTCAACGGTCTTCCTGATGTGAGACATACATGCTACTGGTCTGTAGTCTGATGAAGAGGCACTTGCCTTCTTTGGAACAGGAACAATGCAGGATGTGTTCCACAGCATGTCACGTTTTGAAGCCTTAGGAACAGTCTGAACAGGTGACAGTGAACACCAAAGTAAACTACAAATACACCTATTGGTTTGTTAAACCACTTCAGTTCAATTAATTGTCACCTCATTAATTTAAATCAGACATGTTGTTTTTGGAATTTGACAAATACATGAAGAGGATGGGGTGCCAGAAGTTTGAGAACCAAACCAGTGTCTTTCTAGCTATCTCATAAGATATCAATAAGCTTTTGGAAAACAAACAAAAAAAACTTTTGTTAATTTTTACAAAAATAATGTTTAATTGTTCTTAATAATATTGCAATATAGGGATATCTGAAACAGAAAAGAGGAAGTGGAGAGGAAATGGAAAAATGGAGGGTTGAAGATAAGTAACAAGAATATATGAGGTTTAATGATGATCAGGATTCAGAAGTTAGCCTGCAGGGAAAGATATTTAAGAGAGTGAATAAATTTAAGTATCAGGATCAGTGATAGCCCAAGATGGAAAATTAGATGCAGAGATAACTGACAGAGTGCAACTTGGATGAGGTTAGAATAAGGCAGAGGTTAAAAGCAATGTTTTAAGATAGTCGTAAGACCAGCCATGATGTTTGGAGCTGGAACATGGGCAGTAAAGGGGGCACAGGAGAAGAAGTCAGATGTTGCAGTAATGAAAATGTTGAGTTGGGAGTGTGGAGTTACAAAAATGAACAGAATAAGATTAGAGACAATCGGAGGTATAACAAATGTAGAGAGATATCTAAGAAAGTACAGGAAAGTAGGTTGAAGTGGTATGGATATTTGATGAGGAGAGACCATGAATATGCGGGCAAAAGAGTGATGGGAATGGAAGTACAGGGGAAGAGAATATGAGAGAGGATAAAATCGGAGGTGGATGGATAAAGTAAAAAAATATCTGAAATAAAAGGGCTTGACTTGTGAGGAGGTGCAGGACCAAGCTGTTTGTAGAAGGCTGATCAACCACATTGACCCCACATAGAAGTGGGAAAAGAAGAAAAAATGGATATCAGAAACAAATAAACACTTAATGCCTAGATAATTCATATTTAAAAATAATTTTCTTTAAAGGCTAAAGACTTTTACATAGCACTGTCTGCATGAGTTGCCTTAATTTTTAATTTTGAACTGTTAGAAATTGGTACACTGTACATAGATTGTGACCATGGCTACCCACTGATTTCATTATAATTAAAGACACCTTTATTTTTACAAACTGAAGGCCTTTTTCTTGTTTAGAGTAGGATATAATAGCCAAGAATACACTTGGACTTATATGACAGGTTATCAAAAGTTGTCATTAACACCCCTTTCCCAGATTTTACCCCCTCTTCAGTACAAACCTGTTTTATTTTTGTAATGCCCTGGTTGTAACTGAAAGTTTAATTTTTTGTGCCTTCACAAAGAGAAAAAGTATCTAACAATTTAGCTGTCACATTAGACCAAACTCATCCCACTCAATCCAAAGCATGTCTCAATGGAACTACCATCTAGTGAATGCTGTTGATTTCTTTCTTCATATTATATGAGTTATATTACTGTAGATCCAGTATCAGAGGAAACACAATGCCAATAAAGACATCTTAACTTAGAGTTAAGAATGTTAAATACAAATAAATTGAATGGAAATTAATGGGATTATCCGTTGCTCTTTGAATTTTTTATCCATTTTGCTTATTTGTGACTGCCTGCCTACAATATGATCATATAATTAGTCTGCATGACTTTGGTGGTTGGGTCCTTAGGGGTAAATGAGGACAAAGAATTTCATACAGCAACATAAGAATTGCTAGAAGAAAAACTCATGTTGCTATCTGGGTAGTTAGTTTGAAAAGAAAAATGGAATTAAGTTCATCTTTCAATAACAAGAAAAGGGCAGGTAAGGACAAAAAGGCTCAGACAAGACAAAAAGTTGCAAAAATTAAACTGGATAAAAAAAATGGTAAAAAGCATAAGACCAAATGACAGATTGCAGGCAAAGAAGACAAGACTTAGTTTAAGCAACAGAACTGAGTAGTAAACTCAAATGAACCACACTTGACAAATGAAAACTTGTTTTGCACCTTGGCAGTAAGAGACACAGATAAGATGCGTAATATGAGGCTTGTAAAGATCGTACAGGGTATGTAGATGAAGAAGGGATGAAGTAATAGCATAATGTTTATTTATTTTTTAATCTTAGTTTGACAAGTCTGTCATTTTGTGTGTGCGTGTGTGTGTGAGTGTGTTACCAACATTCTCCTGTTTGCTAATATTGAGGTTGGATTTCCCTTGAGCTCTTTTACTGCTTCTTTGTTCCAAAGTATTTTCCACCTGCTTACTATATCATCTGATCTTATACTTTCAAAAGTACAATGGCATTATTTCAATCTTAATACTTCTGTAGGTGGGTGGCACAGTGGTAGTGCTGCTGCCTCGCACTCAGGAGAATAGGGTTTGTATCCTGGGTGCTCCCAGTGTAGAGTCTGCATGTGGATTTCCTCCAGGTGCTCTGTTTTTCTCCCACAGTCCAAAGAGACTAAATTAACCCATGTGTGTGTTCACCGTGTTACCGGCTAGCACACCCCATTCAGGGATTGTCTTTGCCTTCTGTCCAGTGCTTATTGGGATTGCCCAAACAACCCTGCTCCGAATAAGTGGGTTTGGATGATGAATGGATATCTGTTGGACTAGGGGATAGCTTACATTGGAAGTCTTAACCTAAAATTAAGCATGAGTCTGATTGCAAACTTTAAGACTTCAGAAAATATGTCTGACATAACAGAGTTATTTGAATCACGCAATTAAAGCTTAGCATACTTATCAAATGATAAAAGAAGTCATAATCAAGTGTATGCAAAATTATCAAATCACAGATGTAAAAAACCCTAAACCAAAGAGCTAAGCAACAATCATAAATTAAGGATTAACTGCAAGGAAAAACATGATAAAAAAAAACCCAAAGCATTCACAAAAATGCCAAAGACAACTCGACTCAATAACTGAGTCCCAGTCTAGCAATAGCAGTCTATTAAAATAGTAAAATAATTATGACTAAAACTGTCCACAGGTGGTAGCAGAAAAAAACTGCTGCAGCCAGGCAATGATAAGAAAAGGCTTGTCAAAGAACAGGGATGAACATGAGACATGACACTGCGTATGAGATAGCAGCCATTTATAGCTAATTTGGTAGTCATTTCCAAGTCTGGGCTGATATTGGACAGGGTTAAGGATCAGATAAAAACTACGCAAGTCACAATTCTACACTGCTTCTGCAATGAATATGGGTACAGTGATACATACCACTGCCAAAGGTTATTTTTTTATGAATTGCTAAATACTTGTGATTGTGTGGATTTGGCTGTCATTATTTTCTGCAAGTATATACATAGAGTATTATAAATACATTCATAACTTTACAGCTTTTGTATTTATATTTAAGGCATTTATTTTAATTTGCCAGCAGGAATACATATATGTAAATCTAAATATAATTTTCCACTTTATTTGTTTGTCTTATTGTTCTAGGTATAATATCTGTTTTAAAAATTATTTTTTATTGATTTTACCCATTAACTAACTAATATTTTCTATGATAGCATAACCATGAGTTGAAGTCTATTCTATTAGTATTGGACACAAGGCAGGCGCCAACCCTAGATGAAAAACAAGGCACACTCACACATCCTTGCACTCAGTTAACCCAACTATCACTTCTTTTGAGAATATTATTTATCTGGACTTTCAGAAAGCATTTAATAAGGTGTCACGTGGGAGGTTGGGCATCAAACTAAAAGAAGTGGGAGTTCAGGGTGATGTTTGTAGATGGGTGCAAAATTGGCTCAAACACAGGAAGCTGAGGGTTATAGTGTGAAGAACCTCATCAGAATTGAATGACATTAAGAGTGGTTTTCCACAGGGGTTGGTGCTATATATATATTAATAATTTGGATATGAATATAAGTAACAAGCTGGTTAAGTTTGCAGATGATACCAAGGTGGATTGAGAGATAATCTGGAATTAATTGAATCATTACAGAGGTATCCAGGCAGCATGTAGTCTTGAGCAGATTTGTGGCAGATGACACTTAATGTAAGGAACTGCAAAATATTTTATGTAAGAAGTAAAATGTTATGTTTGAATACACAATGGAAGGTCTGAAAATTAAAACTACACCTTATGAGAAGGATTTAGGAGTCATAGTGGACTCTAAGCTATCGACTTCCCAACAGTGTTCAGAAGCCATTAAGAAGGCTAACAGAATGTTAGGTTATATAGCATGGTGTGTGGAGTACAAGTCCAAGGAGGTTCTGCTCAAGTTTTATAACACACTGGTGAGGCCTCATCTGGAGTATTGTGTGCAGTTTTGGTCTCCATGCTACAAAAAGAGACATAGCAGAGCTGGAAAAAGTCCAGAGAAGAGCAACAAGGTTCACTGCAGTGCTACAGGGGTTGAATTATGAAAAAAGGTTAAAAAAGCCAAGCATTTTCAGTTTAAACAAAAGAAGATTAAGAGGTGACATGATTGAAGTTTAAAATTATGAAGGGAATTAGTACAGTGGATCGAGACTGTTATTTTAAAATGAGTTCATCAAGAACACATGACAGGGAAACTTGTTAAGGGTAAACTTCAAACAAACATTAGGAAGTTTTTCTTTACACAAAGAACAACAGAGACTTGGAATAAGCTACCAAGTAGTGTGGTAAACAGTAGGACTTTAGGAACCTTCAAATCTAGACTTGATGTTTTTTTAGAAGAATTAAGTGGATAGGACTGGCGAGCTTTGTTGTGCCGAATGACCTGTTCTTGTCTAGATTATTATAATGTCTGCCCAGAGAAGATTCCTGAGACACTGTGAGAATGTGCAAACTAAGCAGAATTAGTGACCAGGCTAAAATCAAACTCTGGTTACTGAAGCTGTAAAGATGGTGCCACACCTACTAGCCACCCTATTAGCTGTAATAGAGATGAAAATGCACTGCGCCTAACGTATTGTAATCAGCATAAGCTGCACAGCAGGAACCTTCATCATAGCTCTCTGTTGTGTTAAATGTATGGCTATAGTTTGCAGCTCAAATGCTTGCCACCTTATCAGCAGACATTTTGAATGAACAGTTACTTGTTATCAAAGAGCCAATTATTCCACTGTGTGGATCTTTGAAACATGGGTTTTGACTTGAATATATTCAAAAAAAAGCATCAAAAAAGGTGATGTGAAGAGTGCAGTTAAGGTCCAAAACAAATTGAATCCTTCATAATTTAATAACAAAAAATCATGTGAAGTGACCTCCATTTGTCAAGGTTTAATATCCCTAGGTTACTTATTGAGGCCATATTATTAACTTACAAGAAATACATAGACTGTATTTAAAAATATATCAGGTTACAAAAGTACAGCTGTTTAATTATCTTGCTATATGGTATGTGACATAACTTGCAATAAAAGTCTTCAAATAAGTCTAAATGAACATTAACTGGGTTATAATAAAATTAATAGATAGAATTTTTCACTGTGCATTTCTGTTGCAGTCTACTTGGACAATAAATCAGTCAGAAAGTGACCTGTTTTTATTGCAGTGTTCTTCAATGAGCAGCAATCCTTTTTTATTTTTTTATTTACTATAAAAGCAAGAGCACTGTTGCTGCCTTCTGAAGCAAGTTGTTATCTTGGAATATCTGAAGCAGAAACAACCAGAAATGAATTATTTAGCTGTGTTCCTGAGATGTAATATGGATTGTGACACAGATATGCAAGAGTACACAAAGCGAATCTCATGAGATAGTTTAAGGAGGAACTAATAAACGAATGAACAGAGGATTTTTAAAAAAAAAATTTCGACCCTTTCCCATATGTACAATTTTATGTATATGATTTATGTATTTATTTACCTGGTTTCACCAGTGCAGCCTGTAGGTTTACAGAATACTCAGGAGAGTCCTACCAAAACAGTGCTGTCTGGTTGTACTGAAAAAGAAGTGGAGCTACCAAAAACTGCTCAAAGGACTGCAAAACAAGATGAAAGTGGAGGATAATGATGGAAGAACATGTAATTCAAAAAGGATATATAATAAAAAACACTTTCCAAGCCAGTATTTATTTAATGGATTCACACTTCTTTAGTGCAACTGCCTCTCTGCTTAAGAGTTCTGGTTTCACATACCAGCTTTGAACATTTTCCCTGTGCCTTGGGTTTTCTGGGCACTAAGAAGCAGTCTTTAGTCCTTTGTGTGTGTGAAATGCTCTTTATGTGAGTTATTAGGATGCATAATTTTATATGTTAGTAATCTTGGCCAGTTTATTTATTTATTTATCAACACAATAAAGACCAACCTCCTTTGCGTCCTCGGTTGTCAGCTTCATTACTGAACATAAATACTATAAGAGTATCATTATCTTTTTACAAATGTAAATGTTATCATACCCTGGAGAAAACAGTGCTCATATGCCAAAGATGTGTAGGGATAGTAGATTACTAATGAACTTTACAAATATGAGTGAACAAAATTCAGGATCTGTTGTGTTGAATTGGTGTCAAAACCAGAATTGCATCTGAGTATTCTTTGAGTTGGACTAAATAAGACAGACCTATTAAAAAATATTAAACCAGTATTGGATGTATTACGGTTAGAGTTGAGCAAAACAACTTGCACAAAATTGAATTTGCAGTGAAACTCAATGCAATTCTACTGAAATGTGTGTAATTCACATAAGAAGAAAAACATCAACTTACTGTCCAGAATTCTGCAAATGTGCGCTTGTCATTTTAGTATTTAAATAAAGATCTCAAGTCAAAAAAAAAGAAACAAAATTACCATCAATCCACATAACTTCAGCTACAATAAGATGGTTGCTACATATCGGGGAGTTGGGTTTGGCAGTAACAGCTTTCCTTTCATTGAGTTCTCCTGCGGATAAAAAAATAGTAAAATGTACAATGGTGCATTTTAGTGTGAAAAATGCAGTATATCACATATTAAAACATGTATTGCACTCCTTCACAGTGATGTGAACGAGAGGCATAATCAGAATTGATTTTACCATATGGTACAGGTGACACGCATTGTAGATGTAGATGCAGAAAAAGATACAGGCAAATAAGGAAGTGTGAACTAGGCTGTAGTGAGCAATATTCTCACCATTCCACCCAAAACAAAACCTTTAAAATCCCCCAAAATACTTTAGCAAATTTCACGTTCTGCAATTGTGAAATTGCCCTAAGGTTTCGGTTTTTTGTGAAACTGTAAGCAAAATGAAACCTGCCTGTTTCACTCACAACTAGTTATGGATAAAAAATACACCCAATATGCGTTGTATCTAAATACAGTGGAACCTCGGGTCATGACCGTAATTTGTTCCAAAACTCTGGTCGTAACCCGATTTGGTCGTGACCCGAAGTAATATCCCCCATATGATTGTATGTAAATATAATTAATCCGTTCCAGACTGTACGAACTGTATGCGAATATATTTTTTTATAATATAAAGATTTTTAAGCACAAAAATAGTTAAATATACCATAGAATGCACAGCGTAATAGTAAACTAAATGTAAAAACACTGAATAACACTGAGAAAACATTGAACAGAGAAAAGTAAGATTGCAAGAATTCACACTATAGCCTTACGAACCGCTCTCTGTAAACACTTTTTTTTAATGAGTTTTAAGCACAGGGAAAACATGAACATTTGAAAAATCTGTAATTTAATAATCAACCCAGAAAAGTAACATTGCAACAATGCACGCTACGAACCGATCGCTGTAAACACTTTTTTTAACGAGTTTTAAGCACAGGGAAAAAAATGAACATTTGAAAAATCCATAATTTATACAAAAACTAACCATAAACAACCAAGAAAACTAACCTTGCATGAGTCGAGTTCTGGCATGAAGGAAGTGAGGAGGAACTGGGTGGAGAGGAGATTACAGTTTTGAGGTAAAGTCTGTGATGATGCGGGTTCGCTGCATGCTCCCATCTCGCTTCCGGGAGCCCTTAAACCCGTCACCGTCGCTAATGTTACCGATGAGCATGGCAGTGAGGCACTACTGTACAATGGAGCAATCGGATGGTGCAAAAAGTGCCAAGTGCTTTTATTAAAATCAACAAAACAACAATCAAAAACAAAGTCCAAATTAAATAAAGTGCAGTGCTTTCAGAATCCTTCAATAAATAAATGATCCTATAAAAACAGAAGTGAAGTGGAGGTTAAAATCCAATATAATAAAGTCTTCATTAAATACAACGAGGTTAACAATGTTCTCTCTCGCGCTCTCCCTCTGTCTCTCTCTCGTTGCACAGGGAATGCACAGGGAGAGACTGAACACGTGCGTAAATCATTGGCGCGTACGAACCGGAAGGGAAATTGGCTTGTTCGTCACCCGAGTGTGTGGTCGTGAACAGATGCAAAAGTTTGGTGAACTTTTTGGTCGTAACTCGATTTCTACGTGGTCCGAGACATTCGTGACCCGAGGTTCCACTGTACATGCTAAGACCTTTCGAAACAGTTTTCCTATGAAGAGCCCTTGATCATTTTGTTTAAGTTGTCTGATTTTACATCATACATGAAATATTTTCAAAAAAGATTCCAAATACGTATTCTTGATAGATAAATACTGAATATACTGCAATAAGTACAGGTGTTTACTGCTGTTGTTTTGTTCTTTTTGGTTCTGGGAGAGCTACAATTCCCATCTTTCGTAACAACAACACATATCAGAATCGTATGAAAAGGAAGTGACCTGCCATCAGCAATCAACTACGTTTATAGAACATCTTCTATTTGTGTGCTCTTTGGAGATTGATAATGGAAATGAGTTGACAAAAAATAAAGTAGTGGGTAAGCAAGGTACCTGCCTAACAGAAATCAGAAACAAAGAAAAGCATACTTTGTGTCGTACAATATAAAGATAGAAGAAAGGAAAAAGTAATGGTTTACAATGTCTTTGTTAGTTTATTAATGTTGAACACAACCGATGAACATCTCATATGTTTTCTTTACCTACTATTTTCCAAGAACATGAAAGCTTACACAAACCAGGTGCCAGCCCTGGACTGAATGTAAATTCAATGAAAAGAACACTCAATCTGATTTCATATTAATTTAGAGTTACCATTTATTAAACCTAATCAAATTGTGGTGGAAAATGGCATAAACATATACAGCACACAGCATGACAGTTCTTCAGAATCCAAATATCCAAGCCATAGAACAACAAAACTAGAGACAAAAGTTGTCACAGTGTAAGTATACAGTTGTGCCCCTGTGGTGAGCATGTATAAATATTATTTATATTAAGTGTGTTATATTTTATTCATATGGTGCCACAACTCATTTTCTTTTATTTATGTATAAAATAAATCTGAGAATAAAGAAAATAATAAACGAATGAATGACTCATCCTGTTTGCTTAAACAGGACCTCTTCAGAAATGCTTGTATTTACGAATAATTGATTCTATTATTCATTTCATCAGAGAGGTTGTGGCAAAGTTAAAACAAAGTTGCTGTTAGGAACTTATGTTGTTTATTTTTTATTAAGGAAAAAAGCATAACTGTAATAATTCTCATTTTCAGCTGTGGCAGTCAAAGGGATTGGAATTTCTATAACTGATAGTGTGGTTGCAATTTTATTAAATGACTTATGTAAATTGCCTAACGTTAAACAAGTTGAGCAGCTAAGTTTCATTTAATTGAGTACTCAATCTCCATTTCACTTTTTTCCTTATTAAAGTTACAGGGCTTGATGCCAAATATAGTTATAAAGTAAACTGTTATGTGCATAAAAAATGCAGCTTACCATAATGTTTTGAGCTGTATCTATTGTATTATCCAGAATCATTTAGTTCATCACAAAGAAACCCCTCTGACATCTGCGATACCTTGCCTGCTGTAAAGGGACTAATTTGTGTATTTCCCTGAAGCTCCATCACTTGATATTATCTTATGGTATTGGAGGTCAAACATGCATGCAATGACAAAAGAAACTGGAAGAAACAATAAATAAGTTATTTTATTTTTTTGTTTCAAATTCAGCTCAATTAGAATAGAACAAAAGCCCTAAGAGGGTAATCTACATGCAATTTTTAAAATACTGAAAAATTACATAGTTTGTATATAAGCAGACAATGGTTGTGTAAACATTTTTAAAGGTTACATTTTTATTTAAAATAATTTGTTTAGCTAATGTAGAAAGTTTTGTGATATTATTTTGGAGGAATCATGATAAAAAGAATTAGGTGAAGGAAATACTGACTAAACTTTTCATGTAAAAAATATATCTCTTATTAGAGTGCACTTTGGAATTTCAGTTTACTATGAACTCAGTATTATTTACCACATTAAAAATTGCATAGCAATGCATATAAATATGTCCCACATAGACTAATTTAGCAAAGTAATGTGCATTTCACACATGATGTTTAAAAAAAGTTGGAGCACTTTCATTTAGGTCCCGTGAAAATGCATCCATTACACATTTACGCGCATGCAACAAGACCTTAACAAAGGCTTCTGTTGGTCTTCATGTCAGAGGAAAACATTTTTGTGCAATGGATGGTTTTCTTTTTCTCTTAGGTAAAAAAACAGGTAAATAATGAATGTTTAAAAAAAAGACAATAAATAAAGGCAATTAGGCACCCTTTGTTGAGACCGCGGTGATAAGTGAAAAGGGAAATTTCCTGTATAATGCTGTTACAGGTTATTGTCGATGTCATCTACAGGACATAGATATTTACCTGTATTACAAAAGAGTGACCTGCTTTGAAGGTCAGACTGCTTAGATTGGTATCTCATAAACATATAATATTGTGATATAGGACTGCCTGCATCCTTTCAACAACAACAACATTTATATAGCACTTTTTCATACAAATAATGTAGCTCAAAGTGCTTTACATGATGATGAAAGAGAAAAAAGACAAAGTAAGAATTAAAATAAGAGAACACTAATTAACATAGAATAAAAGTAAGGTTCGATGGCCAGGGAGGACAGAAAAAACAAAAAAAACTCCAGACGGCTTGAGAAAAAATAAAATCTGCAGGTGTTCCAGGCCATGAGACCACCCAGCCCCCTCTAGGCATTCTACCTAACATAAATGATTTGTCCTCATTGTATTCAGGGTTCTCATGGAAGGATTTGATGATGATGGACACATGGACTTCAAAATTAACGTGTTCTGATGGACATTGGTTTCTCATCAGCATGCAGTGGTACAGTATATGTACTTCCTGATAGCTAACAACAATGCTCTTTTTTTAACCAATGAAAATATGTTTACACCACGGCACCCCAACTCCAGTCCTGGAGGGCCCCAGTGGCTGCAGGTTTTCATTTTAACCCTTTACTTAATTAGTGACCTGTTTTTGCTCCTAATTAACTTCTTTTGAATTCATTTTATTTGACTTGCTCTTGAAGACTCAGACACCTTAATTGTTTCTTTTTCCTTAATTAGCTGACAAACAATAATGAGATACAAAATGAACCAAAACATGACCAGCAAACTGTGTCGACCATACAATATCTGAAAATAAAGAAAGGTGAGGGGCTCAGGAATGTTGTTCTGCTCAGGTCCCTAAAACATTTTAACAGTGCTCTTAGAAAACAGAAAATCAACAATTTTGCAGATGTATGCTATTACGCAATAACAGCAGCAGCAAACCAGGGAATTAAAGAAAGGGTTTAATTAACAACAAGAGTCAGAGCTTAATTAAGCAACTGGTTGGAGTGAAATTGGTTGGAGTTTCAGACCCTGACTTAGTTGGTCTTCTGTTGGCTCACTCACTTCACATTTCATTTCTGTGAGGGTGCCATTTAAGGAAAGAAATAAAGCAATTCTGAGGAACAAATCTTAAAAAAACAAGTCAATTAAAATTAATTCAGAAGAAGTTAATTAGCAGCAAAAACAGTGCACTAATTAAGAAAAGAGTTACTGTAGAATGAAAACCTGCAGCCACTGGGGCCCTTCAGGACCAGAGTTGGGGACCCCTGGTTTACAGTATTGATTAAGTAAGGAAATTGGAATGTACCATTGTTTTTTATCGATTGTCATGTTGATTCAGGCAGAGACTGAAGGAGTTATATACTTCTGGGCCGTGGGTGGTGTAGAGGGAGACGGTCCACTGAGAACACTGTCAAGATCACTCGCACTGAGCACAGGGACTTGCAGGTAATTGAGTGTACATGGCTGACAGGATGCAAGGCACTTGGACAGTGACACCTACCTCCAGGGAGAAAGAGACATCGAGAAAGGGAAGATTCACGAGTGGAAAGCTCAGGAATGACAAGGAATAATACATTGTCTTAACGATGGCACTTTTTAAGTTGTGAGATAGTGAAAGAGTTGCCCTGTAGACATGGCACTTTTAAGGGTTGTAGAGATGCCAGGGGTCACAATGTGAAACTGTAGTCCAGTGCTAATTGTAATAATAACAATAATAATAAGGCATTTTATTTATAGGGGAACTTTACATTAGCAGTAAATCTCAAAGTGCAACATAAAAAGATTAAACAAAGGCAAGGCAAGATAAAAACAGAGATAAGACAACAATAATTATAGCATTCTTGTTAATAAGCTTTCCTAAATAGAAAAGTCTTTAGCTGTTTTTTAAAACAGCCCACACTCTGCTGTGTCCTTAGGCTCTCTGGTAGGGCATTCCAGAGCTGTGGAGCAGTGGCTGCAAAGGCTCGGTCACCCATTGTATGAAGTTTGGTCACAGGTGGGCAAAGGCGGTAGGTATTTGTAAAACGGAGGTTTCTTGTAGTGGATTGTAATATAAGGAGTTCTTTAAGATATTGTGGAGCATTTCCATGGATACACTGGTGAGTGAACAAACAGAGTTTGTGATAGGGAGCCAGTGAAGCAACCAAAGGATTGGTGAGATATGTTCATATTTTCACACCCTAATCAGGATTCTTGTAGCACTATTTTGAATTTGTTGGAGCTTTTGAAGGCTCTTGTTGGGGATCCCGATGAGGACTGCATTACAATAGTCCAGTCTGGATGAGACAAAGGCATGAACCAGCTTTTCAGCATCACAGATGGAGAGGTAGGGACGGAGTTTGGCTATGTTTCGGAGATGAAGGAATGCAATTTTACAAAGTTGATGGATATGTGTATCAAATGACAGATGGCAGTCTAAATTGAGACCCAGATTTGTAACAGAAGGGGAGAGGATAATAGTGCGGTCAGAAGAGGAAATACAATTTACAGAGGAACGAAGTTGATAAGGGGTGCCAATTAAAAGAGCTTAAGTTCTGGTGCTGTTCAGCTTGAGGAAGTTCTTGGAAATCCAGGCCTCAATCTCATCCAAGCACGAGGAAAAAGTTGATGGAGGTGTAAGAGAAGTCGAATCCAGTCTCACATAGAGCTGCGTATCATCGGCATAGCAAAGGGATGAAACTCCATGCTTGCGGATGATGTGACCCAGGGGTAGCATATAGATATTACAGAGGGTCGGCCCAAGGACTGATCCTTGTGGGACTCTACAGGTGGCAGTGTGGGTATGAGATTTAGCATCCCCCAAGGGATGTCTGAAAGATAGGACATGAACCACTCGAAAGCAATGCCAGAAAGTCCAATTGTATAGTGAAGATGATGAAGGAGAATATTATGATCTACCGTATCAAATGCAGCTGTAAAGTCCAGGAGGATAAGGAGTGATGGAGAGCCACGGTCAGTAGCCATCAGGAGGTCATTGGTGACTCTAATCAGGGCTGTCTCTGTGCTGTGAGAAGTTCCGAAACTAGACTGAAATTTTTCAAACAGATTGAATTTTTTGAGGTGATCCTGAAGCTGAACCAAAACAACCTTTTCCAAAAGAGGACTCTTTTTTAGTAATAAACTATAACTTAGAACAAGTTCTCTCAGAGACACTGTCCATTTTGACTTTCATGCTAACTGGTAAAATGTGACATAAAGGGGCAGTTCTGTTCATCGTTACATGATACAGTATGTCTGTGTTGATATACTTCTGATTTCTCCCTTGAAAAATGAGTACAACAGGATGATAATCATGCTGGATTCTCAGCCCTCTTTTCACGGAGTGCTCTTGGTATGCTTCTGAAGAGGATTGAAGTGACTGTATATATTAGCTGTTCACCCCTGTCATTTTTAGTTGTCTCAGTTTTTTCTTAAAAAAAAAATAAAAAAACTAAGAATAAGTCAGGATACAAAAACATTAAGATTGTATAAATTTAATCAGCTTACTCTTCCATATACAGATTCATTTTTCAAGCCCTTATTTATTTTTCTTCCAAGAAGATATTATCTTGTGGAGAATTTAATAATGCATTTTCTTCATCTGCTAATTAATACAGATAACATCTGTCACAGAAAATCAGAGATGGTAGTTTGGGAAATGCCACTAGCAGTAGCAATAGCAAGTATACTCGCAAATGAAACACGCCTTTAGGAAACAAAAAGTAAGGAAGCATGGAATGATTCTGGAATTATTCTTGGGGCTACCAGTTTTTTTTGCTCTTAATAAAGTGTCTCACAAATTCTTGAAATCCTTTAATGAAGGAAAACCTTTTATGAAACCTGTAGTGAATATGTGAATTTGTATTATTGTTGCAAGAAGATGAGGCGCCTGAATAGACCTAAAAACAGACTTCTTTTCCATTTTACTTACAGCAGAATTCAATAAGCTGCATGATCTTCATGTTTGTTTCGATCATTTTGGTAAGGCTGGCAAATTCAAAAGCCATTTTGACATGGACATGCATTATTGTAAATAGCCGATATAAAGATCACAGTATACTGTGTTCTTGCCAGTTTCATTAGGAGTTCTAAAGGTAAGATAACAGTAACAACATGTGAAATATAATGACATATTATTGTTAAAGTGAAAGATGTTAGGAAGTTTAAGTATAAGGTAAGCAATTGAACTCAGGAGAAAATGAGTAACTGAATAGTAATAGATTGCTGCTGGTTCAGCTTGACTCAACACCAGCTGGACCCTTTTGATGCCAGTGTGTTCCTGGTATTAGTCCAGAATAATTACATTTTATCTTCTGCTTTCATGAGAAGCTACATCACTAGCTATAAAAAAATGTAAAAGTTATTTAATCATCGATAGGGATGAAAGATGGAAAAAGCAAACATAACCCCTTTAATTGATGAATCAGTCAGGTGAGTTAAGTGATATTTGGGATATCTCTATCTCATGTTCAAGCTAGGATGCCACAACTATGAAAAGATATAACAGTGTCTATAAATGGGTGAAGGTGCAAACAAATCTAACTTAACCTTTTCTGTTTGTGGTTTGGACTATGTGAAATACTATTTCATGTAACAGCAGCATATTCAGAACATAAAGATAATAGACAATGAATATATTCAAATATCTACAGATAAAGAACAATAAACAAACAACCTATGAACCTAAGTTAGCTTAGTTTTCTTTCCCTTTGCTTCTAAAAAGGGTGACATAGACTTATGAATTGTATATGTATCTTCTTCTTAATTCTTTCATAAATAATTACCTGAAGACACGTTATTCATTCAGGACTGAAATATAAATGTTTTTGTAAGATTTCTGGTCTTTTATCTTGAGGAATCGGTTAACTATATTTTATAAGGTTCTTGTGCCGCAGTGTTGATTTTCCAACAGCTTGTTTGGGTACTCTAACCGTCTGTTGTGAATTCTACAAAAGATGCTGCTGGACAGATCCACAACGAAGTCACACTTAGGCAGGTTTTAAGTATTAAGTGTCATGCAGAGTTGGAGCTTATACTCAAAATAGGAATCCATTAAAAACTACTATAGGATTTACTTTACTCATTACTTCCTGAAAAAGGGAAATCATATTTCTAATTACTTTTAAATTGCTCCCTAAACCCAAATCTGATCCAACTGGAAAGTACAAGGATGACACACAAATGTCCTTTTTAGTATTTTATTGTGGGGGAAATGACCAATAACAGTAAACATGTATTCAGCAGTTTAACAAGTAAACTACATGACATTCACTCTGTAGCTTTAAAACGCATGCCAGCAAGTTAAAAAAAAAAATCAGAATAATTAAAAACAAAACTGACTTAATCATTAGAGCACTTGCAAACATGGAGTTGTTAAACAGTAAAATTAATGTTAGCACAGCAGCCTGCAGGTGAGAGCACTTATTGAGCAGATGAGTGCTTATTATAGTATGTAACACAGTTAAAACACCTGTGCCTCTGAGTTTCTCCTCTCTCAAAGCTTCTTACAATGTCAAAAAGGCACATGGCTATCAAAAAGAAAGCATTTACATTTTGGAATTAAACGTGTTACTCTCACTAACAAAGCAGCGATTCAGTTAACTAACTTCTGTGCAGACGTCCCTAATTTTATGGAAACATTAAAGAAATGTAACAAAAAATGAAATGAATGTTGGGATATTGTCCTACATTTGAGTGCATAAGAAAGTCTTTTTTGCCTCTGTAAATGTAATTTCTTATCAGCTATTTGTTTAATAGTCTGGACATCACAATGAAGAAAAATATTAAAGTAGATATCACGCATTTAATTATAAAGGTTGCCCATTACTTTATACCATTTTCCTTAAACTTTAATTCATTTATCTGTGTTAATTATATTCTTTTAATATGTTGCAAAACAGAAAAATTGTTATCTTTCAAAGTAAAACTCAAAATCTTTATTTCTTAATAAAGACAAGGTTGGCAATTGTAATGCAACGTAGTAAATTAAAACATTAATCTGCAGTACATATCTGACCAGTGTGGTAAAAATTCAATGCAAAAACAGTGTGATAAAAATTGGGCAGGGAACATAGATTGAGTACCTGCTCCTCTCTTCTTTATGTGAAATCCAACACACATTCTTCAAGATATTTATAACATTTACATATTATTTGTTTAAAAACATATACTGTATATAACACAAGTAATGAATTTCCAGTTTAGTCAACAACTGTGTTGTGCTTGCATGATTTTAAATTGTAATATGGTATACATCTTTGTTACTAGGAAATGTAATTACTGTTGATTATAGTAATGCATTACTTATACCAAGTTACCCTGAACTCTAGTGTAGGAAAAGCTGATGTCTTATATGCCATGCTAAAGAAAAGAGGACAATGCCACTTGTCTTACACTGTTATAGAAAAGAAAAAAAGTTGCACATTAAAGTTAAAATCAATAAATGATGCTTGAACAATTAGCTAATGGGAATGTTTGTCCATGTAATGAATGTTTACAGCATATGTGCACTGCAAGGGATTTGTTTCTCATCACGGGTGTGAACAGGATCCTGTCCTCATTATCCTAAACTGGTCTGAATACATGGAAAATGAATCTAGTGGTTAATTAATTAATTAAGTGATTGGGCTTTGAATCAGATTTGAGTTTTTAACACAGATTCACAAACAGACACAACAAGAATTGTTTTTTGTTTTGTCTTTTTTTTTAGTAAAGATGATGGTAAGTTATTTTAGAATTAAACAGCATGAAAGAAAACAAACAAACAACCAAATAAACAAATAAATACATAAATAAAGGTGATATAAAGAAGCATTATATAAGGTATTAAAGTAGCATTAGTTAAACATATGTCTCTGGTTTACAGTATCATAGAAGTGTTTAGTGGTTTCCCTTAAAATTACCAAGCCTTATTGGCCACTATTGATTAAACAGTATCATACTATTTCGGATATACTGTACCTGTTCCTTCTAGAAGTAGATGTCATTATTTATTATTATTACTACATATTCTTAAATCATGGACATAATACAGCAGAATTTTGGCCCTTTGGCAAGGAAGACAACAGCTGAATTATCAAAAATATTTTTTTTTTTTTTATTTTGTCATCGTATAAAAGGATTCTTGGCACTGACTTGCCAGTACATGGCTTCAGATCAGCAGGAATTCTTCCCAAATGCTGAGAATGTCATTAAAAAGAACACATGACACATTATCTACCTTAATAAAAGGACAAGTGTCTGTGTGTGTGTCTGTGTATCTAAGCGTCCATCTGGTTGCTAGAGTTAGGAAGGAAAATTTTAAAATAAGTAAAACATGTAGAAGGAGGATCAACAAAATCATAAAAATATAAAATAAGGGTCTAAAAATAAGAAAATTGGTCTTATTGGGTTATTCTGTTGTCTGACATTATATGTCAGCAAGAGCAGTGTATTAGTGTCTTTCTGTCACCAACTTGAGCCACATGAACATGGTTTATAGCTGTAATGCTACTGACTACTAACTTCACATGGTGGGCAATGGATGAGTGGAAATAACAATAAATCCATATACGTCAGGAAACCAGAGCCCTTATATGACTAAGCTAGAGTTGTAAAACCAGGCCAATGCAGTAGCGACCATAGCTACATTTTCCCAGCAAAGCACTTTGACTATAAGAGTGGTCAGTTCGACAAGTGACACAGAGAGAAAATGGTGAAAATGGGTGGCTCTGTCCAAAGAGGGAAAGGCAGCCACGAGGAAAGGAGATTGGGCATGTATTATAATGCCAGACCAAATAGACAACTCATGTATCAGATAAAAATACTTGAGAACTATGTTAAATACTTAGATTTCAAGCCATCTTGGATGGGTAGCATAGCTAGGCAAGGAGTAAATATTGTTGTCACATCATACTCTGCAACCACATTGTTTAGAAGAGCATCCACTAAAACTGCCATTTGCAGTCATTACTCATATGCTATGATGGGAAATAATAACAGTTGTGTGAGCAGAGCCCCAACCATAATACCGTATGAGATATCATACATTCTTACTAAAAATATTATTATCATAAATTAGAGTACATTAACGAACTCAATTTCAAGTGACTCTGTGTGAGTGTGGGGCTGTGGTTGAATGGACCCTGTGATGGAGGGGTGCTACGTCCAAGGCTGGCTCTGCAAAACTGAATTACATTAAAAAGGATCTGAGTATGTTATGTTAATTAGAGTATATCAGGCCCAGTAAGATACAGCATATTTACAGGAATAACTTGAAAACTTGTCGTCTATTTTGTGGGACATTGTGGTATGGGGAGTTTGGAAGAAATATGTGACAGTAGGCCCCAGATAACGTGTTGCTCCTGCTCATTCTTTTTAACCATTTTACATGTCATGCAGCAAAGGAATAATAAATAATTGTTTAGCTTTAACTAAATTAGATCATGACAATACACTCCTATCAGGATTATCTAAAAAAAAATATAACTCTGCAATTAGCCTAAAATTTAACTAAAAAGAGAAAATCCGAGCAAATCTGAGCAAATCTATCTATCTATCTATCTATCTATCTATCTATCTATCTATCTATCTATCTATCTATCTATCTATCTATCTATCTATCTATCTATCTATCTATCTATCTATCTATCTCCGCATTCCTGGACTGTTTTGGAAACAGAAAAAATGGTGAAAGTTAATTTCTCAAATAAAACAAAAAATCCAAAGAATCATAAATGGTCAAGGTCAAAACCAAATCGCTGAACTAGAATCAGTAGAAACAAACAGCAAATCTAAAACTGGTAGAAGGAAGAACATTAACATAAAAGACTTTTCAGTATTTATTCACAATCTTGGGTAAAGTGATTACTAAGAGCATAAAATAATAATGATTTCTGACTCTATATGATTTATAACACACAAAAAAATCTTAAAAATATGCCCTGTTGTAATAAAAGGAAACTTGTTCCACTTACAGTTTTTGTTTTTTTAACTTATTGATTTTTTCTGTTTTTGTGGCTGCTGATATGTAAGATTTCTTTCTGTTGACACCCAGCTCCGTCCATATGTTCTTTCCTGTTTTGCCCTTCTGATTTTCTGTTTTACTATATAAAATTAACAGTTGATCTACATTTTATTAAAATATTGAGTGGTCAAATGGTTAGTCTTCTTTAGTTTTTAGAAGCCAAAACAATGAATTTCCAAACTTCTTCTTATTTTCCATTATGAAATTTAATCATACCATATCAAATCATATTTTCCTTTTTCTATAGTCACTCCTATCTTTTCTGATTGAGCTCCTGGGAGCACAAGAATGTTGCTTTGATTTATTTAATTCACTAAAGGGTACCCTTGGACCCCGATTTGTATAACCAGGTACATTCCTCTTTAATATGTGTCTAACTCAAACAGCAGTACTGAAGTGATTTTTTTTTATATTTTAAGGATTGTGGTTTTGACTTTGCAAAGAATAAGAACCAAATCAGAGTCATTTGATTATTTTTTCAAATGAAACCACCATGGACAGAATTCCAGCAGGTGACAATGCTAGCTGAGACTTTCAACTTGTAACCATATTGGAAAAAGAAAAGCAGTGAAATCTCCTTTGCCAGGACAGTATGATTTGTAAGAATATACAATAAGAAAAACAATGCCAAACACAGCCATTCAAACCACATAGCTTATCAATCCCTATTCACCTAAAATGGTAAATTGCCATCTAATTTGTTTTGAATGAAGTACTACACTCCAACATGCTACTAGTCACATTTTTTACATAAGTATGGTCCACTGTGTGAGGGAAAAACTTTCTAACTTTTGTGTGAAATTTACCCTTAGCTTTACTCTGTGCTCATGTGTTCAGGTTGAAGAATTTGTTTCAAAATGAAATCCACTGTACTAAATCTGTGGTTCATATACACATTTTTTATCTCCCACATGTAATAGCTGACATTTATTCAGAATAAACCTTAATCTGCCCAGTCCATCTATAGTGATTCTGCAATATATGCCATTCCATCAACAAACTTAACCAGCCTGTGAGTTGCACTTTCATCTATGTCATTTGTATCAACTCAATAAAGCAGTGCCACCAGAACTGATCCCTGAGTGAGACCACTTTTAATATTTCCTAATCTGTAATACGATCATTTAACCAAAAAAACCTTTGCTTTCCATTTTTGGCTGCGTACAGTATGTCTTGAACTTCTGTTTTTTCAGTTTGATCGCTAGTCTCTCATGTGGATCCTTATTCAATTATCAAAAGCTTTTTCAAAATTATGATGACTTTGTATGTCTCCTTTAAAATCAAGATAAGCAAGATAAGCCATGTCATATATGTCACTCTGATCAAGTTCTTTTATTGCTTCCTCCTGAAACCCATGATGACTGTTCACAAATACAGCATGTGTTGCTCAATACTTTCTTTAATGAATGCTTCCATTAATTTACTTTTGATACATATTTAGGTTACTGAGCTGTAGTTATTAGGATCGAACTGATCACCTTTTTTTATATAATGAAACATTTGCTAGCTTCCAGTCTTTAGGAATTTCCCCAGTGTGCAGTTATTTCTGAAAAATGCCATTAAGTATTTATATATGTAATCACTAGTTTCCTTAAGTACTCTGGGATAAATGTTATCCGGCCCTGACAATCTATTTGATATCAGCCTTTTTAATCATAGAAGCACTTCTCTTCCTCCTACTTCCAAATCACCAAGTACTGTACATCCTTAACCCTCCAGTAACTGCAATAATTACTATCGACATCTTCACACGTGAAATCTTCAGATAAATATTAATTTAGAGCATTTTCTATTTACGTTTCTGTACATTTAATTTCACTATTACTGTTCCTAATACACCACCTTGTCCTCGACCATACTTTCACCAGTAAACTAAGGCTAAAATTTCCTCACATTATGCCTATTACATATGGGGTGAAACTTTTAAACACTGTTATTGTTATATTTTTGATGATTTATAATGTAAATCTAGTGACCACTGGTCAAAAATGGACATTTCATGTGCTGACAGTCTGACAAGCACTACAGTCACAATGTGTTGGCTATCTGAACAGCATTAGACAGTAGTGACAGATTTTGTGACATGAAGACTCATTTTTCTTTTCTTACTTACATCAAACATCCATCATTCCACACATTCATTGATCAATTTTCATACTTGCTCAATCTAATTAAGAATCACTGGAGACCAGAGCGCATCTTGTCAACAGTGGGCACAAGGTTAGGACTAAGCCCTGGATGGGTTTGTTCACTCTCACTCACTCATGGAGAGCAAATATAACCTAACATGCATGTGTTTAATACGCCAGCATTGCATACAAATGTTAGCACATTGACATTTTGACAATTAATGTCATAAGTTAATTGGAGGGAGAGGGATCTCTGTAATGATGAGCAAAGACAGTGTGGCAGTGACTGCTGGAGGTTTATTTTGACACTGCATATTGATATTGAATAAGTGGGAAATCCAGTTAATGCCCCAAATCAACATTTTGTCTTTTCAGTCAGACATGTAAATGAGAATTTCACTGTATTCTGTACATTAGACAAACAACATGAACTTGAACTCAATGCTATTTGTTGTATGCAAGTTTGCTGTACAATCTGAAGATATTCAGATTTAGCATTCATTTTTGCTTCTTTTTTTGATGATTATTTTTTTCTTTAAAATCCTTTACACACATGCACATTATTTAATAAAAAAGTACAGTATTCAACACTTACTCAGAACTAAAATCTAATAATAATCACTGTAAATTGTCATTTCATTAAAAAGAGTTACAGTAATACATTGACTGAGAACAGCGCATTGTATAAACAGGAAAAATTGCATGAATTTTATCTACCAAGCATATAGTGTACATCACATGCAAAAAGGAAGAAGGTAAAATTAAAATGCACATTTTTCACAAAATATTAAATATCCAATTCTTTGATTATTTGGTTAACTATACAAACCACTGCATAATAGGTCTGCATATACATACAGTACACACACACACACACATACTGTATATACCGTATAGTATATATAATGTGGGGAACAGCCCAGACACAGACAGGCGGACACCGAAGGTTTTACCACCAACACACGTTTATTTATCTCCATCTATTTACAAATATATTGCACACAACCCAGTACCCTGTACCAAACACCCACAGTCCAGGCCTCTTTTCTCAATGCCTTCCACTCCTCTCCTGCAGGCTTCGTCCTCTTCCACCCGACTCCAGCTGCCAAATGGAGGGAGGCGGCCCCTTTTATGTTCACCCGGACATGCTCCAGGTGCCTCCCGCTGAACTTCCGCCAGCACTTCCTGGTGTGGCAGAAGTACTAGCTGTGCACCCGGAAGCACTCTGTGTGTCCCTGGTCTTCTTCCCCATAGCACTTCCAGGTGTGGTGGAAGTGCTGAGGGACAGGGCTCCTCAGGCATCGGGGCGCCCCCTGGCGGTGACCACGGGCCCCTATAGGGTTGAGCTTTCAAGCTCCTTATCCATGGTCCCCATAGCCACCAGGGCGGTCGCCCCCTCGTGGTCTGGAGGAGGCGTAGTCCCTCTTCTGGTCCTTCCGGACGTCCTGGCTGGGTACCGCCCCCAGCCGCTTGCCACAATAATTACTGGAAACTCTGTCTTTCTGACTGGCAAACTGTGGGTATTTAAAGTGTATCTGAAAACAGGTGAAAGTATGTAATGGAAAAAGAAGCCCCTCAAAAGCCTAAACGTTAATTTAAGAAAATTGACAAACAAGAGGAGACCATTCAGTCCATCAAGCCCGTTTTTTTTAGCTAATAGCTGAACTGACCCAATATCTCATCCAGATTCTTCTTAAAGGTTGTCAAGGTTTCTGCTTCTACTACATGTCTTGGTAGTTTGTTCCAGAGTCCCACAACTCTTTGTGTAAGGAAGTGCTTCCTGGCTTCAGACCTAAATGAACCACCGATGTCCTCAGTGATTCACCCTTAAGCTGAAAGAATGTCGCTGGACCTACTTTATCAATGCCTTTGAGGATTTTAAACACCTGGATTAGGACCTCACGCAGTCTTCTCATCTTAAGACTAAAAAGGTTTAATTCTCTAAATTATCAGAATAGGACATATCTTTAATGTGCTTGGATGCACTAAGTTGCTCTCCTGTGCACAACTTCAAGTGCTGCTCTGTCTTTCTTGTACTGTGGTGACCAAACTGCAGACAATACTCCAGATATGGACTTGATAGTGCATTATATAGTTTGGGCATAACGTCCCTTGACTTAAATTCAGCGTTTTTTATGATATAACCTAACATTTTATTTGCCTTTTTAATTGCTTCAGTATATTGCTTAGTTGATGAAAATGTTGTGTCAACATACAGTATACCCCTAAATCCTTTTCAGAGGTTGCTTCCTGTATAAAAGTGTCTCTCATCTTGCATTTATAATAAGGTGAATGTTCCAATGAAGCCATTAATGGAAAAAGAAGCCCCTCAAAAGCCAAAAATTAATTTTAAACCAGGGGTGCCAAGTTGGAGACATGGTTATCACTACTTAGAACTCCATTAATTATGGAGTAATTCTGCTTTGAATTGTACCTTTTTTCTTAATTAAAGTTCTTCCCCTCGCTATACAGCATCTGTATTAGAGTTAGGATACTGAATTAATTTGCAAAAATGTGCATGATTATTGCTCTTTGGTATACAGAAGTATGTTTGTTTACCAAAATTACTTTCAAAAAGCAGGTAATTTGTAATGAACAACCACAGGTATGACAGATAATTAATTAGATGCTTTGCTGCGGGGCAAACCTGTGATTTACACCTGTGCTTGTTCTACAGAATTAATGTACTTTTTAGAAACAATTTAAATGTAATGAGACTGCTTGAAAAGCACATTGAGTATTCAGAGTGAGGTTCTGTCAGCAAAAAGTCTTAAATTGGGCTCATGTTGTCCAAATTTCTCTGGGAAAGCAAAACACAGACAGCAGGTTTTTTTTTTCAATCACACGGGAGGTACCAAAACTAGTAAACAAAAAAGTTAATTAGGCTTAAGAGTTTAATTAAAGATCCAAACTATCTCTGATTAAAAGATTGGTTGCAGTGAAAACCTCAAGCTATTGAGGCCTCACAGGGCAGAAACTGAGGATTGTACCTCTTTACTTGTGTCTGGAAATTCCTTGCTAAATAGCTGAGACCCCTAAATAAAAAGAATTAAGCATTTATGGGAAGAATGTTAAGGACTTGAGGATGCAGCACTATTTCTTGTAACCACTATATACTTAGCAAGTCCAGATAAAGGAATTCTCACCACTGTATGGCAAATGGCAAGTAGCCTGGTGCCTGACTCTTTACATTGGTATGAACGTGTAGCGGAGTTGAGTGTCTACAAAAACAAAATGAAAAAGGAAGTTGAAATAAGCTTGGATGACAGTCCAACATCGAAGTAAAAAGAAAATGCAGGGTTCTGAATAACTGAAACCAGACATCAAAACCAACAAAATCTATTTCAAAAAGTCTGATCCTGGTCTAACATTTTTTCCCTGACTTGCCAGAAAAAATGCAGTAATTTGTTTAAAAAGGTACCTTCAGTCCAAAGCAGTATGTTTTGCAGTAGTGAGCCACCATCTTATATAGATGGAAGACGGGTCACACAATGGATATAAGAATCATAAATAGAATGGCTGTGGCCATGCTGAGGTTGTCGAAAAATGGCAGTAACCAAAAAAAAAATAAAGAACAAAATGCAGTTACCCGAATAGCAATAAAAATTAAAATAACCACAAAAACAAATAGTAAAAAGCAAAAAAACTCAGAGCTGTTACATACAGTAATCCCTCGCTGTATCGCGCTTCGCCTTTCGCGGCTTCACTCTATCGCGGATTTTATATGTAAGCATATTTAAATATATATCACGGATATTTTGCTGGTTCGCGGATTTCTGCGGACAATGGGTCTTTTAATTTCTGGTACATGCTTCCTCAGTTGGTTTGCCCAGTTGATTTCATACAAGGGACGCTATTGGCAGATGGCTGAGAAGCTACCCAACTTACTTTTCTCTCTCTCTCTCTTGCGCTGACTTTCTCTGATCCTGACGTAGGGAGTGTGAGCAGGGGGGCTGTTCGCACACCTAGACGATACGGACGCTCGTCTAAAAATGCTGAAAGATTATCTTCACGTTGCTACCTTCTGTGCAGCTGCTTTGTGAAGTGACATGCTGCACGGTGCTTTGCATACTTAAAAGCTCGAAGGGCACGTATTGATTTTTGATTGTTTGTTTTTCTCTGTCTCTCTCTATCTCTCTCTCTCTCTCTCTTTGTCTGCTCCTGACGGAGGGGGTGTGTGCTGCTGCCTTCAACAGCTTTGTGCCGCGGTGCTTCGCATGCTTCCAAACAGCCGTATTGATTTGTTTGCTTTCCTCTTTCTGACAGTCTGTGCTCCTGACGCGCACTCCTTTGAAGAGGAAGATATGTTTGCATTCTTTTAATTGTGAGACGGAACTGTCATCTCTGTCTTGTCATGGAGCACAGTTTAAACTTTTGAAAAAGAGACAAATGTTTGTTTGCAGTGTTTGAATAACGTTCCTGTCTCTCTACAACCTCCTGTGTTTCATGCGCAAATCTGTGACCCAAGCATGACAATATAAAAATAACCATATAAACATATGGTTTCTACTTCGCGGATTTTCTTATTTCACGGGTGGCTCTGGAACGCAACCCCCGCGATGGAGGAGGGATTACTGTACTGTAGATTACCTAACATAACTGTAAGCAGAAAAGAAACTTGGGCAGTTGTCTAATAGTAATTTAAGGTTATTAAACATAGAGAAGTACATACGCCATTTGGGTATGTTGCCTAACTGTCTTTCAGTTTTACACCAAATTTGAACAGCATATGTTATAATAGTGTCAGAGGGGGACATTTTTTTGTACACTGGGTGGTTAGACAAAAGAACATGAAAAATTACATTTACTGTAAAAGACAGTAGATGAAGAGGCATTAGGCAGCCATTGTTGGGACTGGGGAGTTGGTTGATTTCCTGAATAATCCTGTTACTGATTAAGGTGATGGCTGTCTACAGGATATAGGTATTGCAAAAGAATCACCACCTGGAAGTTTGAACTGCTTAAACATACAAACACTACAAAATTGTGATAACAGAACTGCTCCTTCCTTGGAAAATGTTTGTATTTAGCTGATTTGGAATTTAACATGCCTGGGGATATTGATTTCCAATCAGCATATGTGTACTCATTGATAGTTGGAAACAATACTTTTTGTTAACCTGTGTTTACATTATTGGTTAAGCCCAAGGAAATTTAGATGTGCCATTGTTTAATCCATCGTCAAGTTGATTTAGGAAAGGACTGAATGAGATTTAAACTTCAGGGCAGGAGAAGGCAAGATGAAGTACAATCCACTGAGAACACTGCCAAGACACTCACACAAAGCACAGGGGCTCGCAGGCAAACTAGGGTACATGGCTGGTACAACGTGAGGCGCAAGGGCAGCAACACTTACCTCCAGGGAGGAAGAGACAGCTCCACAAGAAGACGCCGATTGTGGGTCCAGGTTGTAGGTCCAGCGATAGAGGGAAGCCACATGAAATAATAATAATAATAATAACATTTTATTTATATAGCCCCTTTCCCATGCTCAAGGCACTTCACAGAATTTAAGAAATAATGACAGGGTATACAGTATATAGCATTATACAAACCAGATAAATAAATAAGATGATTAAGACAGTAAATTCAGAGTAAAAAGCCTAACAGACAACATAATTGATGGTCTAGCACACACACACAGGTTACATGAGCATCTTGACCTAGAGGTAAACTGAGAGAAGGGTAATAAAATCAGGTAGAGCTAAAAGCCTTCCTGAACAGATGAGTTTTGAGTTGTTTTTTAAAAGAATTCATTTAGTCAGCTGACCTGATTAATTTTGGTAGGTCATGAAAGGACCGAGCAAAGCTGGAAGACAATATTGTTAGATTTTTTTATGTTCGTTTATCTTTGTAATGTACTTTACTGTATATTGTCTTGGGTAATAGAAGTTACTGTTGCTTTTCCTGAAATTACTGTTGTGTCTTTCATTGTGTGTTTACTCACCACCCAGTTTAAAGAAACCTGTGCGCTTTTATCAGTTCATTTAATAAAACTGGGTGGCGTAGTCGGATATTTTAACGGTGTCTAGATTAGATTACCTGGAAGTGTGACCAGACACCTGTCACAATAGACTAGGTGGAGTTCGGAGGTCCTGTGATTCAAACTTGCACATTTAATTAAATTTAATTCATAGCAGAGAGAAATTGCAGGCATGATGAAAAAACAAGCTGAAAGGATAAAGAGCTGGCTCATAATTTGAACGTTTTGTTAATAATTATTATATAATTACTAAAAACTCTCTGTGAGCCAAAGTTTTTTAAAGTTGCCTACTCTCTTCTTTAATTTTTAAGCTTGGTCTTGCTTGTTTGTAAGTTTCAATTCCAGACTTAAAGTACAATACTTGCTGTTTCTAGGTCTCATTGAAGTTTTGAGGCTTAGTTTTTGAGATTAAAGCTTTTTTAAGTTGTATGTACCCTAGCTAGCACAACACTGGTTTATGTGCATATGAAGTAAAGAGTTTTTGTGTTTCTGTCGCTCCTTAATATTTAAAATATTTTCATATATTATTGGATGTCTTCTGGCTTGTGTTAAGCATCAAACTGTTGTAGGACTTGAGTATAAAAGATATGCATCATGTTTTTATCAGAGCATCTTTTAGATATCTGCATGGGTTACTTTGATCTTTCATTATTCGTCAGCCTCTTTTTGCCAGTTCAGTATGGGGTCATGAGCAGTTTCAGTCTTTTCCAGCCACAAACATCCCAAGGAATAAAGCAACCATGAAGATGGTGCCAGTCTAGCACAGGGTACAAACAAATCCATTTACTTGAATATTAACGCAGAAGAAATTTTGAGACACTAGTAAACCTAGCAGCACATCTTTGGATTGTCTGATGATAAAATACTAATCTATGGCAATACAGAGAAACTACATACATTCCAAGTAGACTCCCACCCTGAAAAGTTGAGTTTTAGTTCAGTCATGCACGTAAAAATCTCACACACTAGCGATTAAAGGCAGCACTGCAATACAGGGGCCAGTACTTCTGCCTCCTGGGTATTGGGTACTCCTTTTTTGAGTGTGCCTTGCCATGTCTGTGTGGGTTTCTGTCCCACATTCCCTGTACATGCATATGAGGTTAACTGGTGAGTTTAAGATGACTTTGTAAGGGTGCGTGTATAAATGTGCCCTAAAGGAAGTATCATCCTACCCAGAGTTAGCTGCTGGAATAGACATTTGGGTCCTTGCAACCCCAAAAAGGTGAAGTGGGTTGCAAATGTGAGTTCAAACAGTAGGTAGTTATTGTTGTGGCAAACTATAAATGTGTAAGTATTTCATGTTTTTGTTGAAAGTGTACCCGTAAAAATTTGCTCTGTTTCAGTAATCCACCCAAGTGTTACTCTGCTCATCAACTTTGGAGGTTGAGGTCATAAGAAATGCTTGCATCACAGTAACAAATGATTTAAGGCATTTGTAACACTCATCCTATATCTACTATCTTTCATTTTTGGTTTTTCTAAATTTAATTCAATTACCAATAAACCACATAGGTCTCCATGGATTTTACTCATTTTCTGTATGTATGAAAAGGTATTGAAATTGCCATGAAATGTTTAAACAGTGTGGAGTCATGCTTGCATCATAATATAGTAGCACTAAAGAATTCAGAGAATGAAGGCAGCAAAAAATACTTTAATTTTAAAGTCGTAGAAATATCAAGCAGCATTGCATGCAGGATGCAATTGAACTATCATAAAATATGTAAGCAAGGCAGCAATTTGACATATTCATTAAAAGTGCAACTGTTTTTTACTACAAGTTACAAGTTACTAAAAATTGAATTGAATTTGCCTGCATATTTAAAAGAATATCAAATCTCAATTCAGCCAGATTGCCTTACAAAAAAATTAAAATCAAGCAGTGTATTTTTTGGTTAGTAAGTTAAATTGTGAACTAGCCACTGTTATCTCTAGAATAATGAAAGAAATTAACAGCTTATCATGCAGTCTTCAGCCTAGAACTGTCATCTTACAAATTTCAGGCCTGTTTATTTAATTTTTGTATACATGTTCTTACGATTTAATAAAAAACAACTGTGAATATAATGTAATAGTTCATTCACAAAAAGCCAATTCACAAATGACAGAATGTCCCAGTTATTTCCAAGTGTTTACACGTATCTCTCCCAGGTAAGGCAGTGGGATTCTAAAATATGACCAGAATGTCTGCAACTAGTAATGTCACAGGCCTTTTTGGTTTTAAATGCAAAAGGCCAGGGAGTACAAAGAGTGACTGCAGAATTTACCTCCATGTTCATTTATTTTCTGTTTAATGTACTCCAATCATAAAGACATTCATCACTGTCTGAGTAGTCAGATGTCTGGGAAGGATAGGTGTATTTAATAAAGCGTATATTGTTTTGTTTAGAAGGAAGGAAGGGACATGCTACACATGCACTTCCCCAGATAGTTATATTAAGCAAATGTGCTACTCATATGCTTCACATTATCAGACCTTGATGGCATTTCCTCAAGTCATTTGTCTTGCAAGAAGTTCATCAGTTTTGTGTTTTCAGAGAACAGACAGTTATAGGTAACTGCCATAATAGTTGTTTGAATGGATTTATTAGAATTTCTTTGTCACAAGGATACCACTAACAGTAAATATTTTATTTTGCAGGTCTACTGTAAAATTTTATTTAATTATCAATGGGGGTGCTACAGTGATGCAGTGGTTATTGTTTCTGGCTCAAAGTTTGGTTCAATTCCCACTCTGGTTATTCTCTGTGTGGAGTTTGCACATTCTCTTTATGCCTGTGTGGTTTTCTTCAGGTGCTCAAATGTCCTTCTGCCTTCCAAAGACATACAGGTTAAGTTACTTAGTGACTCGGTATTGGTTAACATGGGTGTGTCTGTGAGGATGCCTTACATGTGACCACCAATCCCATTCTGGGTTGATTTTTCCCATCTACACAGGACTGGTGGGTAGGTGAAATGCTGGCTTTTCACTACTCTGATGAAAAACATGGTTCAAAGAAACTGAATGAATTGATGGAGAGATGATTAGGTAAAAATTCCATCCATCCATTATCCAACCCACTGAATCCGAACACAGGGTCACGGGGGTCTGCTGGAGCCAATCCCAGCCAACACAGGGCACAAGGCAGGAACCAATCCCGGGCAGGGTGCCAACCCACTGCAGTTGGTAAAAATTTCAGTTTTAAAATATCCTGAAAGTGAAATATGCCATGTAGTTCAGTAAAAACCTAAAACTTACCCACTTTATTGAAATACAGTCTTTTTAGTTTTTATTGTATGATGATGCTGATTATTATTATTAATGGAGCACTTCCGTTCATTAAAGGAATACTCCATATAAAAATTATTTTTATATATGATACAGTAAGTAGTGTGCAGTGATAGATGAGAAAAATTTTAATCTCATGGTTTCATGGGGAATGGAGAAACAAATTTTCTGATAGAATGGGTGCCCACAGAGACCAATGCTGGACCACAGAAGACAATATAAAATCATCAATGAAAAAATGGATTTTTGGCTAATGAATGAGTAAAATAAGCGGGTCTTCAGTTCAAAGCTTTGATCCCGTTCCTCTGCATGTACTGCTCTGATTTTCAAGAAGTATTTATTTAATAGCATTTTAGCAAAAAAATACATTCATTTTGCACATCGTGAGCATAAGACTGGATGACTTGATGTATGGATTACGTAGCATGAATTTTTTCATGCATTTTTTGCTAAAATATTGTTAAATAAATACGTGTGGAAGATCAGAGCAGAGGAAACATTTTCGGGATCAAGCTTTTCTATTCTATCCAAAACGTCATTATCTCTGTTCCCCATGAAAACATGAGATTAAATCATTTTCCTAGGCATAACTACATGGGATATAGAAATGTAATTTATTATTATTATTATTATTATTATAAATAACTAAAAAAGTATCATATTCTACTAACATTGTTGAAATAATTCCATATTCACTAAACAACTCAGCAATAACGACAGTGTGTGAATTATAAACTGGAAATATGTATTCTTGATGGAAGGAAGTATCTGTCTGTGGGAGCTCGGTGAACAAAGGAAGAGTCTGTGATGGAAAAGGTACATTTTGTTCATATACCTTAGCAGCCTTTCCAGATGTTAGTTTCATACATAGAGAAATGATGGTCACTTTTTGGATTCAGGGCTTGATGCATATGACTTTTTTGGAGGGAAAGAAATTATTTGTAATATATGCATATCATAGTCAGTTGTTTCTATTTGTTCAAGAAACAGTTTGCTTGCCTATTGTGTTGAGTAGGGGAAAATCAGAAAATGCTGGACATCTATTATATCTGGAGAAACATCGGAACTGTTGCTCCAGGAAAGTTATTCACCTTCAATCAGCTGTAAAGTCAGCCAGTGACATCGTAAACTAGGAAGAGCTTCAAAAGCATGCAAAATGTCAGGTTTTTGAATTTTTAATACAAACTATTCCTTTCTCATTCATGAAAACATGTCCAAAATTTTTTAAACTGGCATATAAAAAATAAAACTTGTTTACATTTCTAAGCTAAGCAGGTTTCTTTTCATTCATTATTAACAAAATGTAAAATTCACATCCTTATGCATCCTCATGATGTCAGAAGCACAGTTTAAAACTGATAGGTTGAAGATAAATGTGAAACAACAACTGTAATATCCAGGATTCTGTCATCATTTTTGATGGACCAGCTTGGCAGCCAAGTAGGACTCCAGGACTGTGACTGAGTCTGACTCTGTCTGCTATAACTGACTGTAGACCCTCCAGTGCTTTATTGTCTGTTTGGATGCTGCTGACAGAAGTTTTTGTTTTCCTTTCCTCCATTGTCAACTGGCCATAATTCATTGATAATGTTAAAGGACAGTTAAGCTAGGTTCCATTTATGTTAATTAGTTTGGAACTGACTTGTTTTACTGTTTAAACAAATTTGCATTTTTATGTTTATGCATTAGTTATTTAGTAACTTACAAACTTTGTAACTGTATTTATCTTACAGCATTCTGTGCCTACAGTCAGTATAATAATAATAATAATAATTCTTTGCATTTATATAGCACTTTTCTCACTACTCAAAGCGCTCAGCAATTGCAGGTTAAGGGCCTTGCTTAAGGGCCCAACAGAGCAGAGTCTCTATTGGCATTTACGGGATTCAAACCGGCAACCTTCCGATTGCCAGTGCAGATCACTAGCCTCAGAGCCACCACTCCGCCTATACTCCGAGCTCTATACAAAAATTAAATAAATCGAATTGAACAGCAGAAACCTAATAATATCAGATCCATTGTAGAGTAAGCTTCATGTTTCAATTAAGTGAACATCTTCTTATATTTTGGCCCCTAATATTCTAAAAGGGAAGTATAAAAGAACTGGCATGGCTACCTTTTGTTTTAATGCACCAAAAATCATTACAGTTGGAGATATACTTAAATGACTAAAAACTTACCTTTTTAATTTTGGTGTTGTCTTAATTTCTTTTTTCCGTTACAATTAGTGACTGACTTGTACCATAAATGCAGTTTTTCTTGTTTTATAGACTACTCTCTGATCACTACTTTTGAGTGTTATCATTTTCCAGTACTCTGTGGTGGTGCCATGCACTATTGCCATCTGGCCAAAGCAGCCACCAGTGATGCTGGGAAGAATGAAGAAAGATTCACAAGACTCATATTACACTTGGGTAGTTTTTTGACTCCAGAATACTCACCTGCTCAAGTTTTTGTTTGCTTCTCCTCACTGGCACCTGACCATCAAATGTCCTTATTAAGCTGGTCGTTTAGTTTCTTATTTTTACTTAAAAAATGTTTTAATAAATAATAGTTGTGGCAAAATGAGACTCCAGACATGATAAAGGTTTGGGGCAGCCACCCATATAATATGTTCCTTGTAAGACCAGAGCAGTTTACAAGACTGAGTCCAAAAACAGAACTAAAATCCAGAGGAGGGGAGAGAGGCTTTATAGGGAGTCTGGGGGAAGTGATGTCATCCTCAGGCCCGGGACCAGAAGTGACGTGCTCTGAGCTGAGGCACCGGCTCCTGGTGGGATTTCATGGGAAAGGTCTTCAGGAAACTTAGAAAGAGAGTCAGTGTACCCTGCCGCCCTTCAGCTGCCTACTATTCGCACGTGTGTGACATTGTTCTTTAATTTTTTTACTTCTATTTGGTAACTCTCAAATTTTACCTATTATTGTAAAGCACTTTGAGCTATCTTTGTCTATCAAAATGTGCTATATAAATAAATGCTTTAAGACTATTCTTGTTTTTGCGCCTATCTCATATGAAATAAACGTTAATCATGGTACATAGAAATGGTGTAGGATTCCACTTGCATGAGCAATATAAGATTCCTAAAGGTTTATGATTCTCCAACAGAAGTTAAAAAAAAATAAATTTGAAGACATTATTTCATGAAAAAGGTCAGCCACGGGAGTTCCAAATCCATCAAAAGAAAACCTGAAATAGATTTTGGAGTGGTTGACTGTGGAAGTCACCGCTTTTTTTACAGTACATATTGTTTTCATATATTCATTGCAATTGAGCTCTTGAGCACTAACTTGCAACAACTAGGAATGGAAGGCCCATCCATCCATCCATCCATCCATCCATCCATCCTCTTCCGCTTATCCGAGGTCGGGTCGCAGGGGCAGCAGCTTGATCAGAGATACCCAGACTTCCCTCTCCCCGGCTGAGGACCATGGTCTCGGATTTGGAGGTGCTGATTCCCATCCCAGCCGCTTCACACTCAGCTGTGAACCGATCCAGAGAGAGCTGAAGATCATGGCCTGATGAAGCAAACAGGACAAAATCATCTGCAAAAAGCAGTGACCCAATCCTGAGTCCACCAAACCGGACCCCCTCAAAACCCTGGCTGCCCCTAGAAATTCTGTCCATAAAAGTTATGAACAGAATCGGTGACAAAGGGCAGCCCTGACGGAGTCCAACTCTCACTGGAAACAGGTTTGACTTACTGCCGGCAATGCGGACTAAGCTCTGACTCCGGTTGTACAGGGACCGAACAGCCCTTATCAGGGGGTCCGGTACCCCATACTCCCGGAGCACCCCCCACAGAATTCCCCGAGGGACACGGTCGAATGCCTTTTCCAAGTCCACAAAACACATGCAGACTGGTTGGGCGAACTCCCATGCACCCTCCAGGACTCTGCTAAGGGTGTAGAGCTGGTCCACTGTTCCGCGACCAGGACGGAAACCACACTGTTCCTCCTGAATCCGAGGTTCGACTATCCGACGGACCCTCCTCTCCAGAACCCCGGAATAGACTTTTCCAGGGAGGCTGAGGAGTGTGATCCCTCTGTAGTTGGAACACACCCTCCGGTCCCCCTTCTTAAAGAGGGAGACCACCACCCCAGTCTGCCAATCCAGAGGCACTGTCCCTGATGAGACGTGTCAACCAAGAGAGCCCTACAACATCCAGAACCTTGAGGAACTCCGGGCGTATCTCATCCACCCCCGGGGCCCTGCCACCAAGGAGTTTTTTGACCACCTCGGTGACCTCAGTCCCAGAGATGGGGGAGCCCACCTCCGTGTCCCCAGGCTCTGCTTCCTCATTGGAAGGCATGTTAGTGGGATAGAGGAGGTCTTCGAAGTACTCCCCCCACCGACCCACAATGTCCCGAGTCGAGGTCAGCAGCGCACCATCCCCACCATATACAGTGTTGACACTGCACTGCTTCCCCGTCCTGAGACGCCGGACGGTGGACCAGAATCTCCTCAAAGCCGTCCGAAAGTCATTCTCCATGGCCTCTCCAAACTCCTCCCATGCCCACACTTGCATGCTTGCACCCATGGGGCTCGGCCGGGCACAGCCCAAAGAGGCAAAGTGGGTCCCCCTTCCCATGGGCTCACCACCTATGGGAGGGGCCAAGGAGGTCGGGTGTAGTGTGAGTTGGGTGGTGGCCGAAGGCGGTCCGATCCTCGGCTACAGAAACTGGCTCTTGGGACGTGGAATGTCACCTCTCTGAAGGGGAAGGAGCATGAGCTTGTGTGCGAGATTGAGAGGTTCCGGCTAGATATAGTCGGGCTCACCTTGACACACAGCTTGGACTCTGGAACCAATCTCCTTGAGAGGGGCTGGACTCTGTACCACTCTGGAGTTGCCCCCGGTGAGAGGCGCCGAGCGGGTGTGGGCATACTTATTGTGCCCCGACTTGGAGCCTGTACATTGGGGTTTACCCTGGTGGACGAGAGGGTAGCCTTCCTCCGCCTTCGGGTGGGGGGACGGGTCGTAACTGTTGTTTGTGCGTATGCACCGAACAGCAGTTCGGAGTACCCACCCTTTTTGGAGTCCCTGGAGGGGGTGCTAGAGGGCATACCTCCTGGGGACTCCCTCGTACTGCTGGGAGACTTGAATGCTCACGTGGGCACTGATAGTGAGATCTGGAAGGGTGTGATTGGGAGGAATGCCCCCCTGATCTGAACCTGAGTGGTGTTTTGTTATTGGACTTCTGTGCTCGTCACGGACACCCTAGGCCTCAGTTCGATGATCGACTTTGTGGTCGTGTCGTCGGACTTGTGGCCACATGTCTTGGACACTCGGGTGAAGAGAGGGGCGGAGCTGTCAACTGATCACCACCTGGTGGTGAGTTAACTTCGATGGTGGGGGAGGATGCCGGTCAGCCCTGGTAGGCCCAAACGTGTTGTGAGGGTCTGCTGGGAACGTCTGGCAGAGCCCCCTGTCAGAAGTAGCTTCAACTCCCACCTCCGGCAGAACTTCGACCACGTCCCGACGGAGGTGGGGGACATTGAGTCCGAATGGGCCATGTTCCGTGCCTCTATTGTTGAGGCGGCTGACCGGAGCTGTGGCCATAAGGTGGTTGGTGCCTGACGTGGCGGTAATCCCTGAACCCATTGGTGGACACCGGCGGTGAGGGATGCTGTCAAGCTGAAGAAGGAGTCCTACCGGTCCCTTTTGTCCTGTGGGACTCTGGAGGCAGCTAATAGGTACCGGCAGGCCAAGCGGAATGCGGCTTCAGTGGTTGCTGAGGCAAAAACTCGGGCATGGAATGCCCTGTGCTGTTTAATTCTTATGTATGTGAGTCTATGAATGGCCCATGGAAGAGAAAACCACAATGTGTTTTTGTATACAGTACTAAGCTGAATTCTTAATTTGAGCTAAGGTATTAAAAAAAAGAAGAAAAAAAAAACTAAACTGTCATTAGTGCAAAAGTTTTATGTAACATAACACCCCCTAAAACATCATTAAATGAGTCTGTATTTTTATCCTTTATGTCACTACTGTCATCTGAGAGTTCTCCATAATTTCTTACACAATCTGGCTTTAATTTCTGTTTACCCTTGCCATTTAGTCTTTACCATTCAATGCCTCTACTTCCATCTTTATATCTTATTTGTTGAATCTTTTTTTTAACAAGCTCTTAAAATTTATCTGTTTTGGAACAGTTATGACTTTATATTTTAGTGCCATCAATCCCGCTTCTGGTCCCATTGAACCCTCCTCTTCCTGTCAACCATCTATATAATGGCCATGTTTTTAATTTATACAGCAATATTTGTCTCTCTGTAAAGTAAAGCACCTGAAGTTCTTTTCTTGTAGGATTGACAAGGTCACTATGGGTGGCACACATTCAGATATAACCCATTAAACCGTTAGTCTTGAAAGCTGCTGGCCTCGCCTTTCAAAAAGCTCTTGAACTGCAATACAGCTTTGTGCATTTGCTTCATGAAAAGTTACAATAATTATATTTCTATCAATTATATTTACAATAAAATGAGTTTCAATTTTTAACAAAACAATTGTTATAGAAGGAATGAAAAATTAGATACTACATATGGTCAATATTAAAGGACTATAATGCATACTCTTTCATTAATATTAATATGAATGATATGTCTCCTCTGTGAGGCCCCAAAATAGGTTAAAATTAATTTTATAGAGTTCCTTCCTGCATACTGTACACATTACAAAGCATGTCAGAAAGTGAGACCAATGCATTTTACATTTATGGTTAGTTTTTATTGGGTGTACTGTAATCCAAAATATGCATAATGCAATGATAAAAATATACAAGACACCAAATGAGCCAAGCCACAATAAAAAAATAAAATAAACCAGCCAAGGCTGCCAGTCTCAAAAGCGTGACATATGCCTACAGTTTAGCAGCCAACCATTGGCCACTTCAAAAGCACTGCAAAAATAAAGAACTCAATCAATAAATACATAAAAATAAAAAACTTTCAGGCTTTAAGTACATAATAAATTATTGACTCATACAAAATATTTTTACCAATAATATGCTATCCCCAAAGAATCAATTAGCATTTTGTGAAGCATCTTTCTCAGCATGCACAATTACAATGATGTGGTTTTCCTCCAACAAGCAAGCTTACTCATTACATATGAAAATTGTAAAGTGACATGATAATTATAGTTTTGTTAAAAGCTCTTTGAGCTTGTTAAAATGCTGTTTTCAGACTAGAGCACTTGGTTAATATGTACAAATTTAGGTATATTATGAGGAAGATCTTTTTCACCCTTAACCTCCACCACAGGTCATCCTCCACTATAATCAAGCATAAGTCTTCACACATGTGGCAGGACAATCGGACCAAAGATCTTCTGTAACCTTCTGTAGTCTTGTCACACACCCTAGCAGGAATCACATGTTGAACACTTTTACATTGTATTGTAATGTATTTGTTGCAAGCTTATGTGTTATTTGAATCAATTTAATATATTAGATATCTAGCCACAAATTGATTAAGGCCTATTTTAATTAACCTTTTTACCAACAGTGAATCGTATAGAGAAGATGTAGTCAGTTGGGAAACTACTAAATAAATGAGTCCAGTTAAATAAATAATAACATCAATAAAAAAAAGAAAAAACAAATAACAACAGTAGTTAATTTCAAGACACATTAGTCTGGAAAAATTAAGCTTTTCTTCTAGGGTCAGTCTTACGTGTTCACTGAAAGACAAATCACCATACTTTATGCTCACATTCTTCTGTACTGCCTACCTTATAGTTTATGATATAATATTTCAACAATTACAGGCTACATTACTAGCTTCATTAACTGAACTTGTGACATCATGAAAGTTTCTTTTGAAAGTACTGTAGAGAAAAGCCAAGCAAAATGACACCTTTTATTGGCTAACTAAAAAGATTACAATATGCAAGCTTTCGAGGCAACTCAGGCCCCTTCTTCAGGCAAGATGTAATTATTGTAATCATTGATTACATCTTGCCTGAAGAAGGGACCTGAGTTACCTCGAAAGCTTGCATATTGTAATCTTTTTAGTTAGCCAATAAAAGGTGTCATTTTGCTTGGCTTTTCTCTACATTCATAATGGCTAACACGGTACAACACCCTAGTACTTTTGAAAGTACTGAATTTTATGCTTGAACATGTCTAAATAGACAAAGAAAGCAGTAATGGATGTTAACTTCTGCTGAAGTAGCACTAATCTACATGCTGTTATCAACATACGCGATATACTGTACAGTATATACTTTGACATGCAACTATCTGGAAAAATTATTCTTACAGTGAAAAAATATGAAATCTTGGGACTACAGAGGTAAAATCATGTAATAAACAAGAGGGTTATCTGACCAGTTTCATCACTCCAATTTCTAATTCTATGGCAAACTTGCTATTCAGTTCTTTTGGTATTTTTGTGATCTTAATGTAATGATTGAAGAAGGAAGAAAGCTGACGGTTTAATTTGGTCCTTGGTGCAAATTGTGGAGTAAATGAATTAAAAAAATTGCTTTATAGATAGTGATGTCATAGTAAAGTTTGACATAATTTTTCAAATATTAACGGGTGTCACAGTTCATTTCTCTTTCAATTGAAATACAGAAAAGGCCTAAAAGTCAGGCAGAAGAATTCCAAATGCCTCTGTGTTTCCTTTTATTCCTCGGATGAGAAGCAGATGCCAGCATAAGCTAATAAGAACTGTGAAACAGAAGGGCAGAGTCCATGGCCATGAAGTCCAGTCACCAGTCACCTCTTCTAGACACCTGTTTTCAGAAACACAGTGAAAAAGGGAAAACGGAAGTTTATAAGTTTACATCTTTTTGCAACTTGTCATTATCTCTCTATTACATAAAAAAATCCTGGGACGAGACAAGACTTTTTAGCCTAGGATGAGACAAGACTTTTTCAGAGACATAATTTCATGTCCCGCAAGATGAGACTTTGTGCCAAGAGATTTAAACACGCCCGAGGCTGGAAATAAAAGACAAAGAGTAGCTGACAAAGTAGAATGTCGTAAAGAGGTTCAATAACATTGGCACGATACACATGCAGAGCAAGTTAGAGATAATGAAAGTACTAAAATTCGAAAGTCTCAAAAAAATTACAGTAAAGATCGTATTAGCACAAACAAACGGAAATTATTACTTGGTGAAATAACGGAACAGCGAAAAGAAATCAAATATATTGTTCGCATTTAAACTTTTAAGTCAGACACTTGTAGATCATCTAATTCATGTTGCCATCAGAGAAAAGTAGTGTTTCTTCCCAATGAAGAGGCGTATCCGCGAGAATTAAAAGATTTGTTGTTTGGTGAAAGTGAAATCCAAATACACGAGCGGCAGAGACGCAAAGTGGCTGGCACGTAGCACAGGCCAGGGGGTTGGCGAGCGAAGCGAGCAGGGGGCTTAGTTTCAAATAAAAATAAATCTTGCTCTTCATTGAAGACAATAGCTAATCTGACCAGTAAGAAAACAACAGTTTTTCTCTAATTTTAGTAGCCATGTTTGTTGATTTCTTTAGATAGATAGATAGATAGATAGATAGATAGATAGATAGATAGATAGATAGATAGATAGATAGATAGATAGATAGATAGATAGATAGATAGATAGATACTTTATTAATCCCAAGGGGAAATTCACATACTCCTGCAGTAGCATACTGCTAAAGAAAATATTAAATTAAAGAGTGATAACAATGCAGGTAATACAGACAGACAATAAATATGAATAATGTTAACGTTTACCCCCCCCGGGTGGAATTGAAGAGTCGTATAGTGTGGGGGAGGAACGATCTCCTCAGTCTGTCAGAGGAGCAGGACAGTGACAGCAGTCTGTCGCTGAAGCTGCTCCTCTGTCTGGAGATGATACTGTTTAGTGGATGCAGTGGATTCTCCATTATTGATAGGTGCCTGCTCAGTGCCCATCGCTCTGCCACAGATGTCAAACTGTCCAGCTCCGTGCCTACAATAGAGCCTGCCTTCCTCACCAGTTTGTCCAGACGTGAAGCGTCCCTCTTCTTTATGCTGCCTCCCCAGCACACCACCGCATAGAAGAGGGCGCTTGCCACAACCATCTGATAGAACATCTGCAGCATGTTGAAGGACAACAGCCTTCTAAGGAAGTATAGTCGGCTTTGTCCTTTAATTACAAATTATAAAATATACAAATTCAGCCTTCGAGAATGAACCTTAATGAAATGTAAAATCTATCGTTGCACAAAACTCTAAAAAAAAAACTTTAGCATCACTAATTAATGTATTGTTTAATGATACCTTGGGTTGCAGCACAGAAACAGATTTAGCAAGGGTTTCTCCAATTGTTAATGACATTTTGATATATTTTGGTGCAGGGATTGGTAGTTATTGTGCTTCTGAAGTTAAGAGTTGAATTTAATACTGTTCACCATGAACATTTAGACTTTTCTAAAAAACTAAAGGCAGCCAGATGCCACACTGTTAGTACTTTTGACTTGTGGTCATATGTGGACAGGCATAACCTTCTTTCCATGGGCAGCATCAATGGAGAACATAGTGTCAATCTTAGCTCCACGTTCCTGACGCGGCTTTATAAATACACTGAAACTAACTGCATATTGTTTCTTAGTGTAATGCATCTGATTGTAATTAACCTGCAGCAATATAATGGTCCAGGGAATAGCCATAGTATTCCAAATACCATAACTGCTTTAGCGTTGTAACTCTCACTGCATCTTCTTCTTCTTTTAGCTGCTCCCGTTAAGGGTAACCACAGCAGATCATCTTTTTCCATATTACTCTCACTGCACCACTCGGAGTATTTATATCACTGTATCTGAGTGGGGAATCACAGCAGCAGCTGATCGGAAAGAGAATTATCGGTACACAGCATGAAGCAGACGTTGCCTGAGCCAAGGCAAAACGCTTCAGAGACTTCCCTGTACGGACTTCGTGGTGAAGAAAAAGTTTCATCCCAAGAACTATAAACGCACTCAATCAGTCCATCAAGTGCTCCTTGTAGAACTGTTTGTACTTATAAATACAATCACCTCACTGTAAACTTGCACTACAGTTATAATATTGCACAACCTGCGCCACTTTATGAAGCGCGTATTTACATACGATGACGATATCATTTTTAAGATGAAATGCAGCAAAATATGTTGATTATATTATACAGATAAAACTTTAACTTCATTTAAATAATCTTTATTGTTAATAATTAAACATGTGAGGACACGGTGCCGCAGCGCTAGCTAATTCAGGGATTGTTCCTGCATTGCGTTGTATTCTTGCTGGTGCTGACGCGACACTGGAAAGATAGACGGATATAATAATTAAACATGTACTACGAAGATATTTCAATGTTCCTTAAAAGTTTTGAAGAATCGGCGTTCTAAGCTTACAGATGGCTTCACGTCTATATAGCTGATTGTGTGGCGATTGGGTTTTTGGAGAAGGAAAAGTAAGGACAGGAATTGGAGGTTAGTACGTTTGAAAGAGACAGTACTTCTGTAATAAATTATTTAATCGAAGGTTGCGCATGGCGCCGCAAGCCTCTTGCGTGAGACATGAACAAACACTGCACCACCGTGTTCCCATGTTTAATAACATGCTTTCATTCCTATCATCATGAAAAAGATATCACGTACTGTATACATCTCAGTATTTTAATTATTCAGAGAGCTGTAATAACACGAATGTAATGGATTATGTGTCCTGTCAGAGAAAGAGAAAGCCCGTTTAAGAAGCAGGTAGTGATCCACACATGTTGAGTACATACAGTAGAAGATCAAATACAGAACAAAGTATTTAATGTGCCACTTTAGTTACAATGGGATTTGAGAAACTAGTAAATTAAACGATTTTAAGATGAAGTTTATGATGTTCTACTTTAATGGCAAAATAAACTACGTGATTAAAGTGGAAATTTCGAGATTAAAGTTGACATTTTGTGCTTTTTTTCCCACTGTGTGCCTATTTTTTTGTCTGTACCCTAATAAGCTTTCATATGACACTCAGACAGTGGGCTACGACTCGCCTTTTCACGGCGACTTTGATATGTGATTCCTTTTTTATTTCGGGCACTGTGCGACTTTGTGAACTTGAGCCTTCGAGTTTCTCCGACACTCTGTCACTCGATCAACTTCCTTTTGTTGATTATACCACTGTTTAAACCAACAAATAGAACGTTTTTCCTTTGCCTCCACTTGGTATTCGCTGAAATTCTTATATTTCCCCCCGTGCTTTTCCCATTGTCTTTTCACAGAAGGCTATTTATATTGATTTGCATATTCAAAGAGGCGTAATTCTGGGAAGAGTTGGGGCGGAACAGAAGTGCACCTACGTTACTTTTCACGCTGATCGGGATTTATGTAGTGAAAGAACGTGAAAGTTTGCGTACATACAGATTCCTGCATCTGGATTTTTCTGTGCGTACGCACATTCCCGCTTTTGTGCTTACGCCATGTTATAGTGTGAGTTCTACGTACGGCGTTATACATGAGGCCCCAGGACATCACATTATAAACAAGGCAAGCAAGAATTCACCCATCAAACATAAATGTTCTATAAAGAAATGCAATGTAGTAGAGAACAAAATACCTATTGTATAACATCATATCATATCTATCACATAATGTTACTTTAATTTTGTATACAGTAAGACTGGACTCTTGATTGACAAGAATGACAGCTGCTCAGTAAAAATATAAAGATGCTTAAAATTGCTTCCACTTTATAGGTTTTTCAAATGATTTCATAACTGGGTATTTACTTTTATGTACGTGAATTGCTGTAGCCTGTTTTAATATCTTGTCAGATAAAGCCAGCAATTAAATACTGTCGCACATTATGATACCAGCAGTCATGCTTTCCCTTAGGCTCATGGGAGAACTGCCACAGCAATAGGAAGCAGTGATCTCAGAATATGGCAACACATATGCAAAAAACAAAATGGCTTCACGAAATAACAAAAATAAAGAATAAACTTAATCGAAGAGGTGTAAAATTTACAAATATATTAGAAATATGTTCAACAGGAATAAAAACTCTAGAAAACATACATGTCTACCAAAGACACCAGAAAAGGAATAATAAACTATAAAACATAAGAAAAACAACAAATATATGCTGTTTTACATAATGTGTATAATCTTAAGACATTGATGATTGGTTTTAAAATGAATGCAATTAGTAAGTTTTATGGCTTATGTTTTCAAATTTGGACTCCCCATGACTTCCGTTTTAAAGCACAAGAACAAGCTATGTATTTTTTTTTATTTATAAAAAAATGCTTAATTTTAGAACACAATTTCATGTGGAAAATTATAAGTCTTGGAGGCCCTCAGTAGCTGCAGGTTTTTGCTGAGACCCAATTGTTTAATGATAAGTCAACTAATGCTGATAAAGAACTTATTGCTCCTATGACATTATTTTTGCTTCATTTTAGTGGTCTTGCATGTTAGGATTTGGAACTCTTAATTGTTTGTTTTAGTCTTAAAAAGCTGCATTTACTGTTTTAAATAGATCCTTATTAGCGATAACATGCAAATGACAAATGAACCAAATGTTCTTCATCTCACTTGTTTCCATGCACACTTATGTGCATTTATCATGCAATTTTTGGTTTAATAACATATTTAGAAAGAAACAGAAGAGAAATAGTGAAGGACTGAGAATTACTGTACTCATCTGTTTTAGGCTTCAAACCATTTGGTTGATTTCCTTAGAAAGGAAAAAATCTACTATACAGTACAAGAATGACCTGACATTGCTGAGTTAAAACCCTAATAAACCAGGGAGTTAATAAGATCTGTTATTGGCAAAGATTGCTTTCTAATTAAGCAACTGGTTTGGAATGAACACCTATAGCCACTGTAGCCCTCCAGGATTGACATTGCTCACCCCTGACTTAAACTAACATTTAAGTACCAATAGAACACCACCTTTTCACCTTCCAGTTGCTCTAACTTATATCCCATCTCTAAGCTCTTTGTCTTTCCTGCTTTAGGACAAACTTAACTGTCAATCCTCCCACATACCACTACACATTTCAGGTTATTATTTAGCTCAGATGTACAGTACATACTTTTAAACAAGAACTATTGAATAAACAGTTTTATTTAACAGGTTTTATTCAGTGAAGCTACAAAGCTAACCCTAACCCTAAGCCTAACCCTACGCCAGTGTCTCTTTTGACTAGCCTACCTCTCACCTTGTGCTTCCTTCTTTCCTTTGCTTATTAATCTTTGCCCCATTACATCTTTATATCAATCTTCGCAAAAAATAGGAAAGAAATGCAATTTTTACTGAGAGCATTATGATGAACCCTTTTCCAGATTAGTATTAAAATTTTTATTCCTTTTTATTACTTTTAGTTTAACATTTGTTATGGCAGATTGAAAGATTTATAGAAAATAATTCTGGAATGCATCCCTTGTAAGTGTGCCTGTTAAAAAGCCTTGAGGCAAAACTAGTAATAATTATTGAAATAAACATATAAAAACACATGTATTATGGGTTGTGTCCCTTTCCACTTGTGAAGAACACAGTAAATTATATTTTTCTGATATTTCCAGCTCTCACTATTTGTTGAGAGTTGGCTTAGACAGAAAACTGTGAAAATCACAATGCAAGCTGTACATGTGTTACCATGATATATCAAGAGCCTTGGTAGGGTTTCCACTTTAGAAAGAAAGATGAAAAATTTATTAATATACAGTGCCTTGATAAAGACTGTGAAACAGAATACGTTTTTTTATATTCAAATCCATTTAGTCTAACGAATGGTCCTTTTCATTTTCTGCGACTGAGAAATACATCTTTTGCTATTTTAATGTGACAGTGTAACCTGAGGGGATGCGCTTAAAATATTTATTAACATTTTATTTAAAACAAAAAGGGAAAAGATGAAGAAGATTGTCTTAAAAGTAAAGATACTGAATAATTGGACAGCTGACAGCGGCAAGTTGCAAAACATAGTTTTTGTTTAATGGTGAATGCTTAATGAAATATATTAGGACACCCACCCACATATTAAACCCCAGGCCTTCGACCGGTGAAAACATTTATTGTATAATACGTTCTGCCTTATCGAAGCAGGATAGCAGGGCACATATTTGAACAATAAACAGAGGGTGGTCTTTTTTGTAGGGTTGAAAGATTTTGACAGAGACCAACCGATTGCAGTTTAATTGCTGTCAGATTGCACTAATTGGGACAAATAACTTGTATGCAATTTCAATGTATCCCAAGAATTCTGTGGCAATTTCTATAATTGCACTGTAAACACAAGAGTAATAAAACTAGAATTGTTCTGAAGAGGCATTAAACTGAAGTTATTTCCTCCTAATGTACTCTTAATTCAACGGTTTTGTTTTTTTTTTTTTTTTTTTATTTGTATGTGGTCCATACCACTTATCACAGCAAATGACTTGCCTGGTCTAGAGCTCAGTGAGGTAGTTTAAAAAAAGAGACCATGTCTGCTTAAGCATGCTTTTCTCTGTGGAGCTATGGCCCTTCATCCTGACAAAAAGCAACAAATCAGGTAAACCTCCACATCCCGTCATTAGCTGGCCCAATTCACAGCGTACATTAGGGGCCGTGAGGCTGCTGAGATAGTCGGTGCCCAGACTTCTGCTGAGCAGCTCCAATTAAGTAACCCCAGATTAATCAATTGGCTAAAAACCTTTTGTAAGTTCCCTTTGCGCCACCCTTGTGCGGCAGGTATATTTTTAAACTGACACTTGTTAGAAATTGCTTTAGCGAAACAGGTCGGCTTTGCCTGCAGAGCAAATTCTGCTGGATTCCAAAAATCAGAACTGTCTGCGGTTACAATATCAGACAGCCATGGGCCACTGCAGTGAAAAAAAAGTAATGACTTGTTGAGTTTATATACTGTAAAATAAAATGCATACATACAATAGTTTGCTGAAAGATAGTTCTAAATATTGATGAAACATTACAAATGGCTAAAGCAGAACTGGGCTTAACATACATTTATTTTGACATGATCGATTTGGAAATTTTAACACAAGCAGTGGAAAGAAGCAACAATAAGTTGGCAATTTCTCTGAAAATGTATATATAAATCTAGCCTACAATGCATAAAAAATCCCCAACAGCTAAATATTATTTATCACAAAGCTATTTAAGGTGAGTAATATTTTTTGAAGACAGAGCTGGTTATTATTATAACCCTCAAGTCCTTCTCAGGCAGAAAAGCCTTGTAACATACTGTAATCTTCTTTCTTCTCTAATATGCCTTTTCCAGTATATCACACATTGCAAAAACGGAGAGAATACTGATTAAACTCCATCCATTCTTTCAGTCCCTGAGCTCCACTACAGGGTCACCCCTGTGTATCATAGGCCATACTCTCTCCTACTCCTGATCTCACCAATACTAGACTAATTTAGAATTTGCAGTCAATAAAGGAGAAAAACAGACATAGCCAGGGCAATGCACATGGACACAGTAAGAATGTGCAAGCCACAAACAGACACTGACCACTTTATAAGCAGAACCCAGCAGCCTCATTTATAAAACGTTGTGTGGATTCAACCATGAAAATATGCCCAGTATTTGGCTGAGAGCACAAGATCCGTGTTAAGGGGGTCAGGGAAAGGCATAAGGTGCCAGGGATAGCCACTACTGCCTGGCACATGTAATTGCTGTTGCAATGAATAGTATAGACCATATGAAAAAGTGAGGGTTCATCCAGTTACCTTACCAATAAGCCAGCCACCACATGTAGAACTACTTTTCCTTAAAATAAATGAATCATATGTTGAGCTAGGCCACCAAGCCATGTCATTTGTTAGTCTCATCTTGGCATCACAATTGACTTGTGCATTAGTGGAATGTTATTGTTCATGTTTGACAAAACAAGCTTCATTCTCACTAGGGGCCCTTATAGCAATATTAGCGCAGCAAAGTGCTTTGATAACGTTATAAGAACCTGACACTGCCGCAAATTGCCTTTTAATGTTGGCACAAATATTTTATGTTTCATGAATGTACACCCACACCATATGAAAACTGGATGTAGCACCTCATCAGTTGGTTGATAACTTCTTGCACAGTGGTTATGACGGAGTGAAGCTTGGATAAAATATTTCCAACCTGTCTGTCAGTTACCTGAGAAGTGGCAACATGTAGCCACAAATAACCAAAAAAGTTCTCAATTGCAGTTACTCACCATTGACTCTCTTACAAGGAACTAAAGTACTGTGTGTAATATGTCTGTCATATCACATTATAATGATGGCTTGGTGATATGTATTATTATGTGTGCAAGTTCTAATTAATCTGGTTTGGCTTAATTTCCCTGCTTCATCAACAATGTTCTCATTTCTCAATTTCTTGAAAATGTTACGTACGCTTTGGTCAGAGTTGCTGTAAATAGAAGTATGGTCCATAATAAAGTTTTCTTTTAAAAATCCCAAGGTAGGGAAGTTGCATACACAAATTTCAAGTCTCTTTATGTGCATATGCAAACTTTATAAATGAGGCCCAAGGTTTCTTGAATTGAAGGAAGTGTCATTGATGTCTTATCTAAGTAGCCTTATGATAAAATTATAGTTTTCACTATTTAAACCAATGCAGTATTTGTTAATTTAATATAGAGGTCACACAGCTACAGTAAATTGTCATAGAGAGGGCCACCTTGAACCATCTGAAAGAACTACTAAGAACAGAATAATTTTCTAAACTCAATTATTTCACTATTATGTTATGTGTTTTAGAACCTATTCACCAGTGTCTGGTGTAAGGCAGCTCTAAGTTGGGCACAATCCTTCATACCCAAAACACTCACTTATACAAAGCCTATTTTGGGATAGATAGATAGATAGATAGATAGATAGATAGATAGATAGATAGATAGATAGATAGATAGATAGATAGATAGATAGATAGATAGATAGATAGATAGATAGATAGATAGATAGATAGATAGATATCTATCTATCTATCTATCTATCTATCTATCTATCTATCTATCTATCTATCTATCTATCTATCTATCTATCTATCTATCTATCTATCTATCTATCTATATCCAGGCATATTACTGTTGGTATTAACGAGTCCCAGTAGCGTTTCTTGACACTTTTCTTCTGAATGATTCCTTGGCTGAAAGTCCTCAGTGTTGGTGTGTCACAGAGATGATGTGCGGCTTGTCCATAATGGCACTCAGTTTTGTTTTAATTCCCTCCTTCGCTACTAACTCCAGAGGGTCCAGAGTGTGTCCCATAATTAAGCCTACCCTTTTAATTAGCATGTTAATTTGGAGGGCATCTCTTGAAATAATGTTACCAGCCAAGCACACCACAGTGTAGAAAACCATGAAATAGTTGTAGAACATGTGAAAGATTTCACTTCCTACATAACAGAGAAAAAGAGCCTGTTCTGCCCTTTCTTATATGCAGTAGGTCCCCTGTGCTCCAAGACCAGTTCAACCTGTCACTTATGTGGACCATCAAGCACTTGTAGGAGTGCACCACCACTACATACACTCACAGAATGGTGACCGGATATAGAGGTTCATTGGCGCAGTGAAAGTCAGTAAGCAGTTCCTTGATTTTATTGATGTTAAGATGCGAGCAATTCTCTTGCACCAAGAGATGGCACCTTCTGACTGTGCAGTCCTTTATGAACAGTTCCTGCTTAATATCATAATGTACAAACAATGTGGCATTTTTTTTATATGTCAGACAAATATGTCAGGTAAAACTGTGAGTGAATATTGGTGTGCGCTTGAGTATATGCTGTAATGGAGCGATGTCAACTCCAGATCTGGGTCTTGCCTTCCTTTTGTGTACACAGCTCTGTTTCTTTCAATAAGGATAAGAACATGGATGAATGGATAAAAAGATTGACAAAATGTGCAATACATTTTACAAATTAAACTTTTTAAATAATATCAATTGTTTAAAAGACACATTAAGTCTACCAGATTATATTTAGAACAGGTGCTGTGGTGCATCTGTTAGTCATGTATTGCTGTGTAACACAAAGCCTTCTTTCATATCAGTAAGTAGCCAATTAGCTACTCTATATGTAGTCCCTATTCTGAGTGTCATATGTGCTTTATAAGTCCTAGTAAGTCCAAATAAAGCACTTATTAGCTGTCTTTACACTGCAGTAAATAATAAATGCACTTAAACCATGTAATGGATGGACTCTGGTCCCAGCCGGGATGGACTCCATTCCTTTGTTGAATGGTATAACAGGTGGTCAGGAAGGGAAATGTGACATTTCCACCTGTTTTGTCTTGGTAGAGTAATATATATTGCTCTACTTTCCCCTATTGTATTATTAATATGTAGCCTTTGTCAGAATGCCTAATCTCACAGACTTACCACTGTTTATAAGGTATTATTGTATATAACTTATCCCCACCTTCCCTTCTATATCTATAACCTTAGGCAAATAGATGTAGTAAAAGACAAGCAGAAGTTAAGTTACACATAAAATAATGTATTATTGATAATATTCATAAATAATAACAAAATGCAAAGTATATTTGAATATTGGCATCCATACAACCTGATTAAATGGTGATATGTAGTTCAGGCGGCACACAGTCTTGTAGTTACTTAAATGTCTCTAGTTAAGGCATCATTGGTGCTCAGCTTTCAGCCACATGTCCGTTCAAAATGGCTGCTGAGCTGTGCTGTTCATTGTGTTGTCTTCATCATCACAGATTAGCAAGAGAGATGCTTCTTTCAGATGTTGGTTAGTAAGAGAGAGAGAGTGTGAGGTTAAACAAGTAAATATATAGATTTTCTGTCCAACCCCTACAGCTAATAGGGTGTCGTAGTACTTAAAGGCTTCTGAACCAAGCCAATTCCAAACAGCCATACTGCAGACCAATGGGGGAAATAGAACATCTTAACACCTGCCCCCAAACCATATGTTAAAGTACACCTTAGCCCATTTGCGGGGGTAGAAATGACTTTAGCAAAGAAACACTCGTCAAACTGGTTTAAGACACATCCCCCAAATCCTGCCGTTAAATTCAAATAGACCCATTCCTAAGGGGGGGGGGGGGGGGGGGGGGGGGTGGTAAACACTAAATTACATTGCTATGCCTAAATTACAACTAAAGACATACAAAATATTCATCAAGTTATATGTAAAATCTCACATCACAACACCACCCAAAGCCAGGAGGTGGGCATGAAGGGGCACTGTGGCACTGAGACTGACATCCCAGCTGCAATGGATGGGACTGTCTTACCTGGCTGGGAGGCCAGCATAATGGATGGACGACCTTGAAAGAAGGGCACCCTGACTGGGATGGTTAACAGTTCCTTTCCTTTCCAGGAGGCGAGAAGAAATGTGGCACAACAGGAGTCTGCATAGGTCGCCAGTTCCCCAGACACTGGGAGATGAATGCCCAGGGTGGTTCCGACTGACCCGGAAGTGCTTTCTGGAGACAATGGTTTGGACACTGAAAGTACTCCCAAGTCAAGTTCAAAACAGAGACCGCCACTTTGCCTGGTGTGTCGGGAGAGGAACCGGACAACACTTGCCTTCAAGGAATGGAGGAGAGAGAGAAGCAGGATTGTGCTGCAATGCATTGAGAAAAGCAGCCTGTTAAAGGTAATCTATTAAATTAAAAGTGTCTGGTGCTTGGGGCTCGACTGTGTCCCCTAGTTGTCACAACTCAATCTAAAATGTTGCCACATATTTAAACTAGCGTAGTGTTGCAATACCAAACTTTTGTAATCAGCATTGATCCTGAGGATTGAACATTTAAGGCTTTTACAGAAAATCACAATAAAAAACAAACCCAATCTTGTTCAGGCAACTCACACTACACTCTGCTACACTTCAGAGACAAATGCATTCATGGAGAACTTTCATGACAAAACTCTTGCACAACTGTATTTAGTTACTGCCCAAGGCATGCTCTAGTAATGCAATGATAAATTAAAGTGAGAGGTCAGCTTAAGAAAGTAAAAAGTCCTTTCAGCTAATTAGCTAGCCTTGGCTACATCACAGCTATTGTATGTTATTGTCTTTTTTCAGCTGTCTTTTTAAAAAGGCAGCAGTATGTACACTTTGGCATAACATCAGCTCAAGAAATTTCAAAAATGTGGCAAGGTCTGTTGGCTTTCACATTCTGGAAGATTATTTTTTCCACCTCTGCAACGTATCCCGTATTTGCTTTTTCGATTACTTTTCTGATGCTCAGAAAATTGTCTCTACTCTTATTGCACCCGACAATGACCACTGCACCTCCCTACTGGCAGGTACCACTTCGAATATTTTCTCTCATTTCCAGCTAGTTTAATATTCTGCTGCAAGAGTTCTTACACAGACCCACAAAGAGTGAGCATGTAATTGGCCACTGGCTCCTGTGTCTTATATGACTAATTAAAAATTCTATCACTAACCTATAAAGCTTTAAATGGCCTTGTGGAAGACTGTGCCAGTAGCCTCCTCCATCACTATGCTCCTGCCCACCCACTAAGGCCCATTGAAGCTGGCAATCTTGTTATGCCTCTACCTCATCTGTGCTCTGTGGGTGACACAGCCTTCAGCTTTATTGTGCCAAGGCCTTCAAATGGCCTCCCTAAACTAATTAGATCACCTGAATCAATTCATTCTTAAAACTCATTTGTTCACAAAAGCATTTAACTTACTCTAACATTCTGACCTTTTCTCTGTGTTTACGCTCTCTGTCAAGGTTCTTGGAATGATATGCGTTTGTGTCCGAAATGATGTTACTTGTTAATGGTTTTCTTGTAGTCTTTTGTATTTTTATATTTCATTCTGGTTTGTTGTTTCTTATTCTAATTAAAAACTTTATGTTTCCTGTATTTACTGTGTCTTTTATATAGTGTTTTTGTACTGATGTTGTTTTTGTTCAGAGCTGTGTATTTGATGCTTTCTTTTCCTCTGCTTTTTTCCTATTGCTCATTTTACATTTTTTTTAAAGTGCTTTGAGGATCGGAAAGGTACTATATGAATAAAATGTATCATTATTGTCAAAGGTTATGTTGCAAATAAGAGCAGCACCATGTCACAGTGTATTGCTTCTGCTTCCCAAGCCGGTCACCAACAACATGGAGTTTGCAGATTCCCCCATAACCATATAGTATTTTCCTTTATCCCAAAACCATTTAGTTTAAGTTGACTAGCAACTCTAAAATGGGTTGGTACAAAAGAATATGTGACTGTCCCCAGTGAAGAACTGATCCTCTGTGTAGCTCTACATCCTGGCATATGCCCACTAAAATTGGGATATGCCCTTGCATCATGGTGCCAGGTAATAAATGGATTCAGAAAATGAAAGGAGGTTCACTTAGTGATTTGAGATTCTTCATCCAAGTAGATTTCTTCTAGTCTTGTTTTCTACTTTGTCCTATATAAAATTTTAACAACTTAATATTTCAAGGAATTGTTGTAGTACTAGGGTGTTGTATTGTGTTAGCCATTATGAATGTAGTGAGAAATCAAGCAAAATGACAACTTTTATTGGCTAACTAAAAAAATTACAATATGCAAGCTTTCGAGGCTACTCAGGCCCCTTCTTCAGGCAAGAATAAAAGTTGTCATTTTGCTTGACCTCTCACTTCAAGGAATTGTTGTAAAAGTGTGGCATATAATCAGGGTTTTTTATGCACAGTAGAAGCTGACAGTGGGCAACTATGTGAGAAGCTACTGGAAAGTATATTTTGGTCCAACTAATGTAAGCCAAGATGTAAATAACTCTATAGCTACAAATGTATGTGGAATTTACACTTTGACTGTGATGAGAAAAAAAAAAAAACGAAGTAAGTCCTTCAGTAAAACTCAACAACATAAATAACTAAAACAATCAATCTTAGTAGCTTACATCATGAATCGTACCTTACTGGTTGAACAAATCCCGAGGGAAACTACTCAATACTGATGTCCGGCATGTTGTACAGCTGATCAGTTCACATTAAACTGAAATCGTTGCTAGTGCATTCAGTCCTGTCCCAGTTCATTACTTTATAGAGAAAACAGTCAATCTTGTTCTGTATGCTGAAGCGTTTCTCTGAATTTTCCATATAGAATAGTCATAAATTGCAATCACTGCAGCTTCGTGATTTTAAAGTTACTGTAAAATTGACCTCCACCATTTTATATCCACACTATGTATCATTTTAATCTCTTCATTTTTATTGTTTTAAAGAGAGTGAGGTAAGTGGTCCAATAGCCAGTTGTGCTGCCTCACAGATTCAGGGAGGTTGTTTCAAACCCCAACCCACTCACTCTGTGTGGGGTATTCTCTGGTCACTCAGAGTTATTTCTGCAAACCCAAATATGAACATATAGTCTTAACAGGACTCTGCAAAGTAAGTGTGTGGTAGATTTTCATTTGTTGGTGTGTGGGCTTATCCTGCAATGATGTGTTGTCATTTTATTTAGATTACAATTCTACTTTCTGTCAGTTGTTGCTGGAGTGCAGTCATTTAATGGAAGGTAAGTTCATAAAATGTAGGGATATATAGTGGATATTGCTCTTTTTATGAATTCTGGCATTGACATGTGAAGATTTTATTTACAGTCATGTGCCGACGTACAGCTCGATTTGGCATTGGCCATTTGGTCAAATAGGCTGTAAGTTGGTCACAAAGAGCACAGGTGATTGGAACTGAGGCTCTCTGAGTCTAGAGTAGGTCACCGATAGGCATACTGTACCTGCCAGTACTTAGTAGCACAAACCAATCTTTGCATCTCGGCAGCTGCACCTCGAGTCTGTGTAATGCAGTGTTTCTCAATTACTGGATCACACCACTAGTGAGTCTTGGGTTGCCGTCATTGGTTCGAGAGTGGCATGCAGTGAATTTCTAAGCCAGTGTTTCTCAACTGCTGGGTCACAACCCGTGTTGGTGCCGGTGGGTCACAAGTTTCTGTTGTTGACTCAAGAGTGTGTCGCACTAGGTCACCTAAGTGATCGCCGGTGCTGTGTGATATATTTCCCTATCTGTTATTTGAGCTTTTTTTCACCAAGAGAAAATTGCTGCTAGTGGGTTGTCAATTAGTTTAAAAAGTCAAAACTAGGAGTGTGTGACCGTAAAGGTTGAGAAATACTGTTGAAAGGAAGGTGGTGTGAGACGAATGCATAAGAATTAACCACATGGAGCAGTGCTGAAGAAACCTTAAAGGCCTCTTCAAGAGTCAGAAAACATATGAAACTCTGTGAAATAACAATGATGATGATGTTACTGTGACTGGTTTTGGAAATTTCTAGAACATTATTGCCCTTTTGTTTTCCTATGGCCCTCAGCCATAAGTACAAGTTGCCTCAACAAGATTAGTCGTGAATCGGCGCATAAATTATATTTCATCTTTGGAACTTTTGTATGTTTATCCTCATTGTTTATTTATTTTATTGTTATGACAACTTAGTTTGTTTTTTTCCAATCTTTATGGCGTTTAATTATGATTTTCGACATTTTTTATTGCAAAGATGCCCATGGCTGATCACTTGGATACACCATGTGATGATGACAAACGGGAATGGTTTATGCTATCACTGCATCACCATATATAAGATATAACAAATAACTATTTGTCATATTCGATATCCATAAACTTAGATGACCGCACTGCATTAGCACACCGCCTTCATACTGTAAATACTTGCTGGTTGATGTCACGTTTTATAATTTCTGGCTGCCATGTTGTAGCAACACGAAGCCATTGCCAAAAATGATACTGTATGTCAGCTGCCATGGAAAAAACACAAATTGCTTGTTTGGAGCAAATGTCCATATGAAAGGAGTTAGAAAGAGTATTGTATATTTAGAGGAAATAATTATTTTCATGCTTTTTGTATGGTTTTATGTTTCTGGATCTGGGTTGAACAGACTGACAGGAAGTGTTTCATCAAAATATGTAGAATATGGAAAAAATGTTTACACTTATATTGAGATTTTATAGTAAAAGCTGAGGTAGGTTTAATTTTAATGTTCACATTCAAGTATATTCACAAAATATTTGACAAATTGAACATACACAGGCTTGGTCCTCAATAGAAGTAAAATCCTGTAGTACTTCTTTATATTCCCTGCTCTGCTCTCCAATAAATGAAAGTTATCGCAAAATATACTAATAACCCAATTGTGCTTTACTCACTCAGAATATGGAACCAAATTAGAAAGCATTTTAAGATGGAAAATCTTTTATCAGTGGCACCTCTGCAAGAGAACCACCTCTTTCAACCTTCGCAAGTATATCCAGTTTTTAATACCTGGAAAAGTTTTGGGATTAAAATGCTCAGAGATCTTTATATAGACAACATATTTACATCTTTTGAACAATTACGTTCAAAATTCAACCTCCCTGTTACACATTTCTTTTACTATCTTCAAATTAGAAATTTTGTTAAACAGAAATTGCCCGATTTCCTCCACCTTGCACCCTCCACAATGCTGGAAAAAATACTGCTCAATTTCGAGGAAACAAACACTATTTCCGCAATATATAAAATCTTATTAGAGTCCCTACCTTTCAAAGATCCAAGAGGACATTGGGAAGAAGATCTCTTAATCAATATATCAGAAAAGGAGTGGAAGGTAGCAAAGCAGAGAATTCACTCGAGTTCTATATGCGCAAAGCATAGAAGTATTCAACTCAAAATTATATATCGAGCCCATCTGTCTCGCTTAAAACTGTCCAAAATGTTTCCAGGGCAGGATCCAACCTGCGAATGCTGCAACTAAGCCCCTGCCTCACTGGGTCACATGTTCTGGGCCTGCACTAAACTAACATCATTTTGGACAAAAATTTTTAAGTGCCTCTCAGACAGCCTTGGGGTCACAATCCCTCCTAACCCATTAACAGCTGTGTTCGGTGTTCTTCCAGATGGACTTGAAATAGAGAAGGACAAGCAAACTGTGATTGCATTCACTACACTTTTGGCACGCAGACTTATTTTGTTAAATTGGAAGAATCCTAATTCTCCTCTTATAAGTCAGTGGGAAACCGATGTTTTATATTATTTGAAATTGGAAAAAATCAAATTTTCAGTTAGAGGATCTGTACAACATTTTTTCAAAACATGGCAGGATTTAATCAGTATTATTTTAGAATAAGAGAAATAACTATTATTGCATTTAACTCCCTTCTCCATCTCTTATTTACATAGATATTCACTTCTCCCTTTCTTTTGTTTAATGTTGCCTTATTAAAAAGCCGAAAGCAATTTTCCTTTAGCTAAGCTCTCCTTCTCAGGGGTGGGGTTTGATTAGTCTTCAAATTTGTTGGGTTATAAATTGATCTGTTTGTATGGAATGATTACAATGAAAATTAATAAAATAAAAATATTAAAAAAAAAATAAAAATATTTGACAAATTAGTCAGACAGGACATTTTGTATGACTTACGTTACGATGATGTAACAATTATGAATGTTGTAATGTTCTTTGCAAAGCTCTTAAAGATCACTAGGGTCAGTATTTATGATCCACTCCATAAGGCAAATCACATATACAAATTTTACATTAAATGCACAAGAAAGAGCAAGTTAAGACACATTGTAACATAGTTGAGCATCATTTATTAAGCAAGGTGTGACAAACTTCAAAGAACAGAAAAAACAAGAATACTTTGATACAAGAGCTATACCGCGAGGATGGCAAATTAATTAAAAATAGTGTGACTAGAGGTCTCAAAAGCCCCCAGACAGTCTCCAATTTAATGTCCCAACATATTTCAAAAAAATCTTTATTTGCCCCATATTATAGTGTAAGGTTTCTAAACTCTTTTGGGACTCCCCCCAACAGGATGACATGCTGAAAAACGTCCCAATGCATGATCACCGTGTTTTTGGAAGACAGCTTCTCCATTTCTGGGGCAACCGCAGGCTCTCAGAACTGCAGCGGCTCACCGTCAAAGCAAATCCAAGCCCACTGCAGTCGCACTATAAGCGACTATAAGGGAACAATACTACTTGCCCATGACCCTGCCTGATTGCTGTGTCTGTGTATAGGAGAGTGGTAGATCCTGCTACAATAAATAGCTGTACTGTTCCTGTTTCAAGCTGAATAAAGCTGGTTTTGCTAAAGTACTGAGACTTAGCCTCATGTTTTGGGGTGTAAGACAGGGGCTCACGCGTCACAATACATTTATTTTTAGGTTGCCTGTTTATATTTTATGATGGATGAAGAAAATTCATTCAAGATCTTCAAGTACTGAGACTCAGCCTTGTGTTTTGGGTTGCAAGACACGGACTCACACGTCACAACAGATATAACAAATTTCTCAGTGAGGTAATGTTTACAAGTCTTCTGCAACCTGAAATTGAATTAAACAAGTTTGGAAATGTTACCTTGTGCAAAGTTTAAAAACTTTTTTTGCTCATTGCACCTTGCTATGTGAATTGATGCACTCAATAACATGAGTTCTGTTCAAAAACAGCAAGACCTGGCCAGTCAGATATCTTGTACAGTAATCCCTCGCTACTTCGCGGTTCACTTTTCGCGGATTCATGAATTTTGTGGATTTTATATGTAAGCATATCTAAATATATAACGCGGATTTTTCGCTGCTTCGCGGGTTTCTGCAGACAATGGGTCTTTTTACTTCTGGTATTTGCTTCCTCAGTTGGTTTGCCCAGTTGATTTCATACAAGAGATGCTATTGGCGGATGGCTGAGAAGCTACCCAATCAGAGCACGCAGTTAAGTTCCTGTGTGCTGCTGATTGGCTCAGCGACGGAGTGCTGCATTAACCAGGAAGTCTCATCTCACTCATTCAGCATTAACGTGCTCTTGCTACTGCATTCAGGGGATTATCACCTTCATCGTCATCATTTTTACTGCGCAGCATATTCATCACCATCATCACGTCATATATAGCTACGTGTACTTCGCTATACGGTAAGTGTAAACTTATCTACCGATTTCATATTGTTTAGCAGTTGTCCCTGTTATTAATAGAGTAAAGGGTGGGTTGTAAACAATACAGGGAGGGTTTAAAAACGTCCAAATACACGTTAAATAATTAAATAAATATGGTGTCCCTACTTCGCGGAAATTCAGTTATCGCGGTCGGCCTTGGAACCTATCTCCCGCGATAAGTGAGGGATTACTGTAGTTATGACACACCTATGCCAACCTGAAAGCTGATAAGTGTTCACCACCCCTCAAAAGGTGAAAAATAGAGCCAGCAGAGACAGGGAAGACAAACAGTTGATATCTCCGGCTAAGAAAGGACATTTTTAAATGAAGTTTATGGAAATTATACTGCAGCTATCAATGAGTGTGTTAGCTGTAAATTTGTACAGCTTTTTAATTTCACTAATTCCTGGTTAAACAACCCCAAAAATGCCATTTCACAATCTTAAGGGGAATGTTAACTCATGAGCCTGCTTCAATTAAAAAGTAGTTCTGCATTTTATCAAGCGATTTTCTCGTATGCCTCACTAGCACCTGAATTCACTGAGGCAGATGGGGGCACTAAACTCTGTATTCCATCAATGAGGTTCAGAAGGTGAACTCACACTCTGGGGGCATACCTAGGTTTCCTTCTGGCAGGCCTCCCTTAAAAATCAATGCAGAGAGAACCGTGGCAGCCGCATTTACTTTATACAAAAATGGCAAATTTCCCAATGTGCCAGCATCACTCGTATCACCTGCCTGAGAGAAACAATACTCTGTTAATTAGGTAGAGGTTTACATTTTTTAAAGTTTAAGTTATCTGTATAAAGTTTGCACACTGTACTTATAGGGTTTTTATCCATTCCGGTTTTCAAAGCCTTTCATTTTGGGCTGACTGACAACTCTAAATTAACCTAGAGTGAGTGTGTCTTGTGATAAATTGGCACACTGTCCATGGCAGATTATTACATTTCCTCTATTGCTGCTGGGATACGCTCTAGCCTATGAAGGGATGAATATGTGAATGAATGAATGTAATGAATATTGAAAAGCATTTTGTGTGATTTTCTAATATTCTGGCTATGGAAGTTGAGTACTAATATAATAAATTGTCAGGAGTGGTAGTCTCTATGCTGTACTCTTATCTTATTCAGTGTTTAAATATTCAAGTTATACAACTGATAAGAAGATGAGACTTAAGAATATATAAAGAAAGCTAAGTGGCATAACAGGTTGTACTTTTACAAAGACAGATCATACTTAGAGAAACATTTCCTATAAAAATATATTTTCTTTGAGGCAAAAGGTTAGTTTATGTACCTTTATCCATGCATTCTTATATTCTTACTATAGCAATGAAATACACAACAGCTTATTTAGCTTTAAAGCAAGTTTATGGCATTGGACAACTCATCCTAGAACTATGAAAGCAAGTGATGCTAATCTTTGCTTCCTGATGCAGCTAGGATATTCTAAAGCGCTTCAAAAACCTGTAAATAAATAAAAATTTAAGTAAATGGACAAATCTTGACAGCAATAAACGTATGTTTGTGACTTATGATAAACTTATCTAATGGTAATGTATAGTAGCAATGTAAAAAGTACAGCTAACCCTTTATTCCTGATGCTGTTAACAAGGACTCTGGATACTGTATGTGTGACTGTGTAATGGCAAAAGTGCGTCTGAGATCCAGTGAAACCAATTATTATTGTGGTACAAAGCAGGTTAGAACATTTCAGTACATCCAGTTATCATGACATTGGCAAGAAAATAAAATTATATAGCAGACAGCGAGAACTACTAAGACAACAACATGCATGGAACAACACATTGTATTGTGCTGATATTGTACCTAAGAGTGGAAGGTGAGGAACCTGCCCACCTGAAGGATATAAAACTACTGGCTGTATGGCCATGTGTTTGATTACTGATGACTGAACTGCTACATCTCTGTATAAAAGCAGTAAGCTAAGATTATTCTACACAAATGGAGTGTATTGATAAAGGAGATGAGACAAAGTATAAGATTCAGGTGGAGAACTTTGTTTCCTGGTGCAAAATAACATCAGCAAAACCAAGGAACTGGTTTTTGACTTTCACTACACAACAGAGCCTCTATGTCTAGTCACTATTCAGGGAGTGGTTGTAGAGGTGGACTACTCCTACACGTACTTGGGGGTCCACATCAATGACAGGTTGGACTGGTCTCGGATGATAAAGGAACTATATTAGAAAGGGCAGAGGAAGCTCTTTTTCCTTAGGAGACTGTGTTCCTTTAAGGTGGGAAGTGACATTCTTCACATCTTCCATAACTCTGCAATGACCAGTGCGATTTTCAATGTTGTGGTGTGCTGGGCTGGTAAGATCACTTCAAGAGAAGCCCATTGGGTCCACAAGCTAAATTATATGACTGTGACGGTGCGGGTCAGCTCAAAGCTCCCACTCTTGTTTGGGAGCCTGTTGAACCTGACACCGTCGATAGTCATGACCGGATGAGTTTGGCAGATGAGGATAAAACACACACAAAGCAAGGGGATTATGAAAAAGTGAACAGTGCTTTTAATAAAAGTCAGTTCAAAAACTAAAGTTTCCTAACAAATTGTGCAGTGCTTCAAATTGTCCAATAAATATATAATCCATTAAAATGAAAAGGTGCTGGTGGAGGTTAAAAACAGTTCAGGAAATGGTCCATTAAAAATGAGGAGGTGAAAAACTAGAGATAGTCCATTAAAAACAGTGAACCCCAAAGCTTCCCTTTAAACATGGTGTCTCCTCCCCTTATCCTGTCCAGACCTTGCAGAAGGAGGAGATGTCCGCCAACAGGTGCAGTCACCCTTCATACTGGGGCTCTGTTCCCTGCCGCCCTTTCTTCTGTGTATGCATGGCAACCTTTTGAACAATACTCATGTCTCCTGCCACTCACCTTTGGCCCTGGCGGAGAGACACCTTCAACCAGACCGCTACTACTCCCAAAAAAGCGCACAGTAGGAGCACGCCTTTCACAGCTTCCAGCTCTGATGGCCCCAAGTCTCACTTCTGACCACCTGCCTCACTCCATTAAGCACAAAGACTCGAGTGCAACAATTAGAACTGCCACCTTTCTCAGCCGCGGACCCCACTTTACCACAATGATGTACTCTGGACCCCCTGGAGTTAGTAGCAAAGGAGAGAATTAAAACAAAACTGAGTGCCATTATGAATAATGCTGCACATCCTCTCTCTGACACACCAACACCGAGTACTTTCAGCCAACAAATTATTCAGCAGACGTGTGTCAAGAAACACTACTGGGGATCCTTTATGCCAACACCAATATCCCAGCATAATGCCTCATTGTCACTGTGACTTTTCTTTCTTTTAAATTTTCTTGCTTTATAGTCATTCTGATGTGTGTTCAGACGAAACTGTGTGTGTATATTTATTTATATATTTACTTACTTACTTATCTACCTGATTATGTATAATTTATTTATTTAAAGAGCTTCTGCAAAAAGCCAAATTTCCTCCTGGGGACAAATAAAGTTTGTTTGTTCGTTTCCTCTATCTATCTATCTATCTATCTATCTATCTATCTATCTATCTATCTATCTATCTATCTATCTATCTATCTATCTATCTATCTATCTATCTATCTATCTATCTATCTATCTATCTATCTATCTATCTATCTATCTATCTATCTAAGCCATGGCACATATTCCATTCTGAGTACAGTGTATGTTAATGATGGCATTGTGCTCCTGGGCAGAATGTTAACGACTGTTTTTCAACTGTATTGGCTGACACTAGAGGAATGCACATGTGTTTCATAAAAATCTAAATAGTCATTGTGCAGATTCCTAAAGTCTTACTTATATATTATGGCAAAGGCTGGCAAATTATTGTTTAATAAAGTTTACTTGCCTGCGGTTTAGTCAATAATTTCCTCAAACTATTTTTTTTTATTGCGAAACATTTTGTTCCAAAGCAAGAACAGTCTAGTATGGCCAAAAATGTTTACCTTGCACCCAGTTGTTCTGAACAATTATATTTATAAGACCAGGATTCCAAACATCCAACTGGATTAATTTTTACAAGGTGGCCATAGGCTTTGCAAACAGAAGCCAGTTCTTAGACATAAAAATTAATTCAATATGTCAGGACACAAGTAGTGTGCTGCTTTCTCTTGCTTTCTATCTATCTATCTATCTATCTATCTATCTATCTATCTATCTATCTATCTATCTATCTATCTATCTATCTATCTATCTATCTATCTATCTATCTACAGTACATACAGACATATAAAATCATGTGTATATTTTTTCTTTAAAAATTTATTTGCACTTCTAATTTAAATACAATTTTCATTCCATTATCATGAATGTGAATCAATTTACAATACAATATATGTGGTTTACTAGCTGGAGAGGAAAAATAGGTTATGACTTTACAGCAGGCCGACCATATTTGAACAATTACAATGATTCATTGCCTATACTGTAATCTGATTGTGTAGACAGTTGAGTGGGTGGTGGAAAATATACAGCAGCCCACCCTGGTCAGCATGAGGCTTAACAGGAAATGATTGTGGGTGTTAACCTTGTCATACACTGTTGGTCTAAATTCTGACATTTCATCTGCCACAGGTAATGCAGAGTTAGAAAATCTAGTCTTAGTGGTCACATTAGTTCAAAAATAAATAAATAACTACAGCACGTCCTTTATGGCCTGGAAAAAAATCCTTTGTTTCAATTGATTTTGCCCCTTTTAGTTTATTAACATATGGTTTAAAACATTACAGTTACATCTTACAGTTTTATGGCAATTTATATGGTAGAACATATCCAGAAGAGGACGCATGTAACAGAAAATTAATAAAGAGTTTCCAAGCATTTTCAGAAATAGTTCAGATAAAAGGAGCACTGGTTGCTGTGTAATTGTTGTATACATATGGAGAAGTTATACTCTATGTACTGATCACATAATATGCAATTACTGTGAATTGAACTACAAAGTATTAACTACATCCCTTTAAAAATAAAAAGTAAACCTAATGATGAAATATCCCTTTCCTTGACATTTTAAGCACAATGGTCAAATGGTCCGCACAGATGTAGACAACAGAAAAATGAGCTGGGCTTCTCCAGTGCATGGATTATAGGCAGAAAATATAGTGATTTGAATTTGGTTTCCCATTTCTATCAGTATATTGTAAACACATTGTCCTTATGTTTGTTGGCCAGTATACTATGTTCATTTAAATTCATTAAACGATTTAAAAATATTGAACTTAGAGAGCTACTCTAGTTTTCCACCTCATTCCAAAAAGAAGCATAGTTGGTTAATTGCTCCAAATTGACCCCTTCTGAGTGAATGTGGGTGTATGTATGTATAGCATCCCATTTATAGCTGGTTCCCGAGGTTGGATTTACAAATCTTTCATACACACAAAAAGTGGCTCAAAATGTGTATACACAGCTTTCCACATAAATGTCAGGATTTATAAAAGAAAACGTGACGAGAGAACGTGCATATATTTACGGCAACTTTGACGCATTTGTACACAACATTTTGGAGAAACTGGTAAATGATGAAGTAAGGAAATGCATTTCCCCCACCCTAGAGTGCCGAGGATGCGCTTCAATGAAGGGTGGAGCATAGCATAGGTGTCCCCTGCTGTCTGGATGTGTCATGTGGGAGGCTGCTCTGTCAGCCAATGAATGACTACAGCATCATGATTACATATGTACTGTATGAAGTTCACCAGTAGGCTCCATATATGGTTGTTTCAGGACGGCAACCAGGCAAGGTCAGAAGTGCATTCACATACACACATTTACAAGATGTTTGTGATTTATTCAGGTAAATTGCATAGAAATGTGAGTATGGTATGTTTTTTAAACCCATTTTTTTTTGGCATATGTATATTTTCACATTCAAATCCATGTAAAGTTTTATAAACAAAACCCCTGTTTTTTTTCCCAGTGCTGCTGCATGGCCTGCAGCCATTCTGGTATAAGCAGGTAGGATAGAAGGATTATCAAACGGACAGAACCAAGCATTATTACTACACTCTTCCCAGAGTTGGTCATTTTCTTGAGCCTAGTGTTGTCAGGACAGGCTCTAGTCTCACTGTACAGATGAATTAGATTAAGAAGGTGTGAATCACCAATACAACCTTTCAGACAGACATCAAACATACAGAATTATATAAAATGTTACATATACAGAATATATAACTGGAAAATGTGTTGAAAGATTTGCAAAAAAAAATCTAATATAAAATAAAATCAAAAGTTACTTCCTCATGAAGGAAAGTATCAGAGAACCTTTTCCACTATGGATTCCAGGTGCAGGGATAGCCTAGTACTCTACTATGATTAGATAATTGTAAGACTGCTACAGGATAACAGTATACTTGTAGGCAGCTTTGGGCAGACCATTCACCATTAACAACTGCATATGCATCAGTGTTTGTACAGTAAGTGAGACTTCAGTTTCAAGAGTGCCACCACTAATGCTCAGTGGAGCTTAAGATTCAGTGGCGTTGATTACACTAAAATCAGACAAGACAAAAACAGCATTAGAACACCAAAGGCACATTCACTGTCATGTAAAATCTTTAAGGAATAGACAGAAACTGTGATTAGACTAATGTATCATGGAAGTGGTAATTTGGGGGCCTAGGGTCTTTACATTCCTGTATATTCTAAATCAAAGGAGAAAACCATAAATGATGTGTGAAAACATTATTTCTAGAAAGCAGAATAGAATGGAGAATCAGAATTGAATGGTTATTACACATCTGAAGGCAGAATATTCTGTTTTGAGTCAAGAGAGTTCACATACAGTATATGGTTTCACTTTCACACTTAAACCATTTTGGGAAAGCCTTAAATTTAAAATCAAATTTGGATTAATTCTAAATGGAATAAAAGTGAGCTTTGGAAAATGCAGTTGTAACATCATATATCACACTAATTACACAAAGACACATTTTGTTCAACTGGTAGAATCTCAATAAACCTTCTTTAACAGAGTGGGAAAGTGATTATCTTAGATTGGAAAAAACAAATTCGCTTTACAAGGATCTGTTCAGAATTATTTGAATAACTCATTAATGTACTGCAATCAAAAAAGGAAGCATGATAGAGCTATGCTGTGGTAAACCAAAGTGGAACCTTTTTATTTTATTAGCTGTGTAATAGTACTGAACATAAAGAAACACATTAAATGCAGCTCTGTTTTCGCATCGCTCTTTTGTTCAGTTGGGGGGTTTGTGGTTCATTGCTAAGTTTGTGGCCTGTCCTCTGAACATACTCTTGAACTTGACCAGTTGTGTTCTTTTCATTTGATTTTGTTCTGTTTTTCTTTTTTTGTTTCTTCCTTAAAGAAAGAAATAAATAAAAATATAAAAATGGATGTGTCAATAAACAGTAGCTTTCACTCATCTGGAGGTTTTCAATATATTCATTAATGCTAAGTGATTAAATAAGTCATTATTTCTCCACTGAAATCTAAGATGGAACTGACCTCTATTACATCCAAGTACTAATGATATACTGTGTATCCACATGAAGCCAAGTCTCCAGCTAATTTCCTCACGTACCTGGAAACCTCTGTTGAAAGAACACACATGTAATCATATATGCAGGCTACGTATGTCACAACTGGGTTATCCCCATAGGTGGTATTCTTTAAGATAATGCCATTCCGACAGAATGGGAGTATTCACATACAGTAAATGTGATTGGATTTGAAAATTCAAAAAGGATGTTAAAAGTCAATCACCGTGGCTTTGCATCTATTTAAACATAGTATTGAAGTATCATGATTCTTCCCCACCTTTTTTGAGAGACATTATTAGGGGATGGGGCATAGAGCAATTAATTATGGTTGGCTGAAATTTTTATTTGCATGTTGATATTCATTTTGCTAAAAGTGTAATCTAAATGCAAAACAATTTTTGACTAATCACTTAATTAGCTAACACTTCTCCCTCACAGCTCAAGAGTCTTGAATGTATTTCGGTGTTTACATTTTCTTTTCATCCAGGTACACCCAGTTTCTTTTGGCATTCGTGTGTTAGGATAATTGGAAACTCTTAACTGGAACCGTGGGCGTGTAGTTATGTAGCCTCTAGGTGGTTTCTACCTGGATAGACTTATGGTTTTTTTCAGAGATGTAGTCCTAGATCAAGTGTATTCTTTTCTTATTTAATGGATTTGTTATTTGTCAGATCTTTGCTGTTTTATGTTATTGATTATGTTTGTGGCATTCATTTGTGTTATCTTGATTTATGTTTATAAGTTCTTACTGGTTACAAATGTGAACCCCCACCCCAGACAAAGCCACAGAATAAACCCTCTCTATCTCATCTGTTGAACAGTTTTTATTGCAGATTTGAGAAGGACCCTTCCATCACTCAGGACATCACACCATCTGAATTATCTCTCTTGTACTCAAGCTGCATCTCCCTTATCTGAATTTCTGAGCATGAAGTCCATTTATTCTTCTGGAGAGAGAAATGTCATAAAGCTCCTCATCCAGACAACATTTCTCCATCCATACTAAAACATTGTGCTTACCATTTACCACCTGTATTTAAAGATATTTTCACTCAGGCCGTCTGGGAGGTGGATCACCTGGCCAGATGGGCACCCTTAACCATCTTAACTTGAATTCCTTGAAAACAGTGATTCTCTATTTTAGGAATCACTACTCATGATGTCATTGTGAACAGGGTGCCATCATTTCAATTTCTTGACACAACTGTCGCTTACAGTCTGAACTGGGAGGAAAACGCAACTGATCTTATCAAAAAAGTTCAGCAATGTATGAATTTTCTCCATCAGCTTAAGAAGTGTAACCTGTCCCAATCAGTGCTGGTACAGTTTTATGGAACTGTTACTGAAAGCATTCTCACTTTCTCCATAACAGTCTGGTATGGCAATGCATCTGCTCACTTGAAACATAAGCTGCAGTGTGTTGTTAAGACTGTAGGTCTGAAACTGGACTGTATACATCAACAATCAGGAAACGCACCAGAAATAAAATCAAAGACTACACTTGCCCAGGCAATCATCTCTTTCAGTTATTATTTAGAAGAATCGTACCAGTCATTAAAGGCAACAACTACTAAACATATAAACAGTTTCTTTACCTACTGTAGAAGCACAGCCACTAATCAATCTGTCTTTTTCTGATTTCTAAACTCCTCCATCCAATCTAAATTATGTTTATTTTTTATTTCTATTTATGTTAAAAAGACTTACTTGATAAATTACTGGGCATGAGTGTGATTTTACTTTACCATCTTGTTTTATATACTTGTGTTTTATGCAATATATTTTTCACTATTGTTGTATATAACATTGAGATGATGTCAGATCATTAAGGTTCTAATACCCTCTACCAAGGTTAGGATTTACCTTGTTTGAAAATGGATAGATAAATGGATGAATTTAGATATCCTTGCAAGCACATCACCTGGTATGCATTAAGGTCAATTCTTGCAAGGTTGTTTCAGTTGTTTACTGTAATGAAACATCTCAAGAGCTACTCAGAATAAAATTTACTTATATAGTGTAATCACCAATGTCTATCTTTGCTACAATTGCCCATTGTTAGTTGATTTCTCCACTCATTCCATCATGTAATGTTTTGCAATAACTTTATTACCGTAAATCATAGAGGGCACTTCCTTGGGTGGTGGATAGTGGATTCTCTCCAAGTATGAAAGGCAGGAGGGAAATAAAATACCTCCTGCAGACCACAAGGCAGCAGCGACTGCTCTCCAGGCTATAGTGAGCTGCAGCAATTTTTGTTTTCCATGTGAGGACTGACAGAGAAATTACAAGGTGTGGAAGGGCATGGGAACTACCATAAAACCTTCTGAAAAAAATTAGCAGATCAAGGCGGCAGAACATCAGCCAAATAACCAAATACATCAGCTGCACCAGGTAATAAAGAAGAAAGTGAGGAAGTGGGAGAAGTGGAGAACTGCTGTGACAAGCCAACTTCAGGACTAATGGCTGAAAAGACACTTAAAAAATAATTATACAGCACTGTAACACCTCTAACACAACCAAGAGCACTGTCTTCCCATTGCCCAATGGATTTCAGTTCACTGTTTATGTGGATTTTGCATGTTTTCCTATATCTAAATAAGATTTTTCCACATATTAATCCTAACAACATGCATGTTAGGTTATTTGGTAATTAGATAGATAGATAGATAGATAGATAGATAGATAGATAGATAGATAGATAGATAGATAGATAGATAGATAGATAGATAGATAGATAGATAGATAGATAGATAGATAGATAGATAGATACTTTATTAATCCCCAAGGGGAAATTCACAATTATTGGTGGAAGGTGGGTTTGACTGAATGGATGAGCTCTGTGATATGCTGATACATGTCCACTGATGGTTCTTGCATTGTGTCCACTGCACTAGGACTATCCCTATTCCTCTGACCTAGTATAGGAAAATGGATGGATAGAAGGATTAATCTATTGTATATTGTGTAATTGTAAAACCCTGCGTTGTCGACCGAGGGAACACACACAATCACCAAAGACGTGTTAACCAGGTAGTCCCCTTTTAATAACCACCTGTAATATGTTCAAAAAGAAACAAGGGATTGATGGCACTAATACAGAAACGAAAGGAAATATTACCTGGAAAAATACTGCACAATAATTCAAAGCATAGGTCATTCTGGTAAGGTTGGAGCTCCGTCTGGAGGTCTGCTTGTCCTGCAATGAGATGACCTCTGCTAGGGGTGTCTTGGCTTTATAATTGCTGGACCAAAAAGGGCAGAGTTAGTTGCCCTCAATGGCCAGTTTCTATGGGCCACGGGTGTAAAAAGAGACAACATCATCAGTGACAGTTCACCCTTGTGTCCCAGGGTAATAGTGCTTACCTCTGATGAGCCCAGAAGGTGACCCTTTCATGTTCCTGTGTGACACCTGTCAAATGACAATAGAATATAATACCCGATAATACATGAATGAATCAGATTACTTTATATGTAAAGTAAGAAAATGCATAATAAGATTCACTCTCAGAGAACAACCTGCTCTGCAGCTGGAGCTACGGACAGCAGATCTCAGCTATAATAAAAATATAGGAGTTGCAGGAGACAGGAAACTCTAAACAAATTTGGGGAAACTCTGGAATGAACTTGAAGAATGAGAAACTATTAGTCTTACAGCAACAGTAGATTTATTTTGGTGTAAGGTGTGGTGGGGGCAATTAAGGAAAGAAAGGGATCTTTTGTGGCAACTCAAAATATCATTTCATATAGCGTGTATTAAGAAAAACGCTTGCTTTGATTTAACCCTTGGAGGCAGTTTTGGCACTGTTTACTATGGATTGCTTCCTGAAAAGGGATAGCATGTTGTTTACAAACAGATATCAGCTCAACATGTGTCTTTTAATTTATAAACCTCAGGTTTTTGCAATAGTGTTGTTAATTATTTTGGAGAAAAGAGGTATTCAAAGAATGGTTTCCGAAGAAATGCTTAATGGACAATTTAAGAAGAACAAGAATTATGTTTTTATGCTCTTTGGCAAGTAATTGTCATGGTCAGGATAATTATGCTATATTTCTTCGGGTCATCCTTCATTAAGATGAGACGGCGTATAAGCAAAACAGTTCATTGTTAATTTGGGGTTCTTCAATAAGAACAAAGTCATTCCCGGGTCATGCTGTTATAATTATACTTGAGTTCAATGTATAAGCTCCACTGGAGGCTATTACCACCAGGACTGTGTGAGAAAAAAAGAAAGAAATAATGCAATAGCTCAGGAAAGTAGGCAAAGTCGAGTGACATCTGGGAGAGCAGCGTACATAGCAGACGGAATGTTTTTAATGACACAAGCCATGTTGCTTTTCAGATAGTTAGCACTTTTTTTATAGTGCACAGTCTATTTTATGGCTTTAAATGGTTTATTAAACAATGCCTCGTTAGAGGAGTACCACTGCTCCTTTATCATTGCCTCCTCCCCTACTGTCAAACTTTTCATCTTAATAGTTCGCTAAGATGCCAGCACTTTTTTTTTTTAATAACAAAAAAAAGATAAAACACTACTTTGGCCAATTTGATGGTACTAAAGGATTAAAAAACATGAAGCGCTTTTCCTGCCTTGCAGTAGACTGTTACTGGGCTCTTATTGATCCTCTCTATGGAGCTGCAAGTAGAGAAAATACAATGATGAACGTGTATAGGGCCACCATAAATTTCTGGTTCTCAGATCTAGACAATTTGGTGTTGAAAAATCAAGAAAATTCATTTGTAATTTGAACAAATGTTTGGTTTTATCTGCACTTTCTTGTGCTGGTATCCATCAAGTGCACATTTTGTAACACAGCATTAATTTATTAAATTACTTAAATATGGATGCCTTTTTTTGACAAAACCTTTGTTGGAGTGACAACATGTCACCAGAGTCAAATAAGGTAAATCCGAAAGCTGACACATTTAACAATATTTCTGACATAACACATACTGAATAGCCAAAAAGGTTAAATGCAATACATGACACTCTCAGGCCTTGTTTTATATAGCACCTTTCATGTTAACTCTAGTTTTAAACAGCAGCTGAAAGAAGAAGAAGAAGATTATATATACAATAGTTACTGCATTTCGAGAAATATCCAGTGAACAGTACATTTTTATTCTACTCAGCTAACTGTGAAATGATGTAAGATGAAAAACATACTATCAAAAATGAAATATTTATTACAGAGGATGCTAAAAAAAACTTCAACCCCTGTAACTCTGAACTTGATTAAATGTGCTGGACAATGGATGGGTATACAAAAGTGTGTCGGTTATTGTATTGTATGTCTGGGTTTACAAAAATACTTTCATCTATACATTTTGCACATTGGAACAAAGAAAGTTTCTACTTTAATGCAAATATATATTTGTATCATTCATTAAACCTCTAATATTGTGACCATGGTGGACAAATGGTAAGTCCAGACTACTAAATATTTTAGAACAAGGAAAAGACCAGGAAACACAGGTCTGAAAGGACCAGAAGGGATAGTGAGCAAAAAAGGCAGGAGTCAGATACCAATATAATTACAAGGAAAGCAAAATGTCAAATAAATAGATCTTAGCACTAACTTGAAATTATTAGCCCTGAGTATACACTAAATCACTGTTATTTAATTAAGTATACAATAAGTGTGGATGCCAGTCTGTGTGCGCCACCATCTTTTACAATGGCAACAAGCTTAAGACACATATCATGCCCATGTTACTATAAACATTACGATTGCCTCCATGGAAATAATGTTGAAAATGGTGGCGCCTACAAGATAAAACCCACAACTAAACATTATTAAAGTAACATCATAAAAATAACAATTAAATTTTACAAAATGTAAGTAATAACTAACAAAACAAAAATAATCTTTTTATATAATATGCTACCGTGGCTGTCCATTTGTCTGTCCAGGATTTTAAATCACCTGTAGCTCACAAATAGTTTGAACTATTGACCTGAAATTTGGTACACATATGCTACATGACGTCTACTATCCGCTTTCGGGGTGATGATTGACCTCCAAGGTTATTCTTCTTTTTCTTTTATTTTATTGTAGAATCAACTGTCTGCAGCGGCCAACAGGGCGGCCGTGCAGTGCATGCGTATGGGCGCCATTCTCATCCTTGCCACCTTCACTGTCACTTCCCCTACCTCTTCATATCTTAAATCATTCTTGAGGCAGGTTGAAGACTTAAGTGCCAGCTTAAGTGAAAAATTAAGGAAAAAGTACTAAGTAATTGCAACACAAACACTGTCTTAATCAGTTTTAATGGGAAAAGATGCAGATGAAAGAAGAGAAGAACTGGGCTGCTAGGGTGGAGAAAAGAAGAGCTGCTTAGCAAGCAGCAAGCACATGAACCTCTAAGCAAATGGATGCTAAACTATAAATGCACAAGTCAAGTGTATTCACTGCACCGTTACTGGTAATGCATAACCACAATAACAACTAATAGAATACGTTATATTGTTTATTATACACTGATCTCATGGACAATGTGAGTAAATGAAGGGTCAGGTTTTAGCTTGCAGGACCCTCAGTACGACAGAGCTCATAATATGGCACCTCAAAGCATAACAGTCACTGGCACAGTACTAAGTAATAAAAATTCTAAATAGGTGTAGATCAGTACATTTTCACACTATTGTGATTTCTAATGCATTTCTGATTTCAATCTTTCTGACAGTAATAATGGTGACATCATCCCATCACCATTTTCAATTGTGTTTTCATTGTGTCTTTAATGACTGAAGCCATGTTGTGTTTAGTGCTATCGCCCATGTGATTGCTTGTTTCACGACGTGGGACATCATCACATGTTCATTGTAATAGATGGTAACTCAGGCATCCAGGCATTTGGATAATAATTCTAAAATAAATTGGCTAGCAGTAGCACTTTAGGTCATTGTTGGTTAGAAACTTTAATTAGTTTTTGTTTTGACCCTGAATTGGCACTTTTCTAGTCTCTGACTTTTGAACTTCACTTACAGTTTTTGTCATATGTTCCTGACTCCAAGAACCCTTGCTTGACCACCTAATATAATTTTTACTTGCTCTCCAAAATTAACATTTCTCCTGGTCTTTTCTCTAAATTATCTTCCACCAAATGTACAAGTTTTATTTTTTTAAGGTGTTCGTAACACATGGCAACTCTTGTAATTCACATTAACAAATCTTACATTTTTACTTGATAAAATAAAAACAAAATATAGACACTTTTTCATTTATCTTTGTTTATATCAGATAGCTAAAAATCAATACAAAATAAACTTGTAAAATATAACATTAATTGCTGGTTTACAAAAGTATATTAATTCACACTTGAACATTCAAGTTGCACTTTTGAATTGAAGACCCTCCTCCCCCCTTCATTCATTGGTCAAGAGTCCTGTCTTCAATTCAAAAGCACAAAGGGCCTTTCTGTTTGTGGACTACTTTAATATTTCCCGGAGGAAAATGTGAACATATGACAGGATGAACCAACATGTGGATTATGGGACACAAATAACTGGAGATATTTTTCATGGATGTTTTTGATACTGTTTGCTATTGTCCAGCACTGGTCACCATAGGCACAGAAACCCTACATTCTTAATTCTCCACGAAAACTAGATTAAAATTTTATCTTGACCATCACTACAAACTACATGATGTAAGTAACATACAGTGGATTCTGAAAGTATATGGACCCCTTTACTTTTTGCACACTTTATTGTCTTGTATTTTTAATAGTAATGGATAAATGTGCCAGAATTTTGTCCATTAATCTACAATCAAAAATCCATAATGACAGAGTGAAAACATGTTTTGAGAAATGTTTGTAAATTCATTAAAAATCTAAAACAGAAATCTCTAATTCATCCAAGAATTAAGACCCTTAACTGAGTACTATGTAGAAGCACCTTTGGCAGTAAATACAGCTTTGGGTCTTCTTGGGTAAGTCTCTACAAGCTTTGCAAATCTGTATTTGGGCCATTTATCCCATTCTTTCTGGCAGATCCTCTTAAGCTCTGTTAGATTGGATGGGTAGTGTCTGTAAACTGCCATCTTCAGGTCTCTTCACAGATGTTCTAAAAGTCTGGGCTTTAGCTGGGTCACTCAAGAACAGTCAGAGACTTGTCCCACAGCTACTCCAACATTGTCTTGTCTGTATGCTTCAGGTCATTGTAATACTGAAAAATGAGAATTTAAAAAAATACAGAATTTATTCAAGGGCAACTCTGTATTTGGCTGTATTGATCCTTCCTCAGTATTGATTAGTGCCCTGTCCCTGCTGCCGAGAATCACTTCCATAGTATTATTCTGCCATTGCCATGCTTCGCCGTAGGGTTGGTATTAGTCAGATGATGAGCAGTGGCTGGTCTTCACCAGATATAGGGCTTGGAGTTCTGCCTAAGAGGTTAATTTTTGTGTCATCAGACTAGAGAATCTTTTTCCTCATGCTCTCAGAGTCCTTTAAACACCATTTGGCAAACTCCAAGTGAAACACTTGATTAATGGAGTGCTACAGAGATGGTCATCCTTCCAACAGGTTCTCTTCCCATCTTAGCACAGGACTTCTGAAACATTGTTTGAGTGACAGCTGGGCTGTTGCTCACTTCTTTCAGCAAGGCCCTTCTGGCCTGGTTTTTCAGTTTAGCCAGATGGCCAACTCTAGGAAAAGTCCTGGGGCCTCATGTATAACGCCGTGCGTAGAACTCACACTATAACATGGCGTAAGCACAAAAGCGGGATTGTGCGTACGCACAGAAAAATCCAGATGCAGGAATCTGTGCGCACGCATACTTTCACGTTCTTCCACTACATAAATCCCGATTTGCGTGAAAAGTAACGCACGTGCACGCGCCTTCTGTCCCGCCCCAACTCCTCCCAGAATTACGCCTCTTTGAATATGCAAATCAATATAAATAGCCTTCTGTGAAAAGGCAATGGGAAAAGCACAGGGGAAAATATAAGAATTTCAGCGAATACCAAGTGGAGGCAAAGGAAAAACATGCTATTTGTTGGTTTAAACAGTGGTATAATCAACAAAAGAAAGTTGATCGAGTGACAGAGTGTCGGAAAAACTCGAAAGATCAAATTCACAAAGTCGCACAGTGCCCGAAATAAAAAAGAAATCACATATCAAAGTCGCTGTGAAAAGGCGAGTTGTAGCCCACCGTCTGAGTGTCATATGAAAGCGTATTAGGGTACAAACAAAAAACATAGGCACACAGTGGGAAAAAAGCACGAAATGTCAACTTTAATCTCGAAATTTCTTAAAATCGTTTATTTTACTAGTTTCTCAAGTAGCATGTTAAATGCTTTTTTCTGTGTTTGATCTTCTATGTGCTCTATGTGTGTGAATCACTACGTGCTTCCGTTCTTTCTCTTTCTCCGACAGGACACAGAATGCATTACATTCGAGATATTACAGCTCTCTGAATAATTAAAATACTGAGATGTATACGTGATATCATTTTCATGATGATAGGAATGAAAGCATGTTATTAAACAAGGGAACACGGTGGCGCAGTGATTGTTCATATCTCACGCAAGAGGCTTGTTGCACCATGTGTGACCTTCGATGAAATAATTTATTACAGAAGTACTGTCTCTTTCAAACGTACTAACCTCCAATTTCTGTCCATACTTTTCTTTCTCCAATCGCCACACAATCAGCTCTGTAATAGACGTGAAGCCATTTGTAAGCTTAGAACGCCGATTCTTCAAAACTTTTAAGGAACATTGAAATATCTTCGTAGTACATGTTTAATTATTCTATTCGTCTATCCTTCCAGTGTCGCGTCAGCACCAGCAAGAATACAGCGCAAGGCAGGAGCTATCCGTGAACTAGCTAGCGCTGCAGCACCGTGTCCTCACATGTTTAATTATTAGCAATACAGATTATTTAAATGAAGTTAAAGTTTTATCTGTATACTATAAGCAACATATTTTGCTGCATTTCATCTTAAAAATGATATTGTCATCATACGCGCTTTATAAAGTAGCTCAGGTTGTGCAATATTATAACTGTAGTGCAAGTTTACAGTGAGGTGATTGAGTGCGTTTATAGTTCTTGGGATGAAACTGTTTCTGAAACGTGAGGTCCGTACAGGAAAGGGTTTGACGCTTTTTGCCGTGGTTGAGGTAGTGTGTACTTGAAACTGTATACCGATAATTCTCTTTCCGATCATCTGCTGCTGTGATTCACACTCACATACAGTGATATAAATACTCCGAGTGGTGCAGTGAGAGTAATATGGAAAAAAATGATCCGCAGTGGCAACCCTTAACGGGAACAGCAAAAAGAAGAACAAGATGCAGTGAGCGTAACAACGCTAAAGCAGTTCTGGTATTTGGAATACTATGGCTATTCCCTGGCCCATTATATTGCAGCAGGTTAATTACAATCAGATGTATTACACTAATAAACAATATGCAGTTAATTTCAGTATATTTATAAAGCCGCGTCAGGAATGTGGAGCTAAGAAAGAAAGGATGAGCACACAGGAACAGTAGTTTGACCATTCTGTGGACCATTATATTGTTACAGGTTAATTACAATCAGATGCATTAAATTTATGAATGATATGCGGTTAATTTCAGTGTATTTGATAAAGCCGCCGCCGTGGATGTGGATCTAAGAAAGGGTAACCACACAGGAACAGTAGCACTGCTTTGACACTGGGTGCCGCCAGTCTGCAAAACCGGGCGGATAAATTGCGTACGCCAAGGAATGAGTTACCGTGGAAATGTGTGTGGCTTTACGCCAAGTTTAGGTTTTATACATCGCGATTTGGGCGTGGAAAGGTTCGTACGCAACATTTCTGTGCGTACGCACCGTTTATACATGAGGCCCCTGGTGATTCCAAACTCTTTTCATTTCACAATTATTGAGGCCACCGTGCTCCTGCAAACACTCAAAGCTTTAGAAATGAAAGATCTCAAGAATAATTAAGGCAAATGAGATTAACATGATCACAGTAAAAGGTCGGGATACTTATATGAATATGGGATTTCAGTTTTTGATTTTTAATAAATTTGCAAATATTTCTGAAAACATGTTTTCACTTCATCATTATGGGTTATTTATTATGGATATAATTTATCCACTTAAAATCGAATCTTCAACACAATAAAGTGTGCAGAAAGTGAATGGGTCTGAATAATTTCTGAATCCAGTTTGAAATAAATTTCATCTTTAGTTGAAGTATTCCTTTAAGAGAATAGATGCTAAGATGTCTACTCCTGTGATCTCCAGTTGGACAGTAACACCACATGTACCCTTTCTGTCATCAAGCAGCTCTGGCTTTGTTAGACTGCAAATGCAATGTTAAGCATTGTGTGTTCTCCCTTAATTTTGTTCTTTCAATTATTTATTTTGTACTTTTTAGCTTTTCAGTCAGATAAGCATATCAAATAAACAAAGAATGATAGGACTAATAAAATTCAGATATTGCCCAGTGACATCATTTCACATTGCAAACATTTCATTCATCCATCAATTTTTAACTTGATTATCCAGTTCAGTGTCACAGTATCCATAGCTCTTGGAACAAACAAACTAGGAACCAACCCTGGGCAGGCCACCACAGCTCATCACAAGGAGCACTTACTATACATGAACTGTACAGTTGGATTCGGAACTGTTACTAACCAACCTCTGTTCTGCTTCTCTTCTCGGTATCCTGCTGTGGCACCTAGCACAGCTATTTACTTACCATATAAAGACACCGGGAGCCTTACAATCAAGAGATGTAAAGATAGATAGTGTCATCAGATTAGATAGCCCTGCACTAACTCTACTGTAGAATGCCCAGGATGGGGTGGGCAGCCATTTGGCCTCAGTCTCCAGGACGGTGATTGTGTCCGACTTTTTATCTCTTGACTTTGTCTGTTATAGCTGATTGTGGACTCCCAGAGGTTTATTTCCTCCAGGGATGCTGCTGACTGGAGTTTTTGCTTTCCTCTCCTCCATTATCAACTGGCCATAGTTCAACAATTATATTAAAGCAGATATCGCTGCACCCTATTTATGTTAATCACACTACTTTGTTCTCTGTCAGTTTAAACAAATCTAAGTCTTTATGTGTAATTATTGTGCAATTATTAACCTGTCACAATGCTATGTGTCTACATGCAATGAAGATGACTATACAAAAAAAAAACAGCTGAATGGAAAACTGAACTTACTTACACAGTGGAAACTAAATGTTAGTGACATGATTGGAATTAGGTCAAATTCAGTAACACTGCAGCAAGGTAAATATTTTCAACCACTTGTTATGCCAGAATCAATTCAAGCACATTTCTAATTTTGAGCCAAGAGAAAAACAAATTCAAGATTTAGGAAAATTCTTTGGGAAATATACAATACTGCAAGTCACACACTCTAAATGTCCTTTATTCATCAGCATAAGCCAGGGAGGAAGAGCCTACCTTAGCAGCATTGAGTGACAACTGTTGATGGTCACAAATTGTCGCAAGCCACATGCACCCACATTCATTGATTTTGGTCATATTTAGAGAATACCATTCACTTAGAATTCACATCTAACTAGCATTCTTGCTAGAAACCCAAGCAGACTCTGGTGGGGTCTGAGACCAGGTTACTGGACCTGCGAGGGGTTCATGCTAATGCTAGTGCAGCAGTCCTGTCCGCCTGATGTGATTGCAGTTTGAGATGATAGCCAATATTGTAGAGAACATTTTTAAATATTCAAACCCACTGTTTATTTGTTATCATTTAAACAATTTGTTAGAAATCTTCTTGATACACATGGCATATTTTACTAACTGAGTGTTTTAATGCCCATCTTCTGTAAATAAGCAACTTAATTAATTGTAAAAACTGATTAAAATATTCATGAGAGAAAAATATGCTACATTTCACATTCAGTTCTTTTTATGCTCTGAAGTGGGTTTACCAGAAAGAAAAAAATAAAATAAAATTGGTTCTTTGGGATTTTATCCTAGATGCACAAATAAACCCAACCAAAATTTAGCAAATGAATCAGCTCATAAATAAAAGCACAAATTAAGAAAAGAAAAAAAAAATGCACCAGAGTAAACAAATGGCACTATTAATAGCAAAAGCAGGCTGGGAAAACAAAAGAACTTTCTGCCTTTTATTTTCTCTGGGTCACAGGATTTCGCTGATTTGGCCCATTATTTCAGTTGGATTTGTGGGCAGAAAGACACATTCATTTTTAAACAGCTGAAATCACTTTTAAGAAATGGCATGAAAAATACAGCTACACTAAACATTTTTTAATACATTTGTTGAAATGAATAGCACAGAAATAATAAAAGAGTCTATCCAAAGCCTCGCACACTGGTGCAGTGCAGCAATGCCAAGTTAAACAGGTCTTTTAAGAGGAACGGCCCCGCGCTTCAATGAAAAGTGGAATGTATGAAATAACAAAATAATAAGCCTAATCATCTCCCCCACTTGTGCTCATATGGTAGTAATACACACGAAGTATAAAATGTGTGTGACACACAACACCCTTGTCCCCTTTTCCATCGCTGAACACATTGAAAAATGGAGATCATGTACATTCAGAGATCTGGCCCGTGTGTGGAATTTAATGACCAGCTGCTTTATATCTTTACAGTTGCTTAACTAGGTGGTGGGTGTTAAATTACATCTGAAAGCCACAAATGAAATTGTGTAGTAAAGCAGAAAATAATATGCAAGTTTGGGTTTATTGGAGGTTAGTTAGAGTAGAGGTTAGCCTGCAATGTGAATGTCTGCCATTAATGATCAAGAATTATTGGTAATGATCTATTCCTTCAGCAGAACTGGTTTAGTGAGGCTTTGTCCAAGGCACATGTGCTACAATACTGTAGCTGGCAGAAAAGTTAATTTAAAAAAGAAAAGGAGCTTGAAGTGGGGTCAGCAATCGGGTAGGAGTTGGACGGGAACAAAAGAAAAAAAAATGGTACAGGCTGAAGGTTTTTGTTCTTAAAAAAAAAAAAGATAATCCAAAAAAAAAAAATCGGGGGTAAGGTGGGGGTGGCTGTACAGGATGAATGCCAGATCTGCAGCCACCTTCCTTCTACCTTTCCAAGTCTCAGGCCTGCTTAATTATGATTAATTGCTGCATGGATAATCAGATACAGCTTCAAAAGGTTGGAGATGACAGTCCAAGGACACTGGGGAAGAAGCAAGGTATGTATTCATTAGCAAAAAAGCAGGTTTCCACCTCATCCTATAACCTTTCTTATTTTAACAATTCCAAACAGAATTAATACCAACATTATATGGCCAGAGGCACGCGGGAATTCAACTGTACAATTTCCAGCCCTGTCAGTTCCTCAGCCTTGCTGTCAATAATGTGATGTTGGGGTGCCCTTTCTCTTGAATGACAGCAGTTTCAAGTTTCTGCTTTATGTCTGCGCTTTCTGGGTGGCAGGACATGATGAGAAACTAAAATAAAAAAAAGGCAGTTAAAAGGCTCCACTCTTGACTTAGCTGGCCCAGAATTAATAGACTTCAGTCTCACCTCCTTACTTCCTTTGCTCATTTCAACACACACTGTGAAAAGTGTAGGAGATTTTAACTTGCCAGCTCTTTCCTGCATTTAAATCCCTTTGGCTAAGGCATGGATCACAGTATGCCATTTCCAGCCTAGCAGAAGTGCTGGGCCGTTTTCAACTCCTATTATTACTAGGAGGCAAATCCCTGGGTTCCAGGCGCCAGTGTTTCTGTTTTCTTGGCTCTTTTCCCAATATTGTTTCCTTCGTTACATTCCAGAGTGCTTTTCAACCAGTTAATGTTTGCACTGGGAGGTCTAAATACCCAACAATCAGCCTTGGAAGGGAGAACTGCAAGTTTAAAATTTAGTCATAAAAAAAAAATTCTCTTTTTTTTCTAAATATATTAAGTGCAGGTGAGCAGAAGGCCAAAACGCAGTATTTCCAGTTTTATGCACATCTGTTAAATGAATAAGTAAAGCAGTAGGGGACTGCATACATTCATTTTGCATCCACCCCCCTTCCTGGAACCTCGAAGTTAAGGAAAATTCACAAGCAATATAAACCAAGCTTTTTTTAGCGTAGTTGCTGTTCATTGTGCCACAATGGCTTTACCATATTAAACTTTGCCCCTTTTTATAATGAATTATCCATGCCCGCAATAGATTTTTATAAAACGCCTAATTACATCCACCTCCACGTATGAAAATAAACTCTAACATCTGTTTATTTTCTGAACCCCTGTTTTCTTGATATAGGGTTATGAGTTCCACCACCAATTTTGACAGCGATTAACAAAAAGCAGCTAATAAATGGAGGGCAAATCCATCATAGAGCATTCCTAGACTACATCCCTCCCTTCATTTTCTCATCCCACTTTTCTCAGTACTGTTTCTGAGAGGTTCTGTCATATTTTATACTAAACTCCACTCCTCCTTTCTCCTGCACCCTGTCTCTTGACACCATCTTATAATGTTGCTTGGCATGGGTAAAGAATAAAAGAAAGGCACATCTGTATTTTAGCCAAATCCTATTGTCAAACTTTTTTTGAAAAATTTTTGAATCTCAGAATGTGATTTTGCATTTTATTTCCTCATGAATTAATTTATTTATTACCAAAATACCTAACAGTACAGAGACTGAGGGCCAGGGCCTGGAAACATCAGGCACAATATTGATGGGAATGCAAGACCATGGTAGAAGTACAATCACTCACAGCCATACTCAAACACTTGAAACATTTTAAGTCTCCAAGCAAGCTAAACTCTTGAGGATGTTGCGAGATAAAGGGATAAAGGAGTACAAGCAACATTGCAAAAACGGGTAAACTCCTAACAAACAGTTACTAGATGGGAAACTGAACTTAAAAATATAAAGTACAAAGAGACAATACCACTTAACATTGTGCTGCCACACCACTCAATTTCAATTCAGCCATCATTTTATCTGTCCAATTTCAAAACTAATCAAAATTTAGGGTCATGAAGGCTGAAGGCTATCCTTGTAAGCATGAAGCACACGGCAGGAATAGATAGATAGATAGATAGATAGATAGATAGATAGATAGATAGATAGATAGATAGATAGATAGATAGATAGATAGATAGATAGATAGATAGATAGATAGATAGATAGATAGAATTTTATTAGTCCCAAGGGGAAATTTTCCTTTTTGAGAGAAGCTCTTTAAATAAATTAATGCATAAATAGGTAGATAGATAATAAATAAATAAACACACACACTTTGGTCTGCCACGTTCACCAAAACCTGCCCAATTCAGAGTGACCAGTTAACATATATTTAGGGTCATGAGGGCTGAAGGCTATCCCAGCAGCATGATGCATAAGGAAGGGATAGATAGATAGATAGATAGATAGATAGATAGATAGATAGATAGATAGATAGATAGATAGATAGATAGATAGATAGATAGATAGATAGATAGATAGATAGATAGATAGATAGATTTTCATTTGTCATTTGGGGGAAATTTGCCTTTTCAGAGACGCTATTTAAATAAATTAATGCATAAATAGGTAGAAAAATAAATAAATAAACACACACACTTTGGTCTGCCATGTTCACCAAATCCTGGCTAATTCAGAGTGACCAGTTAACATATATTACAAGACTTTGGGGTGGTGGGAAGCTCATATTCTTTATTAAGCTGTACTTCAGATATGACTGGAGAACAATTGACTATCTGTAGATTAAATATTTCAATCACAACATTTCAAAGAAATCTTCACCTTGACAAAAAGAAAAGGTTACTGCAATTTGCATTTTGTGCTTTGCCTTGCGTGTCTCTTCAGTCTATGTCTGCTGCTGGTCAAAACTGTGGTAATATATGATAACATGTTAGCCCATTCCATGAGAAATGCTGTGTGTTTAAAAAATATGCCATTTAAAGATTTGAAATTTGTTTTCTCATACAGTATAACAATCTTTTTTTTGTAAATAGTATACATAGATTTAGTAGCACAGACAGTAATAATTTAATTGCACTTGTTTTTTATTTTATGACTTAAATTCCAGTTATCCATTTTTTAAATCTGCTTTTCCCATGTAGGTGGCACACAGGATGGACAGGCATCCCAGCCAGAACTGATGGTTTCTTACTCGGGCAGGAAGCTCCAAATAAATGATCAGGCAACCTGACGGGACGTGGGTTTAATACCTGGCCGCGATAAAAGAAGAGGACAGGAAAGAACCGTCTCTGGGTGGGATGTTTAATTCCCCGAGGCGTTAGATGGCAGCAGCCCTCCACATTGGCGCCTATTCGGGAACCAGCAGGGAATGCCGGGAGTTGTAGTCCAGCAGCACAGCCCTGCTGGGGTCCATGGGTGTCGCAAGGGGTGCTGCAAGAAGATGTGCTCTCCAATTTATGGGACTTCCGTATGACCCGGGAATGCTTCCATCCGGCAGTAGTCCTGGCACAGGAAATACTCCGGTGTCCTCAATAAAAGGGACTGCACTCTCTTATCCAGGCGAGTCGGAGCTGGGAGGAAGAAAGGCAACAGTTGGCTGAAGGAGAGCAGTGTGCTGGTGAGAGGAGAGGTGATTGTGAGAGAGATAACTTGTGCTTATGTTACTTGGAAGAGGTATTTTTTGTAATATTTGAACCCAGGACTGTGCTTGTGTTTTCGTGTTGGGGTTTGGGGCGTGCTGTTGGCTCAGTTCCATCACACCCATTACAGACCAACTTGGTAGTACTGGGCACAAGGCAGGAACAAACCATTGCACACACACACGCATATAACTGGCCACTTCTTCATTCCCAGAAACCAAATATGCATGTGATTACATCAAAAAAATGAACTCGGATGTTTAAAACATGGGTTTAATAATAAATATTATTTATAATGCACCTTTCACAGCCCAAGGACACAGTACTAAGCATATCAAAAACAGTTTAAAAAACATAAAAATACACCAGAAAAGGACAACAAAACAATTTATGCAAAAGATTTAGCAAACAGATGAAGTTTTAAATCTATTTTTAAAAATTGGTTCTGACACGATTACCCTGAGCTTCTGAGAAAGAGTATGCCACAAGGCTGGTGCTGACTCTGTCACTCATAGAACTCTTCCAACTCTTAGGAATGGTAAGTAGAGAAAGTGTTGGGTAGGAGCTTGGCTATTTAAGGCTTTGTAAGTTAAGAGAATTATTTTACAGCGGATACAAGATTCAAGTGGGAGCTAATGTAGTTCCCTCAAATTTGATTATGATATGTTCCCAGGTTTTGGTGTAAGTGAGAACCCAGACAGCAGAGTTCTGAACATACTGCAGTTTGTTTAGAATAGGTTTTAGAAGACCAAACAATTAAACATTACTGTTGTCCAGCCTAGGTGTAATAAATGCATGGGCTAAACATTCAGCATCTGCCAAGGTCAAAGGTTGGTCCAAGTCAGGCTAAATTCCTTGAATGATAAAAGGAAGCTTTCACTAAATTATTTACATGTGGAAAAAAACGACAGAGGAAAATCAAATGTAACACCCAGACTTATAGTTACAGCTGAACAAAAATACAGTCAAATACACATATAAAATGATCCATCTAAGGCAGCTGAGATTTTTTTGCAATTGAAAGAATTTCAGTTTTTTTCAGTGTTTCATTTTAAAAATGACATGTCAGCCATAACTTGACATCAGGCAAGCAGGCAATAAGAGCAGGAGGTGAAAGGAATGTGGATGTTTCTACATGTATCTGGGTATCACCAGTATAGCAGTGGTAGTCCAGACCATGTGCACAGATAATATGACATAAAAGAAGCAAATAGATATTAAATATTAAAGGCCCCAGAACTGAGCCTTGTGACATACCCTGAGTAACTGTTGCTTGTCTGATGTGATGTAAAGCACCTAATCCAATGTAGAACAGCACCACAAATACATGGGAGTAACTGGAAATGTTCAAGCAGTACAGTATGACAAACTGTATCAAAAGCAGCACCTTTTTGAAAGGAAAAGAAAAAGTAAAAAACAGTAACTCCTTTTTAGTGCTTTCAAAAATCCTTAATAAACATTATGACACATTCAACAAAGCAAGAGTTTAACAAAAAAACAAAATTACAAGCTAAAAGGAAAGAAAACTTCTGGCTTGGCTGTTGCAGTCCCAGTGAGGCTCTATGCAGATGAATGGCTGTTGTTATAACGGAGTTCCAGAAGCATTTTTTGACTCACTTCTGCTGAATGATTTGTTGCCTGAAAATCTTCAGTATTAGTGTGTCAGAGATAGGATGTGCAGCATTGTTTATAATGGCACTCAATATATGTAATATATAAAATAATTAAAAAGAAGAAGTCACAAGGGAAGTTTAAGCACATGATTTATATTTGAACATTCATCCTTAGTATTGGCTATGCACTATGCACAATAGGGGTGCTGGTTCCTATTATATTTGAAACATATTGCCACACGTTCTATTCTATTATCTTCTTTTTATTTTAACCCTTGTGGTACCCAGCCGGGACGCCCAGAAGGACCGGAGGAGGGCTTATGCCTCCTCCAGACCACGAGGGGGCGACCGCCCTGGTGGCTTTGGGGACCATGGTCACAGAGCTTAGAAGCTCAACCCTATAGGGGCCCGTGGTCACCATCAGGGGGCACCCCGATGCCTATGGAGCCCTGACCCTCAGCACTTCCGCCACACCCGGAAGTGCTGGGGAGAAGAAGACCAAGGAATCCCGGAGTGCTTCTGGGTGTGCAGCCGGTACTTCTGCCACACCAGGAAGGGCCGGTGGAAGCTTATCAGGAGGCACCTGGAGCATGTCTGGGTGAGCATAAAAGGGGCTGCCTCCCTCCATTTGCTGGCTAGAGTCGGATGGAAGAAGGACGGAGCTCGGAGGAGTGGAGGCAGTGAAGAAAGGCATTGAGGAAAGAGGCCTGGACTTTGGGGTGATTGGTGCTGTAGTACTGGGTTGTGTGTGTCATATTTGTAAATATTAGCTGTAAATAAACGTGTTGTGGTGCATTTAACGATGTCTACCTGTCTGTGTCTGGGCTGTTCCCCACACCCTGTACACTAAAGGCTGTTGTGGTCTGAACTTTAGCAAAAGAAAAAACATTCGGTAGGCTGCTCATTGTATTGAGACACAAAAAACAAGAAAACAGGGGTCTCATCCCCTCATTTCCTTAGATTTGCTTAGAGCTACATAAACCCTATTACATTCACTTTCCTGTGAAAATAATGAAGCAACACTATTATTTTTTAAATCTACAGTAGATAAATGTAAATTCTTTTTTGATTCTAAAATCTACTCATGGTGTCCCTGGTTTTCTGAAGCAAACTTCTTTATTTCTTTAGCTTGTTTTTTGATGCAAATTAAAGTTAATGTGTACATGTGTACTTTTTAAAAGTGTTTGTAATTCCCATTTGTCACACAAACTATGATTGTTACGCTATGAATAATTACCTATTACTTCATCAAACCAGGTAGTGGTAACACTGCTGCTTGGTAACAAAGAAGCTGGAGTTCACGTCCCAAGTGGAGTTTGCATGTTCTTCCCTTGTCTGCATGGATTTCCTTTGGGTGCTCGGTTTTCCACACACGGTCCAAAGTCAGGCAGTTCAGATGGATTAGGGATGCCAAACTGGCTGCAGTGTATGTATGTATGTGTGTTAGTGTGTTCCCCCTGTGATGGACTGTTCCTACCTTGCACCTTGTGCTTGGGATAGGCTCTGAATTCACCACAACACCGCTAACGAAAAAGAAAGTTTAGAAAATGGATGGATGGATGGATGGATCATTACACCAGGTATACCCAGTTCAGGGTCAAAGGGGCTGGAGCTTACTCAGCAGCATCAGCAACAAAGTAGGGAACAGCTCTGGAAAGTGTGCCTGCTACGAGTGATAAGTACTTAGTGTAGCATTAATCAATCAAGTCGTATTATTTTTAAATATGTTTTTACTTTTAAGAATGACTTCGAAGGTTTTTGCAGGAAGTAATCAAACACATTATTAAACAACAAAGCAAGTTCTCATGAAAGTAAAAGTAAAGCCAGAATCAAAGGACACTAATTTGAAATGTGAGAATCACATACAATACAAGTCAGGTTTATAAGATGGCCTTGTAATTCAAGAAAACGTTTTGATTTTTGTGAGGTACTGAATGATTTTAGGCTTTTGACATACATGTGGAATGCACAAAAATATATTTTATGTTATGAACTGTGGCCACTAAATGGCATCTCGGAGTTCCAAACCATTGAAACAACCACAAACACTGAAGTCCTGAATCAAATAAACCTTTTATTTAATGTAATATCTTTACAGGCTTCTTCACCCAATATACATGATTCACAGATCTTTTCTATTCTTTCTTTTTCTCCTCCTTCAGACCTTCCCTGGTTAGCTTTGTTCTTCTCCACTCCACAATCCTACTCGAGGGGTGAGGAGGCTAATTTTATGCCGTTTTATGATAGAAGGCCCTCAAAATAGGGACATCTATTCTCGGCAGCTCCTTCTGGTGGCTGCACAATGGGACAATTCACTAGTTGCACCACAGAAATGCACAATGGCGATTTTGTAAAGGGACACTGTCGCCTAGCACATTTGGGGGAGTATATAACCCTGATAAGCGGTCATCGTCATGTCCCTCTATTTCGCTGTCCAACCCAGGAAAAAGGAACACTAGCCATCCCTGTCGGTATGTTCTTCCACTTTAAGTCTCCATCCACTAAATGAGCCTATTGGCCAGGAAAGTGTCCATTCCTGCCTTCCATTACAGACGTTTATTATAGGCTTCAGTAAAGATTTTTGGTACTTTCCTTTCTGCAGTAAACATGACAATGCATGTAGACTAGGGAATTACTGCTGTAATTCTCGGGAAAACGGGAATGATAAAAGTGTAAAAATCGATCAAGAAATAACAGAGTTATAGTTGAAAATAATTAAGGTGGTGCCATTGCTTGGCAACTTCAAATTGCAATGCGTCAGTCTGTTGCATCCGCATTATCTGTGCCAAGAAACTTGCCATCACAGAATGATGAGAAGAAAATGGATGCAACAGTAAAAGCTGAAATGGCGGTGTTTCAGCACAACAGCAAGTGCGGGCGTAGTTTAGAACAAGTGTATCAGTATCTGATGATTGTGCCGCCTACTTCAGTGGAGGCAAGCGTGCTTTCTCAGCGGCTGGCGTACTTCTGCATGAAGGTGTGCTCTAGCATTGACGACCGCACACTGGACACGTTAATAATAATAATAATTCATTACATTTATATAGTGCTTTTCTCAGTATTCAAAGCGCTATCCACACAGAGAGGAACCGGGAAGCAAACCCAAAATCTTCCATAGTCCCCCTACTGCAAAGCAGCAGCACTATCACTGCGCCACCTGTGAGGACGCTATGATTTCTATGCTCTTATTACCACAACTAAAGATGCATGTACTTCTATGACAGCATGAACTGCTTGTAGATAAGGTTAGTGTTTTATTTGTGTCATCATATTGCAGTAGTTTTATTAAAAATAAGAGTCAGTCATTCTAAAACCGTTCACATGTGAGATGCCCGTGCACTGTGTCATCCCCGGGAGCCTGGGATTCCCGGGAATGAAATGCGGGATTCCCGAATTCCCGGGAATGGATAAACCCATCCGGGAATGGATTCCCTAATGTAGACCTGTAAGAGAACATCTGGTGGAAACTTTGTACTAATTGAAGTTTTAAATTTGTTGTGTTGAATGTTGTTTACCAAATAACAGCATTTGTAATATTATGTTTTCTTATTTTTTGAATACAGGATGCATAAGGAAAAAAGTAAAGTGACATTTGCAGAACATAGGAAGAAACAGATTAAAAGTGAAAAACCAGCAGCAAAAGAGCAGAAACACTCACTTTAAAATCATGCATCATACTATAGAAAAGCTAACACTGACATCAGTTCTTTCACGTTTAGCCATGATACTCCTAATTTTTTGCCCAGAACTTTTCTATTAGGGGTTGTTAAATGAGTAATAAAGCCCATTGGGACTATGCTCTTTAAAGACTAAATTTGGAACTTGTAATAGGTACACTTAGATTGTACTTTTCCAGAACTCTATAGTTAAATTATTTGGAAAATACATAATAATGAAAGAATAGAAATAATAATATAAAGAGCACTGACAGAAATAATCCACAAAGAGAAGTGGTCAGCACTAATGTCTCACAGCTTCAGCAACCTGAGTCTGATTCATGAACAGGTTGCTTTCTGTGTGGAGTCTGCATATTCTCCCTTTGCTTGAGTGGGATTTATTGGGGTATTCTAATTTATTCTTACATCTCCAAGACTGGTGTGTTAAGTTGATAGCTGTCTTTAAATTGGTATGTGTGAGCAGGTACGGGTGTGTGTGTCTTTGTGATCTCCAATGGACTAGCATCCCATCAAAAGCTGGTTTCTGCTTTAAGGTTCATGCACAATACTCACTTTGTATTAGAGTAAGAGGGCTACAAAAACTGAGGGATCAAACATCTATAAATATGGAAAATGTTAACTACTCAGCAGACAAAGATAAAGAGTGTCTTGGGTAAAATAATCCAGCTTGTCATTAAATGTAATATTTGTACTTGCATTTTTTAATCCAAGGAAAGAAATATGAACAGAGTAAAGAGACTGCAGGATAGGACAAGAATGAAAAATTCAGGCTTGTTCAGATGGCAAGAACGAAGACAGTGTGGACCTGAGAACCCACAGTAGAAAATGATGGGCAGAACACTGTAGCAGGTTCAGAGAAGGATCTTATTGCATAAAAGAGAGATTGATTTATATCTATATCTGGTATACTTCATATATATAGATGAACAAATTGATTAATAAAAATAACGCAACATATCATTCTGAAACTTGCTAAAATCATATCAGGGTCTCAGAGAGCCAAAGCCAATCCCAGCAATTCAGGGTACAAGGTACAAACCATATTTGGACTGGACTCCAGTCCATCACAGGACCCACTCATGAGCCAATTTAGAATCACTAATTCACCTACCACAGTTTTCACTGAGAACTCTGAGGAAACCAGAATTTAGGCAAATTCAGGCAGTGTGATGGGCGGCCACAGCCGTTATCCTGCTGGGATGCCAGCTGGATGGAAGGATGTGGGGAGAGAGCATCCACAAGGCACTGCCCCTCCTGGGTGGCTGTGGCACCATGGATTCCCACAAAACATGCTGGGAGTTGGATTTGGCACAGGCCTGTTTGTTCTGTGGGGGCTATCAGGGGGAGCTGTAGAACCCTACTTTGGCTTTCTATCACATTGGGAGTAGTTCCAGTTAATCCTGACAAGCCACCTGGGACACTCCCAGGTGTAACATAAAAGGAGCTGCCTCACTCCATTCAAAGAGCCAGGGTTGGGAGGAAGAGAGATGAAGCTTGATCATGGAGGAATGGAGGCGGAAGGGAGAGTAAAAGGAGACAGAAGTTACTGTGTATTTGGTGCTCTTTGTACTGAGCTGTTGTGGAGAGTGAGGGAAAAGTGTTTCCCCACTTGTAAATAAACGTGTACTGTGTTGTAACTCGTGTCTCTGCTTGTCTGGGGTTGTGGCAGCTGGAGCGCCCCTGGTTTCCACAGCAGATATATGGAGATTGTGCAAACACTGCAAAAATAATTATTGGGTGTGGGAGTTAAACCTAACACTCTGGATTTATGAGGTAGCAGAGCTTAACAATGTACCAAAACAAAAGAAAAATGTAATTATGTGTCTCTGGCAATGCAACATAATGTCAATGTGTCACAATTTTCATAAGGTCATCAAAAAATGAGAAATAAAAGAACAAAAAAGCAAAAAAGAATCTATTTTAGCAAATCTCTGTTTCTTCAATAAAAACAAAATACTTCTTTCATGTCTAAACGTGACTTCTTATTATATAGACAAACATTCTAATCTAGTTAAATTTGTCATATTTCAACAAATTCTTTAAAACTTCATTCATTTATGTTCATATGCATTTAAATGACTGGGTTCCAAAGTTGCTTACAACTTTCCAAGGTACATTGGTTTCATCCTGGAGTTGTTCTTTTACTTAAAGAAATGCTCCGCCCAAAAATTCTACTTTTTGTATAAGTTATTTACCTTTGTAGTGATGACTGGGAGACCTTTTTAATCTCATGCTTTCATGGAGAACAAAAACAAAAAAGTTTATAAAATAATACAAGCTAATGGTGATGAATACAGGGAACAATGGCAAAAAATATGAAAAATGGCCATGTTAAAAAAAAATTACTCATGGGGCATAATAAATGTGCCAGTTATCAAGTCAAATACTCACAACATTCAAAGCACATGCATTTTTTGCTAGGTATGTTATGTTAGATAAATGCTTCCATAAAAATTGGTGCATATCATAAACAGGCATTGCCTAATAACATGGGACTAACTTTTTGAATTGAAGAGAGGAGTCTTGACCAATGAATGAGCAGAACAGGCGAATCTTTAGTTTATGTATCCCGATTTTTGCCAAAGAAATTTCTTTTGTATATTTTCAAGTGCTGCGGTGGGTTGGCACCCTGCCCGGGATTGGTTCCTTCCTTGTGCCCTGTGTTGGCTGGGATTGGCTCCAGCAGACCCCCGTGACCCTGTGTTCGGATTCAGCGGGTTGGAAAATGGATGGATGGATATTTTCAAGTGCAAGCAAGTTTTACGCAAGAGGCCCCAGTTCTTTAAAATCAAATGAGGCTGCTCCACAGTTTTGTAGTCTATTAGACAGTGAATATTACTGTTGTCTTTATAGTGTTGAATAAAGAGTATGATGCAACCATTTTAAAACATAGGAACAAGCAATTCTTAAATTTTTTCTGTTGCTCTCATGATCTTTAGTTGTTGCTGACTAACTGTTCAGGTTATAGGATGAAATAGGATGAAAAAATTTTGTGCTGACTGCTGGTGTGGTCTGTTTTGAAATACGCCCACTTGCTACTTATTCACAGATGCTTACAAATTCGCAAAAATATTTCTACAAAAAAGATTTTACCTTATTTATTATTGTATGTCCCTAGTTGATTAATGCGTGTTGCTTTGCTTTTTACTTATTCATGCTAATGATAATAAGTTTTATTTATGCAGCGCCTTTCATACACACAAGGACACTTTACAATTCAATACACACATTAACTAGACAGTTGAAATTACATACACGAAAAAGAATAATACTGATTGACAAGATGTGCTTTTAACAGAAGTTTGAAATGAATAGTAGATTTTACCTTGCGAAGGCTGAGAGGGACAAAATTCCAAATTTTAGGTGCTATCACTCTGAAAGCTCTGCCACCCATATTAATATCCTGAAGCCATTTTCTGTAACTTTGAACATTTTTTTTCATTATAAATATTGACATTTAGAGAAGTTGCACTCCCATCCACAATAATGTGTATGTAATCTGATCTCTCACTCTCCAGCTATATCACAATTCCAGGAACTTTTTGACTGCCCCTAGTATACAATAACATGCCTCTTTGTATAACCTTGATACATGTACATAAACTGGCAAACTATACATGTTGCAAGAATTGTTCGCAGGTTAAAAATATAAATTGAGGGATGTTTCTGTGCTACACAAACTGATTTTTAGACTTATGTATTTTCCTGCACATGGGTTTGGAAAAAATTTGAAGCTCGTGAATTGAAAAAAGAGCGATACCAGAAAAAATGGCCATTGCCTACAGCTTATAAAAGCAACAAGGACAAAAAAAATAAGACTTCAAATCTTGCTTGAATTTATTTTTATCATTTAGTTTAAAGACTATGTCACAAGTAGACTGCAGAGCTTCCTGTGTACATACAAAGTACAGTGACGGCAAAAGTGTGACGTGCATTCTTTCTCCAATGTAGAACCCTCGTCATAATCTGAGTTAACCTCTGCTATAGCGCGTCTTTATGTGAAAACAGCATTGTCAGATCAGGGGGAGTGTGAATGTAACTGGGAGAATAAAAAAAACAACGCTAACCTTTACAAGTACCATACATTTACACCGGCTGTTACCAACTCAAATCAAATGTATGTTTTTATTCTAAAACAGTAAGAATAAGAGCAGTTCACTAATCAAAACACTTCGCTTAGACCTTCTTCTTTTCCTCTTCCCTAGCAGCTTTATCCTTAGCATCTTTCTCCCAATATACCCAGCATTTCTCCTCTGCACATGTCCAAACCAACGCAATCTCACCTCTCTGACTTTGTCTCCCAACCGTCCAACTTGAGCTGACCCTCTAATGTACTCATTTCTAATCCTATGGATGTGGTGAGAGAGGACATACAGTTGATGGGTGTAACAGAACAAGATGCAGAGGACAGAAAGATATGGAAGAAGATGATCTGCTGTGTCAAACCCCAATGGGAGCAGCCGACAGAAGAAGGAGAAGAAGAGGACTTCTGGCTTCACACATTATACGCATTTTGTCAATTATTGCTAAAATATGAAAAACAGTTCTGTTTTAACGATGTGTTTACATAGATTGTTGTAGACACGGAACACACATGAACTGCATGTGATCCAAATAACGATGTAGTATTTATAAAAGGTGTCATTTTGCTTGACTTCTCACTCTATACAACTCTAAGCAACTGACATGCAGGTAAACAGACTTGAGCTGAGAAAACCTTGTGGAGCGTTGGGGGGTATGTGATAATAGGCTGCTTGCTGCTTATCAACACATTTAAAAGACAACAGACTCTGACAGAGACGTGCGAAGGGATTTAAGGTGGGACTGATTTATGACTTTTTTCATAGGCTTTGGTAATTCTAGTGTTAAAGTATTCTAGGGGGTTCACTCCCTGCTCACTTCACTCGCCAACCCCCTCAGCCTGCGCTACGCACCAGCCACTTCATGTCTCTGCCGCTCGTGTTGTGAAGAGGGTAGCTGAACGCAGCCCAAGGAGACGCCATATAAAATCGTTGCACTTTTAGGCTTAGGATTTTATATATATAAAGTAAATTAAAATAGTATAAAAACTGACATAGACTGCATGCCATAATGCTAAAACTCATGCTGATGATAAAAAGCAGCTGAAAGTGAATAGAATTAGTTATTAACAATTTATTCTTTTTTATGTAAATCAAACAATCATCCACCTACACTTTACTCACACATGTATTTACTACACATATTCATATTTCAAATGATAGATTTGAATACACAGTGGTAGGTCTGCCACTTGAAAAATCTGCTAATGAGAAGGACCTAGGAGTGAACTTCAGTGTCAACTTCAAGACAGTTGTTCAAAAGCCATTAAGAAGGCTAACCGAATGTTAAGTTATATGGCATAAAGTGGAGAGTACAAGCCAAAGATCGTTATGCTTAAGCTTTATAACACACTGGTGAAGCCAGGCTACAAAAAAGACATTGCATAAAAAGTCCAGAGAAGACTGACTAGGCTGATCCCTGGGCTGCAGGGGTGAATTATGAGGAAAGATTAAATGAGTTGAACCTTTTCATTTTAAGCAAATGGCAATTTAGAGGTGACATGGGTTAAGTGTTTAAAATTATGAAATGAATTAGTACTATTACTTAAAAATGACTTCAGTAAGTACATGGGGACAAAGTTGGAAACTTGATAAGAGTAAATTTTGCGCAAACATTAGGATGTTTTTCTTTAAAAAGAGAATGTCTATCTGTATGTATGTATGTCTGTCCACTTTTCACAAGAGAACTGCTTAACAGATTTAGATCAGGTTTTTTTGTGTAATTTGTTTGAACATTCCGGTTGATTATTTGGAACTTCTCTCATCACACTAGGTATCATAGTTTTCTTGCAGCAGTGATTTATTTGTGCGAAAACGAGAGAGAGGCAGCAGGCCGAGGAGAGGGGGAAGCATTCGGGGCCCTCTAGACATTTTCTTTTATTGATTTTTAAAGTTTCTCCTGTTTCACTACTATGTGGGTGAAGCCTCTGGGGACAGCTAGCATGGAACAAATTACCAAGTAGTGGGGTAAACAATAGGACTTTAGGGACCTTCAAAACCCAACTTGATATTATTTTGGAAGAATTATGTGGATAGGACTGTTGAGCTTTGTTGGGCTGATTGGCTGGTTCTCATCAAAATGTTTCTAGAAGCTATTTCCTAGTGTGTGTCATTTGGAAAAACTGCATATACATATGAGCTGTAAGGTAAAGGTAAAAGTACAAGGAAGGAAGCAGCCCATTCAGTGCATGACGCCATATTGTTATTTCTTTTTCTTCTGTCCCCTACATTCAGACTTTGTGGGTCACATCTTTGAAATTTACCAGATAAAAGGTGTCAGTGCCAAACTTTTGAACTATTTAAATGAAAGTTAGTCTGCAAATATATTGAATCAAAATTGGCTATTTTAGACTTCTGACCTAGAACAGACTGTAGTTATCTTAATTATGAATCAGTATTAAACTGTGTTACTTTTGTTTTTTGAAATTCTTTCTTCAAAGGTACAAAAGCACAAATGAAGATGTCTAAGATAGTGAAGACACTTTTAACAGTCCAACAAAGAAAAAAATCAGGTAACTATCCACATACTTTTCAGTTAATAATGCTGTATATCACTGAAACAAACTTGTTTCAAACTAATGTGATATAAATTTTTAAGCCATTGTCAAAAGTGCTTGCAATTTTCTAGGTATATATTGCTTTTTCATCAAAAACGTTAATAAGAATCAAATGGAAAATCATACCATGATTATTTATGGCATTAATTACAGAATTTTTAAAAATACTTTACTAATTAATTATGTCTTCTTAAAAATGATAAAATACTGTATATAAACTGACTAAGAATAGTTTGTTTAAGTAATTGATATAGAAAAGAGATTCTACTACATTAAAAGAGACGGTTGTGAGTTTTTTCAAACTTATACAGTAAATGGTTGTTTTTTTTCTGCAGCATGGATTTTTTTCCCCCTTTGTGAGCAATTTCATAATGTCATTGACTAATGAGTCAATGACCCTGTGCATTAGTGTTTGGTCAAAAATAATTACAATTAAGTCCTGAGATGTCTGTAAAAGACAGTGCTAATACGGAATTAGCATTCTGTTAAGCAGTTTTTGACTCCTGCTAGATCCAGTGAATAGAACACTGCTGTTTTATTCATCTCTCTTTCCATCTATACTGAAATTAAACTTAAACTATAAATTTGTTTTGATAAGATCCTATCATATTCCTATTTTAACAGATGCACTGTAAAACTAACGAAGTCTTCTAAGACGCATTTAGTTGAAGAGGATAATGGATACTGCAGGGTGTCAGATAGATGTCTAAGGTGAGAATGTGGAATTCTTTTTTCTCATTTTTGGAGCTATCGCTGGACTGGAATAAGTCCCTCCCACATGTGCCTGGGGTGTGGCTTACAAGGGAACCAAGTCTCCTAGTAATAAGTGTTATGTAAGAGAGAGAATGAGTCAGCAGCTGAGGCTAAGTGAGACCTCTGTTAAGATCAGTTATATGGGAGAGACTATCACCTGGTAAGGCAACAAGGAGTCAACTTGGCATAAGTGACAGAACAGCAATGATTATTAGGAGACATTAAACATAGCTTTAATGGAAAAACATTAAAGGATATATTAAATCTATCATGTTGTATATGTGTGTTTCCTAAGGCACTGTATTTAAATACTGGAAGTTATTCTACTTAGGCGTTCAGCAAAGACTCAGAGGTCTCTAAAGTAAATATGTATGCTTCAGTTTTGTCAAAGCTCCCATTATATTAATGGGAGCAATATATTTTAGTAGATTACTGAAAAAGACATCAGCTACATTGTTTCATTTGACAGCCTAGGCAAGGTTTCAAAAGTTTAATAACAAACTAAAGTGGATTTGATTGGTATCGAGGGGACAGCAGTGATGAATACTTTTTAGCATCGACTGATTAACTGACAGATTATTCAACGCCGTGAATGATGAAAACAGTCAGGAGTGATAAAACAAACTATTTGTACAGTCTGCAATCAATGAATGTCCTGGTTTCCTTAGGAGTAGGTGCAAAGATTAGCACCATTTCCTTTTTCAATTCAAAATAATTTCCACTTTACTTTTCTTCTCCTGTTTTGTGGCATAAATCTCATGTGTGAGGTCATTTCATAAAGTAATGTCTAGTGAAAGAATTTCATTAGGTTAAAAGGAATTCAAAATGTGTCAATTTGATCCAAATGAGAACTGCAGTAAAACCATGTTTGATGTTCATGTGCAATAAATCTTTAACATTTGTCTGTAAAGTATTAGGGAGCCCATGGGGAAAGCTGTATTTGTGATAGTTCCACATTTCCAGCTGGATTTTTCTATAATCCTTTGTTGACATTTATCATATGGAAACAGACAGACGGATTCTGAGATGAGAATTATTTAACTCAGCTATCTGTTTTATTCAAACTCAAGGCTAATATGTTATGGAAACCAGGACACAAATGTGCACACTGACAATAAAAGTCAATAAAATTGGGCATAAATGGCTATGCTGAGCATAGAAAGTTGTATGGGTTAATGCTGGAATCACAAATAGCTAACCATATGTCATTACGCTATTCTTCTGCAAATAAAAGCAGAACTAAACCTTGATTTTTGTGTGTAGGGATGCAAGTGGTGTAAAGTTATTTCTCCTTGTAATTTAGTTTCTAATTCCACTGAGTTACACATATGTTGTCATCCGGTGCTTTGTTGTTAACAAGGGACCTACCATAACACCAATATTGATAGCACAGCAGTAAATTCCTAGTAAACAGCACTTTACTTTGTATGTGACTCTCTGTTTCTGATTTGAGTATTTTGGTATGTTTTTGACCCTATTAGTCTACAGCATACAGTAATTCTAAATATATCTTTTACATACAGTATGTAATGTTTGCTCAGTTTTCACCACTCTCTCAATATGTGAACTTAAGCAAGCTATTTAGTCTACTGTCATTGTTCAAAGTACAGTAACAGAGAAACAAGCATCTTCATGCACTTGCTGTTTATTGTGCTGTTTTAAATAAAAGCATCAGTTTAATAAGTAAAATGCAAAATAGTTACTTTTATTTAAAGGGATCTAGGTGTGTGCCTAAAAGCAACATTTAACAATTTTTACTTCTTTCTTATCTAGAATTGTGTAGCAAGTATACTAAAGACATGAACTTGCTAATCTCGTATGAGTAAATACCTTTACAAGAATTCAGAATGATCATGTCTGAGCACACACCTTTCTCTGTCCTAACTCAAAAGGTTTGATCTTCATATAAAGTCTTATTATGCAGGTACTTTGCAGTTTACCCCATTTTCAAACTGCGATCTTGGCATGTTGGGAAAGTTTGTGTGCCTAACTAATCTTTAGAACTAAGTTGTCTGGAGATATGTGCTTCTATTATGTGCACTCAAGGCAAATAGTTCTTAAATGCAGAGACCACACAAAGAACAATCTATAAGTGACCCTCATGAATGTTTTAACTAAATCGAAGGAAGCCTAAACCAAGGTAGACACTTGGAACCAGGCCTGGAAGTGGTGATTGCCAACAGAATGGGTGACTCACACAGCTCATTTAAGTTGAACTTGAAAAAGCCATTGCCCTCGACGCAAAGAATTAGGGTCAGGTGCAATGCCACTTTGGTGAAAAACAAGAGTGCTAACTACCCAGGTATATTAGACTTTGGTAATGGGTTTTATACTCCACCAAGGGTGTTTATTGTAACTTCACATATTATCACGTGGAATTTGACAGAAGATAGGTTTTAGGAGTACAACATCAAACATTTATGACAATTTCAGTTTCTAATCAGGAGTGGTCTCCCCTGGACTTTCTCGAATACTCGGATATGGGGTTGGATATTTGAGGAGTAAACCGCAAGACAATGATTATATTTTTATATTATGTACATTAAAGAACCATCAACAACAAATCAAATCAAATTAAAAATATATTGAACAATTATTATAAAAGTAAAGTTGAATAAATCAAACATGTGTTCAGGTAAAGTACCATTACGGCTTAGCAGTAATAGCCCAAAAGTTGATAGAAATCTACGTTTTGTACCTAATACTTGTATGCAAAATTTGATTGACCTAAGTGAAAGCGTACTCAAGTTATCGTGTTTACATACACACACACACACACACACACAGAGACAGACAGACACATACACTGTCATGCATGTGCGAGTAGGAGAACATTATATGGATCAAGTGAAGGTAATTCCACGCCAGGCCAGGTGGTGCTGGGGTGCACTAAATCTTCTCCTGTTATCTCTACAGACCAGCCGCAGGAAAACCTTTCTGATTCAACCTTGAAGACATCACTTCCGGTTCAGGCACATAGAATGACGTCACTTCCGGTTCAGGCGCCTAGGATGATGTCACGTCCGGTCTGATTATTTAAAACCAACATCTTTGCAATCCATGATCAGTTCTGTTTTGGACACAGTCTTGTGAATATCTCTGTTCCTTTCAAAGTCTTTTGCAGCCAGGGATATTGTACAGGTGGCTGCCCCAAATCTTTTTAAGTGTGTCGAGTCTGATCTTTTTACAACACATAATTCCAAAAGTGGTATTTTCAGACTCGGGGAGGTCTAAAACGCTGAGATTCATCAAAATATTGACATCGACTCTTTGGATGATTACAATACTTTCCCTATACTTCATACATGGGAAAGTAAAAAAAAGAAAAGTCACAAACACCTGAAACAAATATCCATTTATTTTCTAAACCTGCTTGCTCCAAGTCAAGGTAACAGGGAGCTGGAGTCTATCTAGCTTCTAAATTTAAGGGTTGTATGTTTATTGGGTATAGATGATAATGATCTTTTAGCCTAATCAAAGTGTTTTCTCTAGTGCACCCTGAAATTGTACGGAGCAGTGTGTGATGCAGTTGGGATGAGAATTACCACCTCCAAATCTAAGGTGATGACCCCCTCCCAGAAAAAGAACACTTGTACCCAGCAGATAAGGGATGATCAGTTGCTCCAAGTGGAGGAGTTTGAGGTCCTTGGGGTAAGAGCAGAGGTGAAAGTGAGATTGACCAAAGAATTAGTCCACCATCAGCACTTTTATAAAGATTGTGGTGATGGTGAAGCAGCAGCTAAATATTCTTAATAAGCATTTTACTTAAAGGTCAGTCTGTTTCCCCTCACCTTTGGTCATAGTCTCTAAGTAATGATTGAAGAATGATATTGTAATCATAAAAAGCCAAAATAAGATTTCTTGGCTCAGTGTCTATGACAGTGTGAGCAATATTGGATAACTTTGCTTTAAAACAATGTCTGTAGTATTATTATCAGTATGGACAGTTAGGGTTATGGTTTTCCACTGTATAAAGTTTACCACAGTTGTGTACTTACAGTTGAGAGGATGCAGATACTATAACTATAAACACTGAAATCTTTATAGACTCTTGAATAACAATCTTTCATCAAAGAACATACAGTAGCTTTGTTTTTATTATTAAAACTACTGAGGTATTCAGGCTCAGGATAACAAATGTTCATATATCTGTATACTTTTGCCATGTTTTTATCCTAGCTTATAGTAGGGTATAATTTGTTTTAATAAATATTATGTATACCTGTCACAAAAACAGTCATTATTTTATAAGGCACTTGTAATACAAAACAACTTAGATATAAAGGCAATAAATTACTTGGTTAAAGGGTTGGAAACCAACCAGCTGTGTACCATTTCCCATTGACTATTGCATTGGATATGACATTGTGCCAAAAGAGAGACCCATCCAGGCAGATGTCATTTCCATTATTGAGCTAAAAATATGCAAAATCTGGAAATGACATTGAAATGCTTTATGCCATAGAAACAATTTGGAATATTTTCATGGCCAATGCTAGCAATTGTCAGATTTCCCATCTGTATAATGTAGCCCTTTAAGAAGATGGAGCAATTTTATTATGTTCTATTTTAAAATGTATATACACTTTGAAAGCAGTCATGTTCTGCTGTCATTTGATTTATACTCAGCTCTTATGTGATCTGATGTATGCATTAATAAAATCTTCTTCATCCTGAGCTTCAAAACCACATTTTGCATTCATTTCTACTATAAATGACCCTTTTTGGGATTTAAAGCTGGGAAACATTTGTATATACTATATAAAAGACACTGAATTCTGCATATGCTTCTTTGGTGTCTTTTCATTGCACTTATATTACTGACACTATGAGAAGACATGCAAGTAAGAATTTCATTATACTATGTACACATAACATTACATGTGATCTTACAAATGTTAAAAGTTATTATAACTATACACTGTTGTTCATAGTCAAGATCATGTATTGTTTATTACATGTTGCTTATACTTTGAAGTTATTTTTTTCTCTTTTAAAAACAATTAAATTTGAAAACAAAAAGCAACACAATAAAATGCAATGCATCAAATAATCTACAGTGTAGAAAAAACATTAAACGTAAATCAAATTCTAGTCTGTCCATCCATCCATTACCATTAATACAATTAATTAAAATGCAAAATAAAACAACCACTTTCTTCACTTTCATTTAATGCTGAGACCAATGTGACTTGTATAATCTGGTATACCAATCATTCCAGCGTTTGAGTACCCCACAGTTAAAGTCTGTGTCTCCCTAGATTGGTGTTATTTATGCTTAGAATGTTAAGGAGGTCTGCATCTTGAGATTACAACATATTTGCTGCGGTGTAGACATTAGTAAGTTCAGTGAGGTAATGGGGATCTAAACAAGTTCTGACTTTATACAGTATGTGAGAGAAGGATTTTAAAATTACCTCGAAACTAAGGTCCAAGAAGTGCATATACACAGGGCTGGCTCCACCATTAAGACAAATTAGGCATTCACCTAGGGCACAGAGAAAAACCCAGCAGCACAGGTTAGCTAACAAACAGTTGGTTGGCACACTAATAGTCATGTCCTAGAGTGCCAAATAACCTAGCAGTAGCACTGGATATACATGGTCATACTTTTTAATTCTAGTTATATTCCTTTTTTTAATTAAGTGTAGAATAGTATGTAAATGATTTACATGGACAAAACTTAAAACATTAAAGTATTCTGTACTGTTTGAGATGAATGCACTAGCTTTCGAACGTATTGCTGCTTAAAGAAATCGTCTTCATTTTGATATACTTCAGAGTTGAAGAAAGCAGATTTTAGAAAGTGCAAAGAGAAGTAATGATAGACAGTTAAATTCACATCAAAGATAACACCTACAGTTTGAATGGAGTTGATTAAAATTAAATTCAAGTCTTTTCAGCTAAGTGGATTCAGTATTACCTTATTATGCACCACCCACTAAAGAACTTAACTGTTTTTCTGAATTTAAATACAAATAATTATAAACAATGTCCTGTTTTTATTCAATGATGTAATTAATTAATGTGATTATTATTTGTTTTAAGTGATAAATGTAGCAGAGTACCATGAGTATATTAATCAAATTCAATCAAATCCCACTGTATGGGAAAGTCTATTGAAATTTAGAAAAAAAATGCAGGTAGATAAAGAGCATGTAAACTATGAGCAGGCAAATATGCTTACCCTCCTGGAGGAGATGAGAGAAGGTAGTGCTATTCTCCCTACCCCTCAACAATTATAGTGCAACTTGGTGTAGAAGGATTCCAGACAACATGAATGTTGATTAGAACAGGGACAAATCCAGTTCTGTTTTTTTTACTGAAAATATTATCACTCTATTTTGACTTATATCATGAGTCAGTGGTTCTGTGTAAGGCACACACAGCACATATGATAAGAGGGGCCTGTTAAGGGATACAGTACCAAAATTGTGATGCTCCTTATTTGCTTATACTATAAACACAACAGCTTGCCATCTATCCCACAATCTATTTTTTCAAACACAGTTATTCCTATACACAGACAAGTGGTGGCTCTGAGGCTAGGGATCTGCACCGGTGATCAGATGGTGGCCGGTTCGAATCCCATAAACGACAGAAGTAACTCTACTCCATTGGGACCATGAGCAAGGCCTTCAACCTGCAATTGTGTTGTCCAGGGTATGAAGTTAACCTGCATCCACGCCCTTCAAGCAGGTCCTCCAACTTGCAGGGAAAACTTGAGGGTTTGTGGCAGGATTGGCACTCCAGCCACTATAAAAAAAAAAAACCTCACACTGTTCCAGTGTGGTGCTGTGTCACCTGATGCATGGCTGCACTCAGATGCCAATCTGGGTGGTTTGTTGTGTGATGGGTGCAGCAACGTGCTGTAATCAGCACATGCTCCCAATCTATCTTCAAAGCAACAGACGTAATCGAGGAACACCGGTCCATTTCAGGGCACACACTCTCAAGATCAGGCTGATTTTGAGTTAATATCCAACCCAGTTTGGGAAGTGGGCAGGAATGTTTGGGAACACAGTTCCAGTACTTGCATAATTTTAATGTAAGCCTTCCCACTCTTCCCATACTGTCCCTGTACCTTATAAACCCCAAAAATATGCTACGTGCAGGTCATGTACCTTGCAGTTTTTTTTAGATTAGCAGTTCTATTTTTCAGGAAGGGACTTGGTTTGAATTGGCTCATATAACCGGGAAAGTGTGTCGAGAGATGTTCTTACTTAATGCAGATGAGAAGTGTAAGGCCGAGATGGTGGTGTGAATGCACAGCCAGTGGATGAGGCAGATGGGGGTTGCTTACAGATGCAGATGCAAATGATCAGAGTAGACGACTTTATCCATGGCGTTTTACAAAGCAAGTTAAGTACATACAAGAATGAAGGTGCAAGAATCAGAACCAGCAGCAATGTGTTATGTTCTGAATGTTTCTTGCATACGTTTGACATAATCTACACAGTTGGTTCAGGTTTATTTTGTGGTTTCTGTTTCAAAACCCGGGAGATTGTAAACATAAATTGCAACTAACCTAACCTTACATTTTTTAATGTATTGGTAAACTGTACTACTTGGAAATGGAAAGAACATGCAAACTCCCCAAACAGAACAAAATTTGAAAACAATCTTCTGGAGCTCTTAGTCAGTAGCTCTTACCTCTGCATTTCCAAGCCACTTCTATTTATTTTTTTAATGTGATTCATACTGTGAGGTTTCTAAACTCTTGGGACTCCCCCCAATGGGACGATGTGGCAAAGAGCATCCCGAAGCATGATCACCACATCTGTGGAAGACTGTTTATCCATTGCCAGGGCAATCGAAGTCTCACAGCGCTGCAGGGGTTCGCCAAAGAAACTCTGAAAAGATCGCAGTTGTGCTATAAGCACCTGTTGTCGAGGGGTGATGCAAATAACCTTATAAATGCAGGGAACAGTATTACTTGGTCACTAACCTGGTCACGACCCTACCTGACTGCTGTGTCTGTGTATAGGAGAGTGGTAGATCACGCTACAATAAGTAACCATGCTGTTCCTATTTCAATCTGAATAAAGCTGGTTTTGCTAAAGTACTGAGACTCAGCCTCATGTTTTGGGGTGCAAGACAGGGACTCATGCGTCACAATAGATTTATTTTTAGGTTGCCTGTTTATATTTTTGATAGATGAAGAAAATTCTTTCAAGATCTTATTCAAAAATGGTTGGAAAAGTAAAACATCTTTTTGCACATTGTCGGAGAAGTAGAGTCTTTAAAAGGATCAATTTTCAATTTAGCTAAAATGAGCCCATCATGTAAAAAACAAACTAAATTAAACTTCACAGTATTAGCCAATACATATTTTGTTATAATGCAAAGTAGCCAGATTTTTTTTAAAAAAGAAAAACACATCTCAAAGTTTATCTGTAGGTGATGCAAAGACAAGAGTTACATGTATCTGTTTTCCAATCACGCTTTTTCCACTACAGTGTTCTGGAAGGACTACCTTGCCATTAGCAACCAAACCAGGAGAGGACACCAGCCAATTGCAGGGTAGATTAATGCACACACTCACACCATATCAATTTTGAGACATACAAACCTACATAGTGAGAATATGTAATTATGAGTTAGTAGTCACCCCAGACAGGAGCTGAGCTAAACTCTAGTGGTATAATCCTCTGAAACAGGATTTGATGAAACATTGAAAGTGGTGGTAATGATAAAACTCCAAGAGTAAACTATTTCTTACCGCCTTAGCATTCTCACTGCTGAGTGTTGCTCCAAGTACAGTAATCCCTCCTCCATCGCGGGGGTTGCGTTCCAGAGCCAACCGCGAAATAAGAAAATCTGCGAAGTAGAAACCATATGTTTATATGGTTATTTTTATATTGTCATGCTTGGGTCACAGATTTGCGCAGAAACACAGGAGGTTGTAGAGAGACAGGAACATTATTCAAACACTGCAAACAAACATTTGTCTCTTTTTCAAAGGTTTAAACTGTGCTCCATGACAAGACAGAGATGACAGTTCCATCTCACAATTAAAAGAATGCAAACATATCTTCCTCTTCAAAGGAGTGCGTGTCAGGAGCAGTGACTGTCACAGAGATAGCCCTATTGATTTGTTTGCTTTTCTCTCTGTTTGGCTTTTAAGTATGCGAAGCACCGCGGCACAAAGCTGTTGAAGGCGGCAGCTCACACCCCCTCCGTCAGGAGCAGACAAAGAGAGAGAGAGACAGAGTTTGTTTTTCAAGCACAAATCAATACGTGCCCTTCGAGCTTTTAAGTATGCGAAGCACTGTGCAGCATGTCATTTCAGGAAGCAGCTGCACAAAAGATAGCAACGTGAAGATAATCTTTCAGCATTTTTAGACGAGCGTCCGTATCGTCTAGGTGTGCGAACAGCCCCCCTGCTCACACCCCCTACGTCAGGATCACAGAAAGTCAGCGCAGGAGAGAGAGAGAGAAAGTAAGCTGGGTAGCTTCTCAGCCATCTGCCAATAGCGTCCCTTGTATGAAATCAACTGGGCAAACCAACTGAGGAAGCATGTACCAGAAATTAAAAAACCCATTGTCCGCAGAAACCCGCGAAGCAGCGAAAAATCCGCGATATATATTTAAATATGCTTACATATAAAATCCGCGATGGAGTGAAGCCGCGAAAGGCGAAGCGCGATATAGCGAGGGATTACTGTATTACCAAGCCATTTTACTACTTTAAAAATTATGCTTTTCAAAACTCAGTGGTTCATCTTTATTTTCTGTGCTAAGAGTTATCAGAAACAGGAAGGATCTGCTTAAGTCTATTAGTCTAGTACACTTTACTCATGTTAGAATTCACACGAGATTGTTATGATGCACACAGTATTGAAAGTATAACCTGGCTATTAACATGGCATCCAAATTAGAATGAGTCAGTCAGTCAGTCAGTCAGTCAGTTAGTTACCCACACAATCCAATCGCGGGTGCCAGAACCTCTGACATAACATAATTTTGCAGTATACTGTTATACATGTCAAAAGAAAACTTAAGGAAGGGTGGAGGGGAGAAAAAATCAGTAATGCAATTTTCTGTGTTTCTACAGAGATACATTTTAAACATGAATTATCTAATTGCAGTTTATAATTGTCAACTGAAACCATGACAGACATATGTTTAATATATTAGGACTCTTGTAAACAAAGAACAAACAAGCTTGTAACACTGTGTTTTTAAAGAAGCATATGATATGGTTTTTAAATAAGTCCTCATTGTCTGCATGAAAGAAAAAAAGATTCTGTTCATGTAAAATGTTTTTTCAGTATTCTGTGAATGCTGTTAAGGCGTGCAGCATTAACATAATTTTTCCGACTGAGGTTCTCACAGGACTAGCTCATGAAGGCTCTACCCTTAATTTTAATTGCATGGACTGCATTCTTAATTAAAAACTGTACAAATGGATTTTATGCCATGCCAAATTAAATCTAAATTCATTAGATATAAAGCCATTTTAAAAATTAATGCAAATGTGTGAATTTTTTAAAAGTTTGAACTTCAAGTCCACATTTTATGTGAAGTAGTCTTTATCCAAAAAAACATGTATTTTTATAAATGAATAATATACTGTAGAACACATAAAATATTAATGCTTTATAATACAGAGTATTCTACCTCCAGCATTTCTTTTAGAAGGACTACATATCCCATTATAGTGATATTTAAAATATGGAAGAAACAGGGCTGTTTGAAGGTTTATTTTTACCAGCATTTTTGTAAATTTAAAATATAAATTATTTCATATTTTGGTTCTTTTCTTGCCCTACAAAATTCTCAAGCAAAACTAGCATAATTAGTATTACATCCTTTCAAAAATGCTATTAATCATATTTATGTCCATATATTTTAATTGAAATTCATATTAACACGGCACATACAGTAGAACTCATATAAATGTTGTGCTACACCTGCAGCAGTACTGTGGCTGGCTATATCATGCAGGTCCCCTCCCTGAACTTACTCTTTACAAACGTATTTTTGCCAGTAAATGGTGGCAGCATGTCTGCACTGGCTCAACTGTATTTTGCCACTTGCTGCATTTATGTGGTATACAAATTATCACCCGATGTTCATGTACATTTCTGATCAGAACCTTGGGGAAAAGTGAGGTTTCTTTTTAGTTGTTGCTCAGTCTTCACAATTAAGAATAGTTTTTTTTTATTTGTGAATAAACTGAATAAAGGTGTATAGTTTTCCTAAAACAAAAAAATTGCATTGTTTGTACTATATTGCTCCAAATACAATGCAAGCAGGAAAACATGAAAGGTTTTAAAATGCAGCAAGAAGGGACACAAGATAATGTGGTGTCTGTTCTATAACATTTATCCAATTTCTGGACAATGTTTATCCATTTCAGGGTCTCACAAAGCATTTTGTACCATTTAGAATTTAAAGCAAGACTGAACAATAGTTCATCAAAGGCTGCACACACACACACACTTACTTTGGAGATGGTATTCAGACTAACTGTACACAAGAAACAGAGGAGTGCTCTACACCATTAATTTACAGCATTATGAAAGTGGATGAAAAAACACGCATATAAATGATCTTGTCTTTCTTTCATGTACATGTAAATCTTGTGGTGTCATTCGGACAAAGTGCTGCTTACTATTTACAGGATTAAAAGAAAATTTAACAGTATTTCTGGTTGTGTTAAAACAAACGCCTTTTGTGCTCAAAATGCACTTAGTGGTAAGGGGGTTCCGCTGGTTTCTGCAACCAATGTGTTATATTTTTCACTTCACCTCTGCAGCTAAAGTAATTGTGGAAGAATCACTACATATACACTTCAAAACCCACTAGTGAACATACAGCCATTTGTTTTTACTTTCTTGTACAGTGGACATTAAACTTGAAACCCTAAAGCAAAGTGGATTAAGTAGGTTTGAGAATATTATTCTGCTGTTTTAAAACCTGTTTAAAAAATTTTACTGGTTCAGAAGTATTACAGTTGAGCGATCTAAGTGAGAAATTTTTTAATTAAATTAGTTCTTGCTTCAAAGATTTCACAATATGGTATCACGAGACAGATTAGTTATTTGCTAGCTTAGTGAATTCGGGTGATGGCAAAGGTGGTAGTTAACCTTTACACAGACACTGCTTGTCTGGGCTGCATACAATAAACAGAGGTCAGCACTGGTCCCTGCGAAAGACTGACAGAGTTCTTTACTGCAGTATGTAGCATAACATTATTAAACCTAATAAGCTCTTAAAAGAAGCTACACACTGTAATTTATGGGTTTTGTTTTTCGTTCATTTAAAATTAAATCTTTTTTAGGGTTTAGCTATTCTCTTTGTCTCCTTATTCACACGTTATTTTTCTCCAATTATCAAAATGGTTTCAAGTGAGAGTAGGTGTTTTTTAGGCATTTTCTGTGTTCTTTTTAATCTGTATGGAGTGTCATACTTTATGTATACTAACACATGATATAAAGAATAAGTGAAGACTGCTGTGAAAATTATTTACACACCAGTCACCATGAAAATGGAAAAGCACACTGTTTAATATTGCTGCCTCAAAGAACCAGCGCCTTAAGTATTAATAATAGGCTTGATTATTATTTGTGTGAGGTTTCCACAATCTCCACTTGCCTTTGTGTCTTTTTCTTCCTTATTCACAAAGACATGGATTTTAGGTTAAAAAACCTAGGTTAATAGATTAGATATATTAGATTTTCCTTAATATATGTCACACTGGGCAGAAGCTCGTGTGCATGCAATACTGTGAGAAAATATACAGAACCTCTGCATGAAGCATGAGGCCCAGAAGATGTACCAGTATATCATTAGGCACATTCATGTAAACTGTCTCATAGCAGTCTTCCCACATAAAGTCAAACAGTGTGACCAAAACAGAAATTAAGTTTGGTCCAATATCAAAACAACATCTATAAAACTAATCAAGTGTTTGATATACAGATTCATATTTCAGTATTGGACAAAACATCCTTACTGAATGCATTTCTGTTTGTCTCTAGAAAACAAAAGCATGTATGTAGGCATTGTTATCAATTGTACGTAAGTAATGTATTTCTGAAATAACATCCATCCATCCATTTTCCAACCCACTGAATCCGAACACAGGGTCACGGGGGTCTGCTGGAGCCAATCCCAGCCAAAACAGGACACAAGGCAGAAACCAATCCCGGGCAGGGTGCCAACCCACCGCAGGACATGAAATAACATACATTTGCAAAATAATGTAATCATTATTATAAAATAACACAATTTTAAAAAATTCAGTGACATGAATAAGATTTTGTAGTTTTGAGGGATATGAAAGACCAATGGTAAGATTGGAAACAGTAGACACTTGCAAGTTACCATGCTGCGTTTTCAAAGGAAGTGATTTTTCACCTGTTGTTTGTTTTTGGAACTTCAAGAATCATGGAAAGAAACACTTAAAAATAAGACTGCTACGGTGTATGTGAGATATGGCACGGAAAACTGAATATTTGCTTGGAGGTGTTAAATTCCTATCAGCCCAACTGTAATGTCTATATGCTGTGTGAAGTTACTAAAAGCATATACTGCATGTAAATACATATGTAATACATCCATACATGAAGTTTAGACCATTAATTAGGTCTAGCAAGCTCTTCTGACAACAGTCATCTTCTTTAATACAACAGAGAATTAGTTTAAGATAAATGTGATATCTTTTAAGGTTTTATTTCTCATGTGGCACTGGAAAGTACTGTTAATTTCAAGCAAATTTTTGTTACTTTCTCATTTTTCTTGGCATTATTTTCTGCTATTAGGTCAAAATATAGCGTAGTGTTCTTAAAAGTACAGTTAAAAAGAAAGACTAGGAGATGAAGAAGACAGAAAGTAACAGAAGAACAATCATAAACTGTTGCCAAGTCAAAAAACAGTCTGAAACAATTGTGCTCCCAAACCCAAAACAAAAGAAATGAAGTTAAAACAAAAAGAAACAAAAGAAATGAAGTTAAAATTCAAAGGCAAAAAGTCAAAATTTAAATCAACTGCAAGGTAGCACTTTTAGAAAACTATCCCAGTAGTAGCATGCAGACTGATTAGTGCTGTTATGTTTTATACCATTACTACAAAGACATCACCCACAATACAAAACTACTACCATGGCAAAAGTACTTAAAATGGTGGTTCCCATGAAAATTCATGATGGCATCTTATAAAAACTTATAAAAATGGCATCTTATGAAAACAAAATGCAATAAACAATATAATGTGGCTAGAAGATGATAAAAATAATCTGTAGAATTCATGACATGTGATAGAAGAGTGAGAGTTGCATGGCTATGTTAGCTGGAGCTGCATTACTTGGATGGCTGAGGAGTGTCTAAGGTGCTCTTGTATCCATATGAGTGCATGATGATATGAACGCTTGCCTTCTTTTATTTTAAAGATCTGTGTCCAGGTACTGCTAAGTACAGTAAAACTGGGCCCATATGCTCATGCTATTTCTTACTAGTGAAAGTGTATGGGCCTACTACAGCTTAAATGAGAACCTTACAGGGGACTATAGTATCCTAAAATAGGAAGTATTCACCAGGTATGGTGAGACCACCAGCTTGCATACCCTATCCTATTATTGTAAGAAAATATTTGCTATTAATGTAAGAAAGTATGGCCACCTCAGTTTTGTGGACTAGCACCACATTCAGGGCTGCTTTTTGCCTTCTGCCGCCAGGATTGAATGTTTCATTGCATTGTTTTACACATTAACAAAAAGTCTAGCTAGGAAGTTTTACATTTTCCCGTGAGAGTAACGGAAAGCGATTTTCTTGTTTCCATTTCATTCAACCTGTTAGATTTACTTTGTGAATGATTAGTATGATTAGTATTGCTGTGCTCCATGGCATAGGTATCATTGCTATACAGTATACTGTTAACTCACTAAGTACAGAGTGGAGAAGAATTCTGTTTAACAGTATAGTATAAATGTAATTTAAGAGCACCAGGAAGAAAGCTTTTTTACGACAGTGATCAGATGAGGTCAAATTGGGACTGAAATACAGTGATCCCTCGCTATATCGTGCTTCGCCTTTCGCGACTTCACTCTATCGCGGATTTTATATGTAAGCATATTTAAATATATATCGCGGATTTTTTGCTGGTTCGCGGATTTCTGAGGACAATGGGTGTTTTAATTTCTGGTACATGCTTCCTCAGTTGGTTTGCCCAGTTGATTTCATACAAGGGACGCTATTGGCAGATGGCTGAGAAGCTACCCAACTTACTTTTCTCTCTCTCTCTTGCGCTGACTTTCTCTGATCCTGACATAGGGGGTGTGAGCAGGGGGGCTGTTCGCACACCTAGACGATACGGACGCTCGTCTAAAAATGCTGAAAGATTATCTTCACGTTGCTACCTTCTGTGTGCAGCTGCTTCGTGAAGCGACATGCTGCACGGTGCTTCGCATACTTAAAAGCTCAAAGGGCACGTATTGATTTTTGACTTTGTTTTTCTCTGTCTCTCTCTCTCTCTCTCTCCCTGCTCCTGACGGAGGGGGTGTGAGCTGCCGCCTTCAACAGCTTTGTACCGGCGGTGCTTCGCATACTTAAAAGCCAAACAGCCCTATTGATTTGTTTGCTTTCCTCTCTGTTTCTGACAGTCTGTGCTTCTGACGCGCACTCCTTTGAAGAGGAAGATATGTTTGCATTCTTTTAATTGTGAGACAGAACTGTCATCTCTGTCTTGTCATGGAGCACAGTTTAAACTTTTGAAAAAGAGACAAATGTTTGTTTGCAGTGTTTGAATAACGTTCCTGTCTCTCTACAACCTCCTGTGTTTCTGCGCAAATCTGTGACCCAAGCATGACAATATAAAAATAACCATATAAACATATGGTTTCTACTTCGCGGATTTTCTTATTTCGCGGGTGGCTCTGGAACACAACCCCCGCGATGGAGGAGGGATTACTGTATTCAATGTTTTGTTTTTTTTTCTTTTTACTAGTTATGTGTGATTTTCCGTCATGTGTGTTTCCAGTGAATCCCACACTGTGTAAAATATACTAAGCCTACAGACAGTATTCACCCCTTGGAAATTTTCTGTTTTTATTCTTATAAATAATAGTGGATTTAATAGAGATATTTTGATAGTGATCAACAAAAAGACTTCATAATGCCAAAGTGACAAGAGAAAAATGCAAAGTGGTCTAAATTAATTACAAATATAAAACACAAAATAATTGATCGCATAAGTATCCACACCCCTCAAGTCAGTATTTAGTAGACACACCTTTGACAGAAGAAACAAAAAAAGTGTCTTTTTATCAAGTGCACTGATTTTTCCAGAAGTTTGTGTTTAACAGTATTGTAGTAAAAAATGCCAGATAACTGATTTCCATTCTGCGTTAAAACAGATTAAAACATTTTCTCAGCCTTCATTACAAACTACTTGGGGTAAGTAATTAAAACATATACCATTTCTGAGTGGAGAATTGTTTTAACTAGACTACATGGGATATTTGATGACTTGTGCTTTTCAATCACCTTTGCAGAGAGATGCTGGGAGTGTACGTTATGTCTTTCTTGTGTAGGTTATGCCATGATACTGACTAACCACAAGTTTGCCTTTGCAGATAATCAATTGAAACCTCTTTGGAACAAACTAATTATGTGACTTCTAAAACCATTTGGCTATACTAGCGATAATTTAGGTGTGTCATATTATGCAATCAATTTGTGTTTTATATACATATTTAATTAATTTAGACCACTTTACAGAGATCTGTTTTATACTGACATCAAAAAAATAAATACATAAATCCACTGTGAATCAATATTGTATAACAAGAAAATGATAAATCTGCCAAGGGGATGAGTACTTTATAGACAATGTAATAGGGCTACAATGAAAGCTTTTTTCTTTTTAAATACTAATTTTACTTGGAGCAAGACTAGATAATCATGTATCTACAAAGTGAAAGTTGTGCATTGTGGAGAGAGATTGTCTGTTTCTTTACTTTTCTGCTTCAGATGTATAATGTATATGTACTATACTATACATAGAAAACGTGTCACTTAAATTCATTTTTTGTTTTCATTAAGTCATTTTACATCAGACCAAAATGCTGATACCCAGATGATGATTTGACCTTTTATTTATTTATTTTTTTAATTTTTATTCATTTTATTGTAATCATTCCATACAAATAGATCAATTTATAACAAAAAAAAAAAGAAAAATTGAAGACAAATCAAACCCCACCCCTGAGAAGGAGAGCTTAGCCAAAGGAGAATTGCTTAGGGCTTTTTAATAAGGCAACACTAAACAAAAAGAAGGTAGAAATATATATAGGTATATAAAAAATGGAGAAGGAAAATAAATGCGGCAATAGTTATTTCTCTTATTCTAAAATAATATTGATTAGATCCTGCCAGGTTTTAGAAAAGTTCTGTACAGATCCTCTAACTGAGAATTAGATTTTTTCCAATTTCACATAATATAAAACATCGGTTTCCCACTGACTTATCAGAGGAGAGTTAGGATTCTTCCAATTTAACAAAATAAGTCTGCGTGCCAAAAGTGTAGTGAATGCAATCACAGTTTGCTTGTCCTTCTCCACTTCAAGTCCGTCTGGAAGAACACCGAACACAGCTGTTAATGGACTAGGAGGGATTGTAACCCCAAGGCTGTCTGAAAGGCACTTAAAAATTTTGGTCCAAAATGATGTTAGTTTGGTGCATGCCCAAAACATGTAACCCAGTGAGGCAGGAGCTTGGTTGCAGCGTTCGCAGGTTGGATCTTGCCCTGGAAACATTTTGGACAGTTTTAAGCGAGACAGATGAGCTCGATATATAATTTTTAGTTGAATAATTCTATGCTTTGCGCATATGGAGCTCGAGTGAATTCTCTGCTTTGCTACCTTCCATTCCTTTTCTGATATATTGATTAAGAGATCTTCTTCCCAATGTCCTCTTGGGTCTTTGAAAGGTAGGGACTCTAATAAGATTTTATATAATGCGGAAATGGTGTTTAATTCCTCGAAATTAAGCAGTATTTTTTCCAGCATGGTGGAGGGTACGAGGTGAGGAAAATCGGGCAGTTTCTGTTTAACAAAATTTCTAATTTGAAGATAGTGAAAGAAATGTGTAGCTGGGAGGTTGCATTTGTAACGTAATTGTTCAAAAGTTGCAAATATGTTGTCTATATAAAGATCTCTGAGCATTTTAATCCCAAAACTTTTCCAGGTATTAAAAACTGGATATGTTTGCGAGGGTTGAAAGAGGTGGTTCTCTTGCAGAGGTGCTGCGGATGAAAGATTTTCCATCTTAAAATGCTTTCTAAGTTGGTTCCATATTCTAAGTGAGTAAAGCACAATTGGGTTATTAGTATATTTGCGATAACTTGCATTTATTGGAGCGCAGAGCAGGGAGTATAAAGAAGTACTACAGGATTTTACTTCTATTGCGAGCCAAGCCTGTGTATGTTCATTTTTTTGTGTCCAGATTTTTATGGCTTGTATGTTTGCTGCCTAGAGAGAGAGAGAAAAGCAAACAATTGATGATTTGACCTTTTAAAGGATGTTGTGAACACATACACACACACACACACATATATATATTATATATGTATATAGCATTTTGCATGGCTTATACCATGAAGATAAGGCCTACAGAAAATAGATTCTTTTTTTGTGACATTTCATAACCCACTTTCAAGTTTTCCAGTTAACTGCGTGTTTTCATGAGTGGAATTGGCAGGTCAGCCATCAATTGCAGAGAGCTTGGAAAAAGTGGAGCCACAGGAGGATTTTAATTTATTGATGGTTCCAGCCCTACTGTACGTTCAATACTGCTATTTAAGTGTAATGTATAGAGCAGATGTTTGACACAGCAGCACCTCTTCATAACTTCACTCTTCAGGAATGGTTTTACAAGTGCTCTCTCGCCGTGGTTCCCATTCAGCACAGGAAGCTGAGGTCATTGTGAAACATGAGGCCTGAGCAGGAGTCTGAACTCATGTTTGCTACAGCTGGGCCTGCGTTTTCTCAGCACCTCAAACTTACTTATGGAAAAGCGATGTGTCCTTTTTTCCTTTTCATAAAGGCCACAGCACACTGCCAGATGAAAAATACAAATATTCATACCCAAAGTTCTCTTATACAGCCCTGAATATTCTAGACCCTCCACTAACTTATAGCAAATAATTGACAAAGTTGAAACTGATATGGGACAAATTTCTAGACATCTAGCATCTGTTCTACCAACTGCAGTGGTTAATTTCTGTGTTCACTCCTCTTAAAATTGACTTTGATCCAGTCTTTAGAGGTATGACTTGTGTCCTTTCAACTGAGGTTTTGGTGTGAAAGTTCTGGTGTGACCACACAGACCAGGAAAAAAACCCTGTCAGAATGAATGAAGGCAGCCTAAAGAAGAAGAAGAAGCCATATGGGGTCTGCTTATGTGTGTGTGACTGAATGAGTGAAGAGACAGAGACAGAGATGATCAAATGCTTAAAGAGCAGAACTTACAAGACCAGCTCCTCTAATTCAATTCTTTGGCCTGGGTATATGGAAGCAGACAAGTCTCAGGAAGGATCCTGGCTAGGATAGGTTCATAGAAATGGGGTATTGGGTGCAGAGGATGTTGTCTCTGACCCAAAGTGAGTGTCGTGAGAAGGTCGCCAGTAGCATGGATGTGCAGGCAGTGGATAAGGCTTAAAAAATTAATTGGAGCCCCATGGAAGGAGATGTGGAAAATCAGTTGGATGAAGGAGTGAGCAAGGGACTGTGTTTTACAGTTTTTTAGATTACCAGCACCAGTGATGATAAAATGTCTGACAAAAAATGCCGTAAAAAAAAAAATCATTCATCAAAATCACATCACATAAAATTAAAATCTATCAACATATTATACACTAAACCTGCCAAGGGATATTTTTAAAAGATATTTCAATATTACATACTCAATACCAAAAGCAGAAATGCAAATGAATGTTTATAACTTTACAATTATTGTTCAGTGAGCAAAGTGGTAAATCAAATTGAACATAAGCAACTGACTTGATTCATAATAATGTTGAAAACTACATCAAAATAGCAAGATATACAAGTTCACACATGCTTGAAGTTGTGTCAGAAAAGTCGACCAAGATGTTACTAAAAGGGGCTCTAGCCTTCAAGCCCCAAGCAGGAACTGAAAAGTTCCGGCTGCACATATGCCCACATGAGCAAAGATGTGCAAAGAACGCTACAGAGTCAAAGGGTCTGCCCAAGCCCCTGGAAACAGGCTAACGGTGGCAGGCAATAAGAACATCTTGCATACTCCAAAAAAATTGCTTCAAGCAGATCATGGAAAATTGATTTCAGTTGAAAAAAATGCAAGATCTTTCTTGATTTGTTACTGAGTCTGTAAAAAAGGAGATTTTTTTTGTGAATAAAGAACAAACTAACTGCATTAAAGGGTTATCATGATAACCCATATGCGATTTGACTACAAAAAATGCCATTTCTGGATGACCAGGTAATAGTTTTAATCTTATATAACTAACTGTGGTGAAATGTCAGCATTAAGTCACAACTGGGAGAATTTAGGTAGCTTTCTTTCCATAGAATTAGCCAACTCAGAACTCTGTCTTTGTAGGGCATTTTTGAGAAATTTAGAAATTGGCAATTTGGATTCCCCATCTCTCTGATACTTTACAAATGCAGCAAAACAATCAGTTATCATCATTCCATTAATGGAAAATATTTCTTGTTTCAACTTCCTTCCTTCCTTCACATCTGCACTCTTTATACTATTATGTGTGTACAGACCCAGAATCATACCCAAAGTTCAGCTTTAAGGGGTGGCACCAAGTCCACTACTGGTAAAATCAGCCATGCGCAAACTTGTATTCTTTTAAAAACGCACAACATGACAAGCAAAATGTTAAAATCGTGCACACTCCTCTGTGTGGCTGTGCCGTAAACGGTCTCTATTCATACCATAAAAGCTTTGTTTGTTTATTTTTTTGATAACACTGCATGACAATTTACTAGGCCTATACCAGCCAACTTTACAACCTACTTGTTAAGATCACTTCATGAGGGCCGGGATATTGAATACCACATGCATGCACCCCTCATTTAGAGTCACCAGTTACACTAAATGGTATGTCATTGGTATGAAAACTGAAATAACCAGAGAAAAAACACAGAAAGAATGCACAATCTTCACATAGATATTGCTGGGTTAGAGTTCAGACCCAGTCTTCCCGGAGCTGCCATGTAGCTGCACTAACCACTTCTGGCAACATGGCACACATGAAAAGTACTGTGTAAAAATGTGTAATGATTCAGTTTGAAAACTACCTGTTTTTCATATCCACAAGAAGAAAAATCTTTATTCAGGAAGACACCTATAATAATTTAAATAGGGTGAAACTTCAGGAACACCTTGGGACACAATTCAGAAATTAATTTGTTGAAACAGTTATTTATTCAGCACAAATATTCATACAGGTACTCCATGTAGTTATCCTGCAATATTGATTTCTTGTGCATTTAACCTAACTAATGTTTAGCAGTATCCTACTAACCTGTTTTCTCAGGCGTGAGTAATATTCTTTACTGTCTGCACATAGTTGGCAAGTGTGATTTGGTTGAAATCCTTTGTGTTTTTGTATACGGCTTGAGGCTACTTCTCTATGCCTGCTCCTTAGAGGGATCACTGACCATTCTATTTATTATCCTCTTCATATTGTTTATTTATATAGTATATTTATATATTTACATATTTGCCTATAATTATTTCCCAAAATAAGCAGTCACTCTGGCGGCAGCAGTTATTTTTTCTTGTATTTTTTTGTACAGTGGCAATAACTACATTTGGAGTTAAATGTGAATAAAAACTCCACAGCAATTACAGAGAGCAGATATTTTATAGCAGGCATGATGGGAAAGGAGGAGGAAGTTTATTATTCTGGCCTCTTAAGCTGCTAAATCTGTGTTTTTCTTACACAATTTAGTGCACAGCTGACCTTTACTTCTTTTGCAATCTTCACTGCTGTTTTCTTTAACTACCCTGATTGTGAACACACACTTGCACATTCAGTTACACCAATTAACACAGGATGCACATCCTTTGGATGGAAACAAAACTTTCAAAAGTAAAGAACACCCACAAATGCACAGGAATATCATGTGGATTCCACAAACAGCATGTGCAAGATGAAATGAACCCAGAAATGTAATGATGTGAGGCGCTGAACATTGTGCCACCAGACCTCTCACATGGAAAATTTACCTTAAGCTGTTTACTTATTTGTAATTCAATTTGACAGAATAACATAACATTCTCCAATCCATTAAACCTCATTAGGATCACAAAATGTCTGTTCATTTTCTGCATGACCAATGGAAAAGACATTCAATGTCATATCTGATGTAATGGAAGAACATTTTTATCATTTCAAAAGCTGGGCACTGACATTAGGTTAAGAATGATTTATCTTATCTTATTGCGAGGACAATTAAAATTCTTAAGGAAATAAGCTTCATCTTCATCATCTCCACTTTAACAGCCATTTTCGAGGTTTACCCAGGTTAGCCAATTACCCCCGAAATCTTTCCACAGTACTGGTGAGAACCATTTTTTTCATACCATCCAACACCACCTCCAATCATGTTTCTTTCATCCTTCCTCTTGCTGCCATCCCCATTGTCTCCATCTTAGTGAACCACAGTCACCGTCACACAATTACTTTCTTTCTTTTGCGCAGCCTTAGTTAATGCACCACCTTTTGCCTTCACATCATGTCTTTCTCTTAACTCATCATTCACCTTCCTCTCACACCAAGACACCTCACACATTCACTTGATCATTTTCATCTCTTCTTTCCAGCTTTTCTTTATGTCCCACATTCATTGCCCATATTACGCCCCCCATAGAGCTTTCACAAACTTTTTCAGTCAATGCTAGAGAGACTCACTAGTCAGACACGGGGACAGCTTTGAGAATTTCTTTCATGCACCTCTTACCCTAGCTATTACTGTTGTGTCAGTACCCCTATCTGCAATCTATACCTAAGCAATTGAATTTCCCTGCTTTATACAAAATAAATCAATTGCTGATATCTAAAAGTCTAATAATCTTTAATCCATGGCCAGCAGCACCAGCGTTCATGTAGCTCTGGCCATTTTAAATCTGTTCTTTAGCAGTGGCAAGATACCCAGCATGGAAAGACAAAAAGCAATGTGCATGTTTTCTAAAGATTATTTGTTTTAATTATTTGAAAGCATTTTGATTGGCGGAAATAAATTTGGCAACATAAAAACTGACAAGGGGTTTTGCAAAGAAAGCCGCTACCTTTTTCATATTCTAGTAAGTGCTTGATCAGAGATGCCAATTTGACAGTCTCTGCTATACAGCACAGTATAGACTGTCAACTTTATTACACAGGCAACCTGTCTGTTCAAACAATATGAACATTACTTAAACAGCATATTTAATTCCTAAACTCACTATGCATTCACTCTCTTAACTACTCCCAAATGAATTAAAGGCTATAATCATTGTCACACATCTGTCCAAAAAATATAAACTTCTTGCAAACACATCATCGTGGAGGATTGCGCTGACATTCAAATTCTATTCCCTGCTCACACTAAAAAGGCAGGTGATTCCAAATGTCAGTTTTTTTTTTATTTTGGCTGTTTATTTTTTTGGTTTATTTGTTTACATAATTTTCTTTTTTCTAAATGTAATTATTTCAATATACCTTTATGAGCAACTAAATTGTTCTTGCAGTTCTCATCACCGGATGCCTGTATGTGTTTTTTTCCTATTACATGATGCAGTTGAATTGTTAAACTTAAAATTTGTTGGGAAGAAATGCTCTGTTATTAGCAAATCTGTTATTAGATATGACTTTTACTTAAATTGTAGAAGGTGCTTAAAATTGGTTGTCCTCAACCCTTTTAATATACAATGTTACCTGTGGACTCTTAGAAAGCTTTCTGGTTTTTATAGTAGCAGAACATTTCTGCCTTTATTTGAACTCTTTGTTTAATTCAACCTCTAATTTTTCAACTTATATACTCTGTGGAATCAAAATTGATCTAAAATGTGAAATACAGAAAGAGTGGGATGCTTTTACAGCTATTAGTTCACAGTTCACTTTCTTCTTCAATGGTCTTTCACATTTTTCTTCAATGGTTTTTAAATGTCAGGCACCTTACAACATCATGGATAGGTGCAAATGAACAGGAATTAACTGCTCTGCTTCTGAACTTGAGAATTTACATTATCTTCAGTGCCTTTGACACTAAAGACATTGGAAGATTTTTTTCCCCAACCACAAGGAAAAATTCAACATGTTCTGGAGCACCTACTGTGTGCTGGTAACAGTTTATCCATCTGGCACTCAAATAAAATTAGTGAGAAAAGCAGACTTTTGCATAAAAATGAATACTGAAGGTTTGATGATCTCGAATTGTTTATTAGGCTTTGTGCAGTCAGTTTCACTGGTGAGCCACTACAACACCATTCCGGCACATTTCGAGACTGAAATCACACATTTTAACAAAGAGTCATTAGGCATTCTCTCCGGGTAGCAAATGATCACTAATGAATGCAACAATTATATGCTAGTCATTGCTTATTTCTAAATGTCTGAAGCAACATGATTCCACCAGTCCTGACTCTTCATATCTCCTCTTCACTATATACTGGTCCAAAGTTTATATTTTATTGGCTGTTAAGATTCCCATAAACATTATGTTGTGATTTATTTTATAGGGGTTGCCTTTTCCCACCAAGCCCTGGTACAGCACACACAAATACAACACACACCACAGAAATAGCAAGGCAATCCGGTGCAAATATTCAAATATATATACTAATTAAATAAGTAAATAATAGATATACTCCATTTGTAATCACAATAAAGTATGAATGAACATAAACACCAACATACAACCTAATTTAGTCCTGATAATTGACAGATACAAAGTAGAAATGATGAATTGGTTTCTGGTGCTCTCTTGACTAGCAACCATTTAAATATCGTGTCCTTTGCATCTTCGTACCATAAGCCTGTGCACTATCTCAGCATCAGGCCACAACAGTCAGGTGCTGAGGTTTAACACACTGTTGGGGTACACAGGCTGAAAAATGACATGACACATTCACAACACCACTAACATTGTTATTCACTGTTGTGATGTGTAACTGTCCACACAGTTGTCCTGAACATTTCCATTTTTAGAATGCTAAGAATAGGAATTTATTTCAAAGATCTAGGCTATCATTTTTTGTTTAGCACATGAAAATCTACATTTAATTTAGGAAAACAACATTATGACACCATTTGCAGCAGAACTTGTAGTTAAATAAATCAACGTTTTTGTATTCTTGCAGTGTTTTGGGGGGGTTGTTGTTGTTTGTTATACTGTTTCCATGCTTCTTAAACTTCTGTAAAAGCTATCTGTCTATTACTATGTACCCTTCTTTATAGTGTGAACAGTTGAGGGTGCTGCAGCTCCCAAAACTCCCAACACAACAAGCATGGACACAAGTTTAAAACACAAAACACCTTTTATTATGAGAAACTCTTCCCTCAAGCGTTTTACACCACAGCCACAAGTATGGAGAAGCACAATAGCACACAATAATCCTTCTTTCTTCCGTTCTGTCTTGGTCATTGCTTTTTCTGCTTCTCCCAACAAGCTTCGTCCACCTTTCACCCAACTCTGGCATGCCAATGTGAAGCAGACAGACCCTTTTATTTTAGCTGCCCCGGAGGTGATTCTGAACATCCGCCCACATGGTCTATCAGCACTTCCAGGTGAGGCAGAAAACCCTATATCACAGGGCTCCTCAGTCCTTGCAGTACTCCCTGGCGGCATCCATGGCACCCAGCAGGGCTGAGTAAAAGAACTCCAAGTCCCATGGTGCCCTGTGGGATTCCGGACCACCACTGCAACATAGGGAAGCTGGCATTTAGCGTTCTGAGGGAGGCATTTTTAATATAGAGAGTACTTTGTAGATTTGTAATCTTGCTTGCTATGTAAACTGCCTTGAGATGATAGTTTTTTTTCAGTTTGATTATTTGGAATGTTATATCACATGCGTTTGGAGCAAAGGGGTGTGACCCCACTTCTAACTCTCAATGCTATTATTTGTCTTTTTGGGAATATATTTACATTGTATTTATTTGGCGGAGACTTTTAACCAAGATAACTTAGAATAAAAGGTCAACATAATCAAGTACACATCAGTCTCTGGGATTGTTTAGGAACAAGCGTTACAAAATTGTTTAGTAACAAGTGTTACAGGACATGGTTACAATATTGATCTCCTCAAATGAAATGGTTAGAACAAAATACAAAATTACAAATTAGCTACATGACTAGGTTATAGAAACCAAATGGCTAAAATCAGTGGGACAGAAAATCACCAAACAACAGAGTCTTCAAACACTTCTTAACCATATTGAGGCAGTCAGAATTTCGAATGGAAGTGGGCAGCTCTTTCACATGAAAAGAGTCTGGATTGAGATTTGATGAGACACAGAATTGCCATCACCAGATGCTGTTCATCAGCAAACCTGAGAGGGCGAGAAGGCAAATAGGACCTCACAAGTGCCTCCATATATGTAGGTAATGACCCACTGATTACTGTCTGAGTTACCATAAAAGATTTGAATTTGATATGTGTTACTACAGTGAGCCAATGTAATGATCTGAAAATATGAGTGACACGTGCCTGCCTCAGCTGATTGAACACCAGATGTGCCACTGCTTTTTGAATCATCTGCAGTGGCTTGGTCACACATGCCAATACTCTTGCCAGCAGAAAGTGGCAATAGTGCAGGCATGATAAGACAAAAGCCTGGACCAGGAATTATGCTGCAGTACTGAATGCATGTGAGTTGCGATGAATGTTGGTAACGTACTGATTTGGTCAGTAGTAATCCCAAGAACACTGCATGACACAACATATACATTAAAGTGAGTTCAGTATCTAATGTATGCTTTTAACTTTGGCTAAACAAATAGTAGTGAAACAGGACAAACTTTAGAAATCAATGAACAAAAAGGTATCGCTAGCTAAGCGGAAGCAGGGAACACTCCAAAATGCAGAGGTAGACCAACTCCCCACTCCTGATGTCTCGGTTCCTCCTTCAGTCGACCGGCAGCCTCTGTCTTGGATTAGAGCAAATTTATCACTCCTGCAAGCAAACTATGATTCTTAGCGCAATGAGAGAAGTCACAAAATCAACCGGAATGTTCAAGCAAATTATAGAAAAAAACCTGATCTAAATCCATTAAGTAGTTCTCATTCGCTAGCTAAGCAGATGTAAGATACACCCCGAGGCTGGTACGTGAGTGAGGAGGGACCTGCCCCCCACCCCTCAGCCCACTGTGTCTCGCTCGGATTCACACAAATAAATCGGTACTACAATCGAACTATGATACTTAGCAAGATGAGAGAAGTTGCAAAATTAACCGGAATGTTCAAGCAAATTATAGAAAAAGTCCAGATCTAAAACCATTAAGTAGTTCTCTCATGAAAAGCGGACAGACATACAGACAGACAGATGTTGGATTTTATATATACAGAGATAACACTAATTAAAAATGGACAGTCTGGAAGCATAGGAAAAGGCAAAAGTTGAGGTGCATTGCCTGCACAAGCATGTGTGAATGTGCAATGCTGTTCCAAAATTTTCTGATGAATTCTCCTTATGCAAATAGTTACGGTTCAGTAATGTGCAAAAAATCATGTAGCGCAGCACGGTGGCACTGTCCCAGCATCATGGTCATTATTCATTAATTCACCGATTCCTTACAGTCAATAGTATATTTGTGAGATAGTTGGAATTCTTTTACTTTAAACAGAAGATCTCTAAGCAAGCATATAAGTGAGGTACAATGCAGTGTATCCATCAAGCTAATACTGAAGCAAACTTTTTCTGATTAGGGTCATGGTCTATTTCGTATTTATTTTACATAATGCCCCTGGCTCAAGTGGATCTCCCAACAAGTTTTTCCCTAGAGAGGAACTTGCTGCAAGATAGGAGTCTACTAGGAAAGAGAGATCATTTTATTAACTGGTGTATGTAATTACAAACATACAGACATTACAGAAAAGTAGTGAGGAGAATTAAAACGTTTATGCTTCTGTTGATACTGTAGTTCCTGAAGTATGTCCATATAAACATAAGGTTAACATGGATGGCTGAGATATGATGTAACCCAGGATAAAATGAAAAAAATAAACACTACTAACTACTCTATTGTGTTGAACTACACTGAAATTCTCAAATACAACTTAATTAAAAAAAAAAAAACACTAAAAATGAAAGAGGTTAACAAGTGTGGTTGGGTCAGTGTGATAATGACATTTAGGAATTTCTCTTTTGAGTCAGTGCATACATACATTTTGGTCTTGTATTCATCCTCCCTCAGATATTAGGTGAATGGTAACAATTGCAACCTTTTTCAGAATATTCTTTAGAGTTGCATAATCATCCATATATCCATCCATCCATTTTCTATGCTTTTAGCATTGGTTGTGAGACAGAAACCATTGCTGGATTAAGAGCTAGTCAATTGTAGGACACACATGCGTGTATAACTAGAATTTGATGGGCCCTAATGCAGAAACACTAAATTAGGCCCCTCTTGTATGAAATGAAATTCAATTAAGTGACCACCACAAATGACATACGTCAAGCATACAAGCTACTTAAAAGGTCAACAGTCATAATTAAGCTTTATGGATTTGTGGGAATAAAAACACCAATAACCTTTTCATTCGAATGTCAAGTAGATAAGCATGTTAACAATAAAAAAACAACCATTAAGTTACTGCAAGCCTCCCTACAACTGCTCCACTTGTACCACCCGTAGCTGTGCCACTACAAGCATCGACAACACTCACTATTGGCCACTGGCACAGGTTTAATTAAAATAATCAGGTTTCAAAGATTATCTAATGTGTTACAGTCTAAGAGTACTGATTGGTACTCATGACGAATTTATCTGTCTTTATATTTAAAAGGGATTTCTTTTCAGTTAATTTTGTTTAAATATTTTATTCTTTTATGAATCATGCAGCTAAATGTTATTCATGATTAGGCATAAACTAAGAATGACAACTAGCAGTAAATGAATGAGTTTTTAGGATGGCTTCTAGATTTTTAGGTAATACTAAAAAGTATTACATTAAATTGTAAATGACATTATAAAATACCAGTAACAGTGCACTGCACGATAACAGGCAGTGAATACACTTGACTTGAGCATTCATAGTTTTCATACTCTTTCTCTGTATGTTTAGCATTCATTTGCTCAGAGGTTGATGCGCTTGCTGCTTCCTGAGCAGCTCTTCTTTTCTTCAACCTAGCGGCCTGCTTCTTCTCTTCTTTCGTTGGCATCTTTTTGCGTTGAAACTGATTAAGTCAGTGTTTGTGTTGCAATTACTTGGTACGTTTTCTTTAATATTTCACTTTTAGCTGTCACTTAAGTCTTCAATCTGCCTCAAGAATGATTTAAGATATGAAGAGGTAGGGGAAGTGATGGCGAAGGTGGTAGGGAATGAGAACCGCCCTGCTGGTTGCTGCCAAGAGTTGATTCTACAATAAAATAAAAATAAGAGGAATAACCTTGGAGGTCAATCATCACCCTGAAAGTGGATAGTAAATGTCACTCAGTATATGTGTACCAAATTTCAGGTCAATAGGTGAAACGGTTTGCGAGCTACAGGTGATTTAAAAGACTGGACAGACAAATGGACAGCCATGGTAGTATATTATATATAAAGATGTGTCAGTGATCAGTGGTCCATCTTCTAAACTTAACATATACTTGGATGCAAATGTTTAGACAGACTTTTGTCTTTTGTTGCATATTTCCCTGTTTAATTTAGTAGATTAATAGAATTGTCCCTGCAGAGGTTTTTGAGCATTATATGACTTTTACAACGTATAGATTGTTTTGCTGCCATAAAAATTCTGAAAAATTATGTTACTGTTTGCTGTCATGCCAATTTTTTTTCCCTGTCTATGTCAATAATAAAATGGCTTTTACAATGGAAATATAGGCATAGTTGTGGCTCTGAGGCTAGGAATCTGCACTGGCAATCGGAAAGTTGCTGGCTCAGATCCCGTAAATGCCAGAAGTGATTCCACTCTGTTGGGCCCTTGAGCAAGGCCCTTAACCTGCAATTGCTCCATCTAGGGAATGATGTTAACCTGCATCCAGTCAAGTAGGGCCTCCAACCTGCAGGGAAAACTTGGGGTTTGTGGCAGGATTTGCACTCCAGCCACCATTAAAAAAACTCACACTGTTCCATTGCATCAGAACTAGTGTGGTGCTGGGTGTCACCTGTTGCATGGCTGCACTCGGGTCCTAATCTGGGATCCTGAGGTGGTTTGTCATGTGGTGGGTACGGCAATATGCTGTATCAGCAAATGCTCCTAACCTGTCTACTTACTATTGAAAAGTGTTATATAAAATAAGGTGAACTATGATGGAGAGGAGACCACTATAGGCTGACCACATATGCAGAGACAATGAAATGATTGTGCTCAGCAGAATACTACACATGGAGTTTCCTGGAAAAAGAAGGACATACAGTATACCAGATGGAAGGATGTGGTAGAGAATGATGTGCAGGAAAAAAAGGATCCAAAGGAAAAAAGGGATGCACCTAAACTGTGACAAAAACTCTTAAAAATAAAAGTGCCCGAGTGGTTCTTCAAAGTGATGCCATAGGGAAATCATCTTTGGTTCCCAAAAGACCCATCAACGTGAAAATTCCCGGAAAAAAAACTTTTATTAATTTAGATCCACAACAGGCTTCATAAATAATCATGGATAACAGATTTGTGAAACACCAATAGCTCATGATTTTATGTTAATATGCGTATGTTAACACAGGCTAAATCCAGGTTTTTTAATATGTTAATGTCCTGCTAGGTAGCCTTCAATACTTAAACAATTTCAAGTTTTTTAATATATATATGTATCAGAAAGTTTTCAAAGCACAAAGAACCATTTTCATTTGCAAAGAACCCTTCTCAGAATGAAATGGTGCTTTGTCAAGCAATGGCTCTGTGAAGAGCTACACAACTTAGTAAAGAACCATAAAGTGCCATTAGTGAACCATTATTTTCAAGAATGAAACTGGATAACGGAAAGCCAGAGAGAAAGAAAATGAAGAAAAGGCGTTAAAGTAACTATTACTCAAGCATATTAAGACGTCCTGATAACCTAAAGAAGACATACTAAAAGAACATGAAACATAATTGTTTAATTGGTTATAGTTCAGCTAGCTAATATTTAAGTGTTTCTGATTTGCAAATAGGCACTACTTTGTAAGTAATTACTGTATTAAAAGATTTTTATTAACTTGATTTGGTTGATAATATTGTGGATATCTGGATATTGTGGCATGAAATGAGCAACACTTGTTCATTTAAAACACATGTATATTTTGAAAAGGGGAAGACTTTCATAGTAATAACAGTTGCAGTATCGTATGTTTCCTTTATCCACCATTTCTAAAAACCCTTACAAATGTTTTAGCACCTAGTGTTTTTTTTCTTTCCGTCTTTTAAACAGTTTTGACTAATTGCTTTACCCAACCAATTTGGCTGGAGAGTATGATTTGGTTTTTTAAACATATGTCAGAGTCACTTCAAGTTTTCTTACAGTTGGGATTTCAATAAAGAATAGTCTTACAAGGATTTCTTATGCTCTCTTGTAACTGAGGGTGTATGTTTGCCAAGACTAATTTATTTGCAAGTACGTGGCATGTTGACAGAAGCTGTACCAATTGTCTTCACTTTCTCTGAAAATAAAAAGAAAAGAAAAATCACATTTAGCATGCACATTTTCCTGACACAAATGCACATTGTTCGCTGAATTATTAATATAAATAAAGGCACTGTTGTATACATATAAACAAATGATCAAACTTTCTGCCTTGTGGCATTATCTTGTACTGTATGTCTGTGCTGTGGCATATATATTAAAATCATCCTTTAGAAAGCAGATTCAGTGAAGGTGCATTCAAAATCAAGTATGCAGAGTGAATCTGGATGTGCTTGTATGCCTAATCGCAGACTTTCAATATGTATGGAAATGTCTAGTATAATGCAAAAGTGAACGTGAATACAGTGTTGCTAAAATGGAGCATTAAACACCTTTTAAAAAGATAATTATTAAACAACTAAAGGAGATCCAACATTTATTGCAGTGCAGGAAAAAGGAGCTTTGGGAATTGAAACAGTTTGCATCATTTCACATTTTCTGACCTCTGATCCAACTTTGAAAATTCAAGTGTTATGCAGCTAACTTTATGGCATTCATTCTCTGCAATTTTCCCCCTACACAGTAATTGTTTGTAAATGTCTCGTAGGTCTCAACATTCAAATCATGTTCTCAATTTCTTTTGAAAAATGATGTGGTCACATGCACTGTTCTCACACGTGAGATGGTGTTTTTAACTGTTGATGTATTTTCGTTGGAGGCAGCCATCCATCCATCCATCCATTTTCCAACCCGCTGAATCCAAACACAGGGTCACGGGGGTCTGCTGGAGCCAATCCCAGCCAACACAGGGCACAAGGCAGGAAACAATCCTGGGCAGGGTGCCAACCCACCGCAGGACACACACAAACACACCCACACACCAAGCACACACTAGGGCCAATTTAGAATCGCCAATCCACCTAACCTGCATGTCTTTGGACTGTGGGAGGAAACCGGAGCGCCCGGAGGAAACCCACGCAGACACGGGGAGAACATGCAAACTCCACGCAGGAGGACCCGGGAAGCGAACCCGGGTCCCCAGATCACCCAACTGCGAGGCAGCAGCGCTACCCACTGCGCCACCGTGCCGCCCTGGAGGCAGCCATATTTTTGCTTTTACCTGTTAGTTTATCAACAGGTTTTATGGTGTGAATTGCATACTGTACATTTTCTCCAAAAACATTAACTGGATGCTTCTTTTTTCCTTTACATATTCTGTGATATTTTTCTTGAATGTCTTCTAAAGTATTCTGCATGAAGAGGTTGTACAAAGGTTATTGTTGGAGGATGTTTAATTTTATTAACAGCAGAAGAAAAAATATTTTAAGATCAAAGGGACTGCCTCTGCAACTTTTTTGCTTTGATTTTGTAAAAAGAACTGACAATAGTTATGTAAAGTATTGGGGTCAAACAAGAGAAAATCACATTTAATTGCTGTTCTACGACAAAGTGAGGAGGAAAGTACAATTTTACATGGTTGACGCCACCACTCATTCTTCCAGAGTTTAACCTCTCAAGTGAAGATGACCTCCGTTTGTGGGTCTCTTTTAAGTGTTGATTCCGACAAAGGCTAAGTCAGAGGCAAGTTGCATTCTGCCAAGATTGAGGAAGAGGCAGCTTTGTAATGGAAGAGACCAGAAGATGAGATGTACTCATTTGGTCTATCAACAAGTGGATTAAACTAAAACCAAATCAGAAACCAATGTCTTTGTCAAAAAATCATAGCGCAAAAGCCATTGCTTTGAAAGCGAAAACCAAAAAAACACAAAAAAGAGGGTTTTTATCTACAACAGCTAAAGTACCTTTACAGGTATAAATAAAAAGGGAAAAACTTTCTTTTGGAAACATGGCTAAACACCACCCATGGTGAGGAAAAAAGAAACACTCTTAGACTAAAGCTATAATTCAGCAAGACAATGAAACTGTTATCCATAATAGTTGAGAAGACAACATTGTACATACAGTGAAATAAATGACTGGACACACAACAAAGGTTTGGGGCAGCCACCCGTATAGTTTCCCTGGCTGCAAAAGGGTTGAAGGTTTAGTTCAATGTGTACAGATTTGAGTCCAAAGTAGAACTGCTGAAGTATGGAGGATGAAGGGTTTTTCAGTTTCCAGGAAGTGACATCCTTGGGGCTGGGACAGGCAGGATTTCTCGTATTTAGAGAAAAGAGAGAGATTTAGCGCAACCCTCTGCCCCCCAGTTTGGCATGGAATTGCCGTTTTCTGGTCCCTTGAGTTGACTCCCAAGTGCACGTGTGTGACAGTACATGTGTTCTTTAAGATCGTCGGTAGAAAACTTTGTGCATGGTGATGACGATGTCCACCATCAGCTGTAGCATACTCCTGCTGCCATATGGAAATTATAGTCCCTGCGTCTGTGTTGGTTTTTGGCATGCCTTCCTCCTGTTATAAATCTCCCCGAAATCACATACAGTAATCCCTCGCTATATCACGCTTCGACTTTCGCAGCTTCACTCTATCGCGGATTTTATATGTAAGCATATTTAAAAATATCGCAGATTTTTCGCTGGTTCGTGGGTTTCAGTGGACAATGGGTCTTTTAATTTCTGGTACATGCTTCCTCAGTTGGTTTGCCCAGTTGATTTCATACAAGGGACACTATTGGCAGATGGCTGAGAAGCTACCCAATCAGAGCACGTATTACATATTAAATAAAACTCCTCAAACATATTGTGAGCAGCGGGGCTCTTCGCACCCCTAGAGGATACGGACGTTCCTCAAAAAATGCAGAAAAACTACCTTCACATTGCTCCCTTCCTTGCTGGGCTTACTTGTGGCTGCTTTGTTGCGTGATATGCTTCCCGCACAGTGCTTTGCATACTTAAAAGCCCAAACAGCACCTATTCATTTTTGATTGTTTGCTTTTCTCTCTCTCTCTCTCTCTTGCTCTGACATCCTCTGTTCCTGACGGAGGGGGGGTGTGATGCAGGGGGGCTGTTCGCACCCCTAGTGGATATGGACACTCGTCTAAAAAATGCAGAAAGACTACCTTCACATTGCTCCCTTTCTTGCTGGGCTTACTTGCAGCTGCTTTGTCAAGCGATATGCTTCCCGCATGGTGCTTCGCATACTTAAAAGATCAAACAGCACGTATTGATTTTTGATTGTTTGCTTTTTTCCCTCTCTCTGTCGTTCTCTGCTCCTGACGCGCACTCCTTTGAAGAGGAAGATATGTTTGCATTCTTTTAATTGTGAGACGGAACTGTCATCTCTGTATTGTCATGGAGCATGTTTAAACTTTTGAAAAAGACACAAATGTTTGTTTACAGTGTTTGAATAAAGTTCCTGTCTCTCTACTGTGTTTCCTGTGTTTCTGTGCAAATCTGTGACCCAAGCTTGACAATATAAAAATAACCATATAAACATACATTTTTTACTTCGCGGATTTTCACCTATCGCGGGGGGCTCTGGAATGTAACCCCCGCAATAGGTGAGGGATGACTGTATACCCTGTATTTTAAGACAGGAAAGGCACATTCAAACTTTTGAGAAAATCACCCATTTTTGTATGACTACCAAAAAAAATAGACATTTGAATGGATTACAGTTTTATAATAGTACATAGATGTCCAATAACCAGGAAGTACATGGCGCTTACCTTTACCCCACGTGGTGATGACATCACTGTGCACTCCCAGCCATACATTTTTAGCAATATTTGTAGCAATGCAGATGAAACCAAACAAATATGGTATCATGAAAGACTTTAACATTTTGATGTCCTTGCCAACATTTTCTGTCTGAATTTAGACATAAAAAATGAAATCTTTATGCTTCCTAACCCAAAAAGGGACAAAGAAAAACTGGAAATATTGCAGCATGAAGTAAAAAGAAAATTTTAAATAATAGCAGATTATAACAGATGGGCGCTAAAATCACTGATCCACTTCCAGGGACTTCTCAGTTTTTTAAGAGGCAGAGAAAATTGGATCAGTGACTGTATAATATCCCATCTCTTCTCTATGTAATCTCAAAATCAGTCTAACCAAACTCAGTAGTGTGACATGTAATATTTGTTGGGGTCCTTTTCACATGTTGCATCAAAGGGCTGCTCCCCAAAGTCCTGACTGAAATCCAGTGGAAAAAAAGGACAGCTGACATACTGTACTAAGTCAAAGGCCTGTAAAGGATGCAATAATCAGAATTCACTTTATTGGCCAGGTACACTAATTGTCTTAGTAGTATTGGTGCAACATATAAGGTCAAGACAGAATACAAAAGATAAATACTGTATAACAAAATAAATTATAAAAATGTAAATGATGATGCAGCAGCTCTTGTCTGTACATGAGCAATACAAAAAATAAAACGATAATAGGATTAAAATGTCAAGGCAGTCAAGTAAGCCAGTTATACATAGATACTGAGTTGAAGCTCAAACCTGATTAGAAAGAATAACTGTATGTGGGGGGGGATTGGGGTGAGTTTAGGTGATGTGTTGTTTTAGCTTTCACTGCATGAAGACGTTTGCCAGAGGAAAGTCTTTGGAACAAGTGATGTCCAGGGTGAGTCGAATCAGCAATGATCTTTGTGGCCGTCTTTCTTACTGTGGACACATATAGGACTTGAATGTGAGGTAAGTTGCAGCCTATGAGCTTTTCTCAGGTTCTGATGATGCGTTGCAGATTGGCCTTAGCTTGAACAGAGGCAGCACCAAAGCAGACATTTATAGATGAGGTCAGAAATAACTCAATGATGGCGGTGTCAAATTGGACCGATATTGCCTGAGGAAGATTGATTTCCTCAGCTGATGCAAAAAGAATATTCTCTTTTCCTAATAATACATGTGATATTATTGTCCCATGTAAGGTTTTGTGACAGCACAGTGCCATGAAGCTTAAATGGTTCTGTCATCCTAATGGCTGATCCATTTATAGCAAGTGATAGGTGAGCAGGTGACTGTTTCCCGAAATCTATGTTTTTTGAATGTTAAGAACCAAATTATGATGGCTGCACCACAATTTCAGATTTTCCACCTCTTGTCTGTACACAGACTAATCATTAATGTGATGGCATCTGCAAATTTAAGAAGTTTGACAGACGCATCACCAGAAGTACAGTCAGTGAGAAGAGCAGTGGGGAAAGGACACATACGTAGTGTTAATGGGTCAGAGTGGATTAGTGTGACAGCACTATTATGGAAGTACATTACACATAAACAGCCAATAGAAATCTGGAATGCAGTGTTACCTCTTGGCTACTGTAAATGCAGTTGCTCTCATGGCTCTTGCAATGACACTATTAATAGAATATAAGCAACATGCAAATTTGAAGTAGGGCACCATTAATAGAATATAAACAACATGTAAATTTGGAGCAGTGACTTTTTTTAAAAAAGTAAGTGAAGTCTAAAAATAAGGCATGAGAAAACAGTGTGATAGAAAGTCAAATAGTTGTGCATCCCATCTCCAGATTTTGTTGTGATTTTCTCTTTAATTTTGCATTTATCCATTCATCCATCTATTTTATAGTTTCCTATGTAAAATTGAAAGGGTCTAGACCCATTATTTAAAGGGATGTGGAAGTGGTGTATTTGTGTTTAATTTTAAATATTTTGTATTCTTAAATGAACAATCCACCACCTTTCAAGGCATAAGAAGCTGTATATTGGAAATATTTAAATATGTCTGCCATGCCATTTACATGTCATGTACAGTTTATAGATTCACTAATTTCATTTGTGTGGGTGTTAAAAGAATTATGCCTTTCCCAGCATAGACTAGAACTACTTTTACATTTTGTAAGAATATTAATTTTTTGGAGGATAAAGCCTGTGTTCATGCTCTTTTTATTTATAGTCTGTTAAAACTGTATTTTATAATTTTGTAACCAAGGTACTGGCGCTCATATCAAAAGTACCATTTCACAGGTCATTACAATGAGGCGAGCACCATGTGTTTAGTGTCTGTATCAGACTCCAAAGACAGCAAAAGAGGAAATAATTAGCTTTTTTTGGTGTTTTTACTAGTACTGTACAGTTTGGAAACAAAAAAGAATGAAGCTTATCTTGGGTTCATTCCAACTTCTTCTCAGCTTCAAACCTCCTGACCTCTTAAGAGTTCGGAATAAATGGACCTTTCTCAAGGACTGTCACCAAAAGAATGAAAAATTGCATCAAACCATTTTTTGCTCTTGCCAGATGACAGCTAAAAGAAATAAACAAATCAAAAAAAGTAGAAGAAATAAGACTAGTAAAACAAAAATGATTGCTAAATATTTCCTCATATTAAGCAGTTTCTTTCTGTATTTTCTCTATCCCCTCCAGATCCCCTCCACCACTGCAGTAGCCAAGCTGGAGACAGATTTGGGTCTCTACCTGCCACCTCTAGAGTTAAAGTGTCAGGAGACTATGACCGTGCAACATTCATTTGTGTAACATCTGTAAAACACAGACAAAATTATTAATAACCTGACACACTGATCTGCCAGGGAGTTTGATAAAGTGGATGTATGGAACTTCCTCTAATTTGGGCCAAGAGGTTTTTTTTTTTTTTTTTTTTAAAGGGAATGTGGCAATTTTGTAAATGCTTCCACAAGGGGTAGATGACGGAGATTTAATATGTCAAACAAGTTTTTTTTTTTCTCCCCTCCCATGAATTCAAACTGCCCTGGAGCAGAAAACAGGCATTTCTAATACTACAGACATTTTTTTCACAAGCTCAAAGCTAAAAAAGCTTTATTTAAAAATAACTGTTCTTCTCACACTTTATTAAATATTGAAAAATGTTATTTTCAGTCAATTTTGATTTTCCACAGTAGTTTTAATACATATGTTCAAATCACAAGCAATACTTATCATAAACTAATACAATCCAAAACATGTCCATATTCAAACCCTTCTTTATCTGTTATAAGGTTGAGGACAGTCATAGCATAGAGAACTAATCAGCCAACTGCATACTAGTTTGACACAGAACACACTGCTGCACATACCCACAAGCATACTGGGCTAGTCAAGACTTAAGATTAATTAATTAATTAAAGGCTTTGCTTTTGTTATCCAATATATCCAATCTTGTTATGCAATTTTTGTTAGAGAAGCCCAATCAGCTTCAACATTTAAATCAAGACTGAGGACATAGGCATCTGCCGCTTTGCTGTCTTTGCCTTAATGGTTCTGGACTGGAATTATCTTGGTAAACCTATTAATTAAATTGGGTTTTCAACTTTTACTTTGCATTTCCGGCTTTTACTACTTAATTATACACTAACCTTTTGTTGTTTGTAATCCTTGTAACCAAAGGTTATTCTGTTATATTTGCATGCAAAGTTCATTAACCAAATCAAGACACCCTCCTATTTTGTATCTGCTTCCAAAACAATGTAAAAAGAGGGCACACCGGCTGTCTGTCTCAGGGCTGTGTTTCATGCTGTTGCTGTTTAAAAGTGTTGTGCTTTTGATTTTTTACTTGTATTTTTGCCACATTATTAAAAGGAAAATGTTTACGAAAAAGTGGACAAGCAAAGTGCCCCTCCTCTTGCCATCCAAACGCAGTTCAGTTTTTCAGGCGGTAAGTAAACATTCTTTTAAAATTTTATTTCACTAAGTATTATATCCATTCATTATGTGTTTTAAATGTTTAATTATATCACACTACATGCACACTCTTGTGTTGGGGGAATTTAATTTGTTTCCAATAGTGAATAAAATCAGAGGACTGGGACTTTGTGAAGTATGATCTAGCCTCACCAGGGGCCTCATGCATAACGCGTGTGTAGAATTCACACTAAAACATGGTGTACGGACAAAAGCTGAAATGTTCGTGCGCATAAAAAAATCCAGATGCATAATTCTGTGTGTTCTCCAACTTCCACATTCTTACGCTCCATAAATACCAGTCAGTGTGAAAAGTAACGCATGTGCACATGCCTGCTGCCACTCCCAAACTCCTCCCAGAATTCCATCTTTTTGAATATGCAAATCAATATAAGTAGCAATTAAGCTCAGTGTTCTGTGAAAAGGCAATGGCAAAAGCACGGGGGGGAAATAGAAGAATTTCAGCAAATATCAAGTGGAGGAAAAGAACAACATACTATTTGTTGGCTTAAACAGTGGTATAAACAACAAAAGGAAGTCGATGAAGTGACATAGAGTGTTGGAGAAACTCGAAAGCTCAAGTTCACAAAGTCACACAGTACCCGAAATAAAAAAGAAGCTGTCAGATATCAAAGTCGCCGTGAAAAGGCAAGTCGTAGCCCACCGTCTGAGTGTCATATGAAAGCTTATTAGTTTATAGAGAAAAGAAAAAAAATAGGGACACAATGGGAAAAAAGCTTGAAATGTTAACTTTAATTTCGAAATTTCCACTTTAATCAAGTAGTTTATTTTGTCATTATAGTAGAACATCATAAACTTCATCTTAAAATCGTTTAATTTACTAGTTTCTCAAATCCCATTGTAACTAAAGTAGCACGTTAAATGCTTTGTTTTATATGTGTTCTTCTATGTGCTCTATATGTGTGAATCACTATGTGCTTCTTAAACGGGCTTCCTCTTCCTCCGACAGGAAACAGAATCCATTACATTCATGATATTACAGCTCTCTGAATAATTAAAATACTGAGATGTATACTTGATATCATTTTCATGATGATAGGAATTAAAGCATGTGATAGGAATTAAAGCCCGTATTAAACATGGGAACACGGTGGCGCAGTGATTGTTCATGCCTCCCGCAAGATGCTTGCTGTGCCGTGCGTGACCTTCGATGAAATAATTTATTGCAGCAGTACAGTGATCCCTCGCTATATCGCGCTTCGCCTTTCGCGGCTTCACTCCATCGCGGATTTTATATGTAAGCATATTTAAATATATATCGCGGATTTTTTGCTGGTTCGCGGATTTCTGCGGACAATGGGTCTTTTAATTTCTGGTAAATGCTTCCTCAGTTGGTTTGCCCAGTTGATTTCATACAAGGGATGCTATTGGCAGATGGTTGAGAAGCTAGATTGCTTACTTTTCTCTCTCTCTTGCGCTGACTATCTGTGATCCTGACGTATGGGGATTGAGCAGGGGGACTGTTCACACACCTAGACAATACGGACGCTCGTCTAAAAATGCTGAAAGATTATCTTCACGTTGCTATCTTTTGCTTCCTGAAACGACATGCTGCACAGTGCTTCGCATACTTAAAAGCTCGAAGGGCACGTATTGATTTTTGACTGAAAAACAAACTCTGTCTCTCTCTCTCTCTCTCTCTCTCTCTCTCTCTCTCTCTCTCTGCTCCTGACGGAGGGGGTGTGAGCTGCCGCCTTCAACAGCTTTGTGCCGTGGTGCTTCGCATACTTAAAAGCCAAACAGCACCATTGATTTGTTTGCTAGAGATTGTTTTCTCTATCTATGTGACATTCTGTGCTCCTGACACGCACTCCTTTGAAAAGGAAGATATGTTTGCATTCTTTTAATTGTGAGACAGAACTGTCATCTCTGTCTTGTCATGGAGCACAGTTTAAACTCTTGAAAAAGAGACAAATGTTTGTTTGCAGTGTTTGAATAACGTTCCTGTCTCTCTACAACCTCCTGTGTTTCTGCGCAAATCTGTGACCCAAGCATGACAATATAAAAATAACCATATAAACATATGGTTTCTACTTCGCGGATTTTCTTATTTCGCGGGTGGCTCTGGAACGCAACCCCCGCGATGGAGGAGGGATTACTGTACTGTCTCTTTCAAACGTACTAACCCCCAATTCCTGTCCTTCCTTTTCTTTCTCCAAATACCCAATCGCTACACAATCAGCTCTGTAATAGACGTTAAGTCATTTGTAAGCTGAGAACGCAATTCTTCAAAATTTTTAAGGAACATTGAAATATCTTTGTAGTACATGTTTAATTATTCTATCCATCTATCCTTCCAGTCTCGCGCCAGCCCCAGCAAGAATACAGTGCGAGGCAGGAACAATCCGTGAACAGAGCGCCAGCTCCTTGCTAGCGATGCGATACCGTGTCCTCACATGTTTAATTATTAACAATATAGATTATTTAAATGAAGTTAAAGTTTTATCTGTATAATATAATAAGTATATTTTACTGCATTACACCTTAAAAATGATATCGTCATCATATATAAATACGCACTTTATAAAGTGGCTCAGGTTGTACAATATTATAACTGTATCGCAAGTTTATAGTGAGGTAATTGTACTTATAAGTACAAACAATTCTACAAGGAGCACTTGATGTACTGATTGAGTGCTTTTATAGTTCTTGTGATGAAACTGTTTCTGAACTGCGAGGTCAGTACAGGAAAGCCTCTGAAGTGTTTGTCGCATGAGAGAAGTTCAAATAGGCAGCATGGCTGAGGCAGCGTGTGCTTGATGCTGTATACTGATAATTCTCTTTCCAATCACCTGCTGTTCAGCTGTGATTCCACGCTCAGATACAGTGATATAAATACTCCGAGTGGTGCAGTGAGAGTAATATGGAAAAAGATGATCCGCTGTGGCAACCCCTAACGGGAGCAGCTGAAAGAAGAGGAAGTAGGTGCAGTGAGAGTAACAACGCTAAAGCAGCTATGGTATTTAGAATAGTTTGGCTATTTCGTGGACCATTATATTGTTACAGGTTAATTACAATCAGATGCCTTAAACTAATAAACGATATGCAGTTAATTTTAGTGTATATGATAATGCCGCATCAGGGATGTGGATCTAAAAAAGAAAGGGAAACCACAATGGAACAAAAGTACTGCTTTGACACTGGGTGCCGCCAGTTTGCAAAACCGAGCAGAGAACTTGCATACGCCAGGGTTAGAGCTACCATGAAAATGTGTGTGGCTTTACACCAAGTTTAGGTTTTATACATCGTGATTTGAGCATGGAAACGAGAGTATGCAACAGACTTTACATCGGGTCAGCTTTGCCTTCCTTTTTCATTTGTTTGTGTATTGTAATGAAAGTAACAAACTTAAAAGTGCAACATCACATCTGTTGAATTGAACTTTTATTTTGATATTGCAGTTAATGAGCATCAATTAAACATTTTTAAAATGCTTGTGCCACTTTGTGGTAAAAAGATGATATGTAAATGAGTGTTTTGAGGGCAAATAAAGAAAAAGATGGGAAAGGGTCCTTCATTCAGGTTTGGCTTTGCTTGGTGTGTCTTATCTCCTGCAGTTGCCTCACTGTCTGCTATGTTGTGGGTTTGGTCTATGTCAGCGACTACGCAAAACTGGACTCCACATTGATGTTAAAGCTGCTAGAAGTAGCTGCAGCACTTGATGAAAGTACTTATTCAGATTATTATTCTATTTACATTGTTAATGTCTGGTATAGTTTTCGACAGAACAGGGTTTTTCTCTTTCTCTTTTTCACTTTTTTTTTTGCCTCACCACTGGGCTCTTGTTTCGAATGATCCTTCATTTTCTCTTTTGCAGTTCAGTAGCACATTTAATGTGTGGTCTTATAAGAGAGACCTAGGAGACCTCTTGCTCTGATAATGTGCCACTAATGACAGCCAGCCACAACTCATAGTTTTCTTTAATAAACGCTTTTTTTTTATGTCTAATTGGCTAGGTCTATAATCATGAAGATTGAAAGGAGACTGAGGTGTGTGCTGGACAACGGATTGCTGCAAGTTCCTCAACTGTCAGTGAAAATGTGGACTCTTGCTGTGATTAGACATTTTTTCTCTATTATATGCTAAGGCTCCTTCAAGAGCAAAGCCCCAGGGTGCACACACAAGTCACGCTCATGGTAGATCGGGCCATGTTCACTTCTCAAAAAAATTAAGCAAATACTTAAATCAATGATGAGACTGCTGATGATGTCCTGGGGGATCTCCTCTCAGACCTAAATCAGGGCATCAGTGAGTTCCTGGACAGTCTGTGGTGCTACCTAGTGGAGTCAGATATACAGATACATAATGTCCCGGAGGTTCTCAGTTGGATTCAGGTCTGGGGAAGGTGTGGGCCAGTCAATGGTATCAATGCTTTCATCATCCAGGAACTGCCTACACACTCTGGAATTATCACCATGAGGAACCCAGGACTCACTCTACCAGGGTATGATCTGACAGTGGCTCTGAGGATTTCCTAGTTGCCTAGTACGTAGAGGTCTGTATGACCCTCCAAGGATATGCCTTCCCTTACCATCACTGACCCACCACCAAACCAGTCTTGCTGGATGATGTTGCAGGCTGCATAACATTCACCACGGTGTCTCCAGACTCTTTTAAATCTATCACATGCACTGAAGTCTGCACCTGCTCTCATTGGTGAAGAGAATGGGGCAGCAGTGGTGGAGTTGCTAATTGTGGTATTCTCTGGCTAAAGCCAATCAAGCTGCATGGTGATGGGCTGTGAACACAGTACCCACTAGAGAACATCAGGGGCTCAGGCCACCCCCTGGAGTCTGCTTCTATCAGATTGGTCAAAAACATGCACACCAGTAGCCCGATGGAGGTCAGTTTGTAAGGCTCTGGCAGTGCTCCTTCTGTTCCTCCGCACACAAAAAAGCAGATACGAATCCTGCTGCTGGGTTGATGCCCTTCTGCAACCCAGTCCAGCTTTTCTCTTGTAACGGCCTGTCTCCTGGTACCTCCTCCATGCTCTTGAGACTGTGCTGGGAGACACAGCAGACTTTCTTGCGATGGCCATCCTGGAGGAGCTGAACAATTTGTGCAACCTGAATCAGCTGCAGGTACCGCCTAATGTTACTAGCAGTGACAAGGACACTAGCAAAACACAAACCTTGAGAAGAATCAGTCAGGATGGATAAGGAGAAAGCAATTGTCTGTGGCCACCACCTTTAAAACCATTCCCTTTTTTGGGGGTTGTCTTGCTGTTGCCTCTCCAGTGTACCTGTGTCACTGTCACTTTCGCCAAAGCAGGTGAAGTTGATTCACAATCCCTTATGCTTCCTAACTGGACAAATTGATATCCCTGAAGCATAAATGACTTGGTGTTAAACTGTGGTGATTCAGTGTTCCCTTAATATTTTTAGCAGTGTATATTATAGTCTTCCCTATTCACTCACACAATCTTAGACTTTACTTGTTTAAAGGAATATAATAATTAATTGTAAAAATTCTTTTTAAAATAAATAATTTAGATGTAATTTTGGCTAATTTGTAATATTGTAATTTAACATCAATCAAATATACTGTAACGTTAGATCCATAAGTATTTGGACAGTGGCACAATTTTCGTAATTTTGGTTCGATATGCCACCCCAATGAATTTGAAATAATGACATGATTGAAGTGTAGGTTTTCAGCATTAATTCAAAGACTATAACTGAAGCCTATGAAAAAAGTTATAATCCCGGGCCAGTTTAAATTCCCTCGCACCTCCTCATCAGCATCTTTGTTTTGCAAATGTGTCAATCAGTGCAAGCAGCCTGCTATCCCATCCCCCACCGATGCAGCTGAAGTTCTCCCATCTCAAGTCTGTGTATTTAGTTGTGAGGTACCTGGAATTGTAAAGGGTAAATAATATATTGTTATTTGGAATACATACATTTCATTTGTGTTCCATGTCTACCATGAGCTGGGTAAATCTAGGATGACAGGAAATGCAAGGCAAGAAATGTTGAGCACATAACTAAAACAGAAACTTTTTGCATGTTATAGTATTAATGACAAAATGTTGACATGAAGTGTATAATATGTGAAGCCTGAAGTCCAAATATCAAATAAACACTTTCACAAAAGGTAAACGTATAACAAAACAAGTGCACTTTTATCTATAATAATAAAAGGCAAAGCCCTCACTGACTGACTCACTCACTCACTGACTGACTCACTCATCACTAATTCTCCAACTTCCCGTGTAGGTGGAAGGCTGAAATTTGGCAGGCTCATTCCTTACAGCTTACTTACAAAAGTTAGGCAGGTTTCATTTCGAAATTCAAAGCGTAATGGTCATAACTGGAACATATTTTTTGTCCATACACTGTAATGGAGGAGGCGGAGTCACGTATCGCGTCATCACGCCTCCTACGTAATCACGTGAACTAAAAACAAGGAAGACATTTACAGCACGAGTCACACGTGGGAACGAAGGTAAATGATGTTAATTTTTGACTGTCTTTTAATACTGTGTAAGCATACATATTAACACGTGCAATTAAACGTGTGCATTTACGGGGTGATTTCTCAGGCTTAAAAGCTCACCTTTTATCAAACGCGGGAAGAAAGGTAACTGACGTTGTTCACTGTCTTTTAATACTGTGTAACCATACATATTAACACATGTCCAATTAAACGTGTGCATTTACGGGGTGATTTCTCAGGCTTAAAAGCTCGCCTTTTACTAAAAAGGTAAATGCAAAACTATTTTCAATCAGTTTATTGAAACGCTCCCGTTAAGGATTGTGTAATACTGTGTAACCATACATATTAACACATGTCCAATTAAACGTGTGCATTTACGGGGTGATTTCTCAGGCTTAAAAGCTCGCCTTTTACTAAAAAGGTAAATGCAAAACTATTTTCAATCAGTTTATTGAAACGCTCCCGTTAAGGATTGCAATAACATATTCGCGAGATAAAAGAACGAAGTAGGGGGAAATGGAGGAACAGCCGCAAACAGCGAAGAGCAAAAAATTAATTAAACAATTGAGAACGGAGTGAGTGAAGCATACAAGCATGTTCATAAGGGAAACAAAGCACGGTGTAAAACGTAACTTTCAATTAAGTTTATAGAAACGCTCCCGCTGCGGATTGCAATAACATATTCGCGAGATAAAAGTTTAATGACAAGACACGAGGTATAAACGAACCACACGCCGTGGCGCAACGTTAGGGGCAACAGTTTCAACCATTCTATGATCTGCTTCTCGCAACTGAAAGACGGCACATGGCGGATGTTAGCCGACTTGCTGACCGCAACGTTAGGGGCTTCAACTATGGCGCTGACACAACATCTCAGTGCCAACACTTTGCAGACTGTACTTAAAAGACACGCCCTCCTCACTGGACAGTTAAAAACACCAATCAAACTAACGATGACATCAAGTATTACCCAATCCAAAGTAGGAAAGGAGGCATCTTCATAAAATGCGTGTGGGATAATTTGCATGAGACGCTGCTTTAAAAAAAAAATGATACAAAACATACGGGATAAATCCCGTCCAGTATTGATTCAAAACGGGACGCGCAATTTCATTCTCAAACCCGGCACGATTCTGTATTTTAAAGGACGGGTGGCAACCCAACAGTGCCAGGTAACCACCCATACAATCAGATTGTGATTCAGACTAGGAATGCAATGAATGTAATTACCCCGATCTACATACAAGGTGAAAGTCTTGCAACATTCAAAGATGATGGTTTGGGATAATTAGTACTTATTAAGTACACCATGGAACATAAAAGAGCTTATGAAGCCTTGAACCGAAAAAAGCAAGATCTCAGAGATCGTAAAAAAAAAAAAGGAGGTAATGTCGTTTTACTCGCTGTAGATTTTAGTCAAACATTACCAGTTATTCCACGAGGGAGACCAGCAGATGAACTCAACGCGTGTTTAAAATCCATGCTTCTCCCACGGTCGGTTATATGTCGCGTGTTCTCAGGTAGGTACACCAAAAAATGTATACATTTAAGCATGTAATGGGCAAACAAAAAATGAGGTATACCCGAAGGCACTGCAGTAGTACTCAATGTAACTTTACTTCTTAAATGTTAATGTTTTACTGTTTAATAATTTATACGCTTCTTATATATTGTTCAAATTCTTTTATCAAAATACCAGTGACAGCGCAATGCACGATAACATGGAGTGAATACACCATACGCATCTGCCCACGGCCGCCCTGGTGTGCGCAGATAGGAGTTGATTCTAAAATAAAATAAACATAAAAAGAGTAATACAATCATCACCCATAAAGCGGATAGCAGACGTGACGTATTATATGTGTACCAGATTTCAAGTCAATAGGTGAAACGGTTTGCAAGCTACAGGTGATTTAAAATCCTGGACAGACCAACGAAAAGCCACGGTAGCAAATTATAGAAGAAGATTTTACTGTTTAATAATTTATATTTATATGAAATGTGCTTCTTATATATTACTTCATATTCTCATATGATAATGATGTTAATGTTGTTTATATTGATTTCTATGTTATTGTAAGTGCATCTATGTGTGTATATGTATGTATGTATGTGTGTGTATATATATATATATATATATATATATATATATATATATAAAATATATATATAAAAAATATATGTGTATATGTATATATAATATATCTGTATATGTGTGTATATGTGTGTGTATATGTGTATATGTATATATATATGCCAGCAACACTCATAACAATGACAACACAATTACATTGACAATCATGTTACGTTATTTTTAAAATGTTTCCTTTACTTTTTCATAACCTCTTTAACACACTACTTCTCCGCTGCGAAGCGCGGGTATTTTGCTAGTTCAAGAATATAATCAAAGAAAAAGAAATTGGGTTTGGGGATGACATTAACACGTCTGCTTGGTTGGTTGCAGAGGTAAGAAATGCTGCCTCATAATCAATAGGTTGCAGGTTTGATTCCTGGTCTTTCCTGCATTTATTGTTTTGAGTAGTGAACTCCTCTTATTATTACTATCATGGAATAAAAACATACATTTGATTTGAGTCCGTAATAGCCGGTGTAAATTTATGGTACTTGTAAAGGTTAGATTTGTTTTATTATTCAGTTTTATTCTCTCAGTCACGTTCACACTCCCCCTGATTTGACACTGCTGTTTTCAAATAAAGATGTGCTATAACAGAGGTGAACTCAGATGAGGATGAGGATTCTACATCAGAGAAAGGGAACAGAAGACCTCCCCGCAAGAAACGTCCTCTCACACATAAGAACAATGCAGCTGCACCAGGCGTAAAGGTGAAAGATTGCACCATTTGGATGCAGCAAGAGGTTGGGCATCATCCTGCCAGTGAATCTGCCACACACATGTCCTTCAATGAAACAGCAGGGCCTATACAGGTTGCCAAGGAATCATGTAAAGTTCTGTTTGTGATTATGTTTTTGATGGTCTTTACATAAAAAACATACGTTACTTATATAAAAGCCACATTGAATGTTGTTTACCTGTATTTATTTACTTACCTTCCTACAGAATAAAGTCACATGTAGACTGGTGAGCTTCCTGTGTTTGATCGACATTGGCTTACTGACATAGCAGAAGATAGCAGAAACACCAGGACCCTCATGTATAAATGGTGTGTACGCACAAAAATGTTGCATACACCCGTTTTCATCCTCAAATCGCGATGAATAAAACCTAAACTTGGCATAAAGCCATGCACATTTTCACGGTACCTCAAACAATGGCGTACGCAAGTTCTCTGCTCGGTTTGCAAACTGGTGGCACCCAGCATCAAAGCAGTGCTTTTGTTCCATTGTGGTTTCCCTTTCTTTTTTAGATCCACATCCCTGACGCGGCTTTAGCATATACACTGAAATTAACCACATATTGTTTATTAGTTTAAGGCATCTGATTGTAATTAACCTGTAACAATATAATGATCCACGAAATAGCCAAACTATAGTATTCCAAATACCATAGCTGCTTTAGCGTTGTTACTCTCACTGCACCTACTTCCTCTTCTTTCAGCTGCTCCCATTAGGGGTTGCCACAGAGGATCATCTTTTTCCATATTACTCTCACTGCACCACTTGGAGTTTTTATATCAATGTATCTGAGTGTGGAATCACAGCTCTACAGCACGTGATCGGAAAGAGAATTATCAGTATACAGCATCAAGCACACGCTGCCTCAGCCATGCTGCCTATTTGAACTGCTCTCATATGAAAAACGCTTCAGAGCCTTTCCTGTACAGACCTCGTGGTTCAGAAATACAATATTGCAAAACCTGAGCCACTTTATAAAGCGCGTATTTAAATATGATGACGATATCATTTTTAAGATGAAATGCAGCAAAATACGTTTATTATATTATACAGATAAAACTTTAACTTCATTTAAATAATCTATATTGTTAATAATTAAACATGTGAGGACATGGTGTTGCAGTGCTAGCAAGGATCTGGCGCTCCGTTCACTGGTTGTTCCTGCCTCGCACTGTGTTCTTGCTGGGGCTGGTGTGACCCTGGATGGATAGAATAATTAAACATATACTACGAAGATATTTCAATGTTCCCTAAAAGTTTTGAAGAATCGGCGTTCTCAGCTTACAGATGGCTTAACATCTATTACAGAGCTGGTTGTGTGGCGATTGGGTATTTGGAGAAAGAAAAGGAAGGACAGGAATTGGGGGTTAGTACGTTTGAAAGAGACAGTACTGCTGCAATAAATTATTTCATCGAAAGTCATGCACGGCGCAGCAAGCATCCTGCGTGAGGCATGAACAATCACTGCGCCACCGTGTTCCCATGTTTAATACATGCTTTAATTCCTATCATCATGAAAATAATATCAAGTATACATCTCAGTATTTTAATTACTCAGAGAGCTGTAATATCATGATTGTAATGGATTCTGTGTCCTGTCAGAGGCAGAGAAAGCCCGTTTAAGAAGCACGTAGTGATTCACACAGAGTACATAGAGGAACACATATAAAACAAAGCATTTAACGTGCTACTTTAGTTACAATGGGATTTAAGAAACTAGTAAATTGAAGGATTTAAAGATGAAGTTTATGATGTTCTACTTTAATGACAAAATAAACTACATGATTAAAGTGGAAATTTCAAGATTAAAGTTGACATTTTGAACTTCTACGCACAGCATTATGCATGAGGCCACAGGAGTGGTCAAAGCAAGCATTTGGTACATTCTTAAAGAGAAAGAACGCACTGGTGAGCTAAGCAACACCAGAAGGCTCAGACAAACATAGAAGACACCTGTGCAGGATGATCACAGAATTATTTCCTTGGCGAAGAAAAAACAATTCACGACATTTAACCAAACTATGAACACTCTCTGGGAGGAAGGCCTATCACTGCCAAAGTCTACAATCAAGCAAAGACTTCATGAAAAGTAAATACATCCCTATTGGACATGCTTTTTACTTGCTGAAAACAAAACTGAAGGCAAAAAGTCCAACGAACAAGCAGCATCTGAAGACAGCTGCAGTAAAGGTGAGGCAAAGCATCAGTAGGGTGGAAACCCAGCACTTGGAGAACGCCATGGGTTCTAGACTTGAGGTAGTCATTGAGTGCCAGCGATTTTCAACCAAATATTGAAAATGATCATTGTATTAATGATTATGTTAGTTTGCCCAAATACTTTTGAGCACCTGTACCATGACCATGTATAAATATTGGTCTCTATGAACGTTCATTAATTTTGTGGATCACAAAACTCCCCTCACCCAGCAAAATCTTCTGTAGACGCCCATGCCTGAAGACTTATTTTACAATAGCAACTTGATGTTAGAGCTGCTGCTAAGGTTGTTTCTTACTGGTCTTTGTTCACAGCCATCATCATAGTGGAGCTTTATAGTGATTTCTCTTTCCATTAAAATAGTTTTGAAAATGCACATAGCCAGGATCTGAAAATGAAATTCACCTTAAGGTAATCATGATACCTTTAAGTTACCTTGCCAGTTGACTGGATACTCTCAGTACCTTCAGGCTGCATATTTTCTTCCTTTTGTCTCTCTTATTCTGTTTTTTTTTTTCTCTCATCTTCAGTCTATTAAAGCTCTTCATCAGTATATTCTGGCTTGTGTAGATGTTTCTTGTGATCTCCGTAAGATTGAAGGAGTCTGTGCAATGGGACAGGCAATGATCAAAGTCAAAGAGGCAGGGAGGTACCAAAAGACAGAACAAAGCAGAGCAGAGGAAAGTTCGGGGACAGGCAAAAGGGTAGGAATAACAGATAAAGTAAATGAAATGAAACTGCAGTTTTAGTATGGTGATCATAAAGAAGTAACACGTGAAAGCCACATTTGAACTTAAAATTAGTAGTGGACACTGAAAAAAACATAGTTGGTGCCATGCACAACTAGCAGAAAATAGTGGTCCTCACAAGAAAAGCAAAGAACAGTCATAAAGACATTGCTACTCTGATTACTGCCAATTAGACAAATGAGATATCTGAGGCACCTTGAATAGCAGCAACAATTTTATTAACTTCTTCAATGCTAAAATACTTAAAGGCAACAAATAGCAAAGTCAACTCACAAGCTTAGCACTGTAGTGTGAAACTCTTCTTCTCTACCTTGGTAATTTTAATTTTATACCAAGACAGGAAATCATATGTTTAATTTCTAAAATGAAATCTACTACTTGTACGTTATACTCTGTGCCAACAAATCTAGTAAAAAGTTCAAATACTGCTGTGGCATCACCCCGGCTTAACATTATCAATAGACCTTTCATTGATTCCTAATTCACTATTGTCAGTTTAAGTGTCAATTCTCACACTATTATTGAAAAAACCATAACTAGACCAAAGTATACATAATAATTATGGGCTTATTTAAAATGTATTTGTTTGTACTTGAAAAAGTAATTACCACAAAACTTATATATATATATGCCATAAATCCACATAAAGCTTATAAACTTATATTACAAGAATATGCTTCAGCAATGAGGACTGAATGTATTATCTTCTTCATAGCTGGACATGTTGCTGGTATATTTGTCAAAGGCCTGACAGCTTATCTGTCTAAATCCTTAGACAATATTGTCCTGAAAATGCTCTCAAGAAAGCAGTCACAGCACCATTCACAACTCAAACTTCAGGAGCTTCCATGTCCCTGGAGGGTAAAAATTTACTTCAGAAGGAGTGAGTGAGGTGAAGAGCACAACTAGACTTCAGTTGGATACACTGTTTTACAATATGCATGCAATGTCAAAATGTAGATCAATAACTCAGCACAATCTTAGCTTGCTAATAGATGTATTCGGTAAGTTTTAGGACTTTTGTTTTTATGTTTGGACCAATAGCATGTAGACACCATTTCAAATTGCAAAAAACAGGCACAAAAAATGATAAAAACTGCTTCTCTTAAGAATACAATTTACTATGGAACATTAACATAGGCCAAGACTATGAAAAATATTTTACTTATCTTTTAAGGAAAATTAGCAGTACATCCGATTACATTAGAAAATTATCCAGTGCATTAGAGAATATTGTATGTCCTATTCTCAGTGAAAACCCTTCAGATGGAGCGATTTATAATGGTGAGTTTATTGAAATGTTTGCTACAGTGATGCATTGCTGCCTCCCAGCCTAAGATTGACTCCAAGCCCAGTCAGAGAATATATGGAGTCTGCACCTGTGTCTACGCAGGTTCGAATCTCTTCCACATCTTAAAAATGTTACAGTAGGAAACAGTGTGCCTTATGAAGAAGTGGCATACTGCACCTCTGGCTCTTCCTTTCCACTTGATGCCATCAAATAGCCTCTGATGACCATGTGTAAACGTTTTTAGAGGGGATGTCACTGAGCAAATCAGGACTCTAAATGCCATGAGAGAGAAGCTTTCATTTTTGTCTCATCTCTAATAATAAGCAATAGAATACAAGGTGTACCCAGCCCAGGGCAAATAACAATCCAGAAAATGTACTGCCTCTACAGTAAACTTCTGTATGTAATTAGCAAAAAATGAAAAGTCAAAATTCTATTATTTCAGATACACTGCTTTTCTTGTGATTTATTTTCTGTTTGTGCTGCTCTTGTTGTGAAATAGAAAATGTTTCCTACAGGAGCCTGAATCAATTGTTTACTAAACCTTTGGTGACGGGAAACAGGAAGACATTTCTTTGCCATCTCCATAACATTTTTTTTTTCTTTTTGGATGTTAACAAGAAGCAGAAAATTGTTTTGGATTCTACTTTCATCAATTATGTATTTCTAGGACTCACAAAGTAAAATGAAATGACATCCTAAGACACTCTTTCACTAACTTGCAAAGCAAAAACAGTTGGTAGCACACATCTAAAAGCCGATCATGTCTCTTTCATCTGAGGCTGAGAATTCAAATGTCTCTTTTTTTCCTTTTAATCACACTTTATTAGAAAGGCTCCTGCAGATCTTTTTGCTTACAATTTTTTTCTTTCAGGAAATAATGCTGAAATTAAGAGGTGAAAAAGATAACAAATAAACAAACAATGAAATAAATAAAAGTTTAACCTTTATCCTTGCAGCATTTACACATCAATACAGTGAACAAAAGCTGGATAAATGAGGGAATGAGTACTGTTATGACTGATGTACTACAAAAGTACTACATAAAAATGCTATAAAGAAAAAAATATCAGATAAGGTTTGATTTCCGTCTGTCACAAAGACAATTATAGAACTTTGAGAAATTAAGATACTTCCTAGTTCATTCCACCGAGCCAAATTCACCTAACTACCATGGCTTCAAAAACAACAGGGGTGAATGGGGTTTTATGTGTAGCCAGCAGCTTTTGGGAGTTGCCAGACAGTACACAGTGAGGTAACATTTAACAGAATGTTTACCCAAAAAGGAACATTCTACAGCCACTAGTAGAGCAAATATCTTGAGCATCCAAATCAACTCTGGTAAATAAGCTCTAGTTTTTAAAACAACACTTAGGGAGACAGGAATAAGTTCCACTGTACCTTATCTTGACTGCTACTTAGCTTAACGTACAACATCGAGGAATTCCCCATGTCTGTAATTTAATGTAATGCTCTACTTGTCTGTCATGGTTTCCCAGCTTAAGAAAAAAAAATGTACAAGCCTTCTACAGTATACCACAACCATTTTAGTTTATCTTTTTTTGAGTCTTCTTTGTAGTGATTTAGATATCTTGCAGAACCTCTATCTTTCCCTCTCTCCCTGTAATGATACTGTTCTGGATAGCCTGTTTTGTATATGTGACTTGAAATCAATACTCCTCACCTCTTCATTGATAAAAGAAAGTATTTCCATCAAGGAGTAGTGTAGGCAACAAAGCGCAGCAGCAGCAGTAAATGCTCCACATGTGTAACAACAGAGAATTCTCATATAAAGCAGGCTGTGTCAGACAGCAGGCGATCTTTATTACTGATTTTGAAACATACTGTATCAAAAATCTAAAATAAATCACTATTAGCCAAACAAAAAAATATCATTCGAACAAAAAAGTAACAAGATAGTGAAATCTGTCTTTTTACAGTATCTGTTATAGGAATGTGGCAGAATCATGCTAAAGACCATGATCAGCCATGAGTGAAACATCCCTCCAATACACAGCAGACTCACACACACCTAACCAGCCTAACATTCTCATTCCATTCAAGTGTCTTGGATAGCCAACATCTGTGCAGAGAGCATCAGAAGCAAAGCAGAAATCGTCACTGGTCAGTCTGTCTGTCAATCACAGGTTGAGTTAGCGTCACTTGTTAAACTAACAAGCATTTCTTTGCAATGTGGTAGGGAATCAAAATGGAGAAAAAGTGACTGAACAAAGAAATCAACCCAGGCCGCTAACTACCATAGTATCCTCTATTTCATCACGTTGTACTTGAGAAGAAAAAAGTTTATTTCTAAGTCCTTGTCGCTGTGGGAGAGGATATGCCTGTTGGGTCAGCCCTAATTTTAAATATAAAATGTGACGAGCAAATCATTTCAATAACGTATTATTGTAATAATACATTATCAATATATTATTAATTGCATTACTCCTCCAGAACACATGAGGGCGCTAAGCAATAACGATTTCTTGCCTCCTTTCCCCTTTCCAGAAAGGAAGACTGATGTGCCTCCACCCATGATGTCACCTCCAGGGTCAGTCCAGCTGGACCCACCTCTTCCTCACAGAAACCATCAAGAACAGAAATGTTGCCATCTTGGACAAACCCCGTAAAATATAAGAAGTCTCAACAGTTTGCGCATAATACACTTTTTTTATTTTTCTTCCAGTAAGCAGGGTTGTCTGTCTTGTTTTTACTCTCTTTCTCTCTCTCTCTCTCTATATATATATATATATATATACTGTATATATATTTATATATATAGTGTACTTTGAAAAAATCATAAGATGTTTTGCATAAATCAAATCAGTGCATAAAATAACATAACTTTCTCAGCGCTCGTTAGTTTGGTTATGGGGGGTGGGACAGAATCTACTCCCAGAAGCCCTGGCCTCAAGGCTAGAAACATCCCTAGACAGGGCAGGACGGCAGTCAGTTGCTCGGCACATTATGTAAAATAATGTCACTTGTTTTTTTTTTGCAACAGAATAACTGATACAGCCTAATTCCCATTACACATATTTATCGAAATACTGTTCAGTTTTATATACGCATTTCTTATGATAGAGTGGACACCAAATGCAATAGTCTGTAACTTAGTTCGGTTGTAAGTTTGACTGTTAGTGCAAGAGCTGAAGTTCAGTCTAAGATGGTAGATGTGCTACATCCTGACGTTCACTGTACACTAACGTTAGATTCATTCAGGATTGCTACAATTTTATATCTTCTTTTTGTTCAGTGAATTTCTGCTTCTGTAACTGTAATCCCTATTAGAATTTCTTCCCAAAATGTGGCCACACAACCAAATCTCTTTGACTCTTTACTATTCGTGCTAAAAGGCTTTATTATGAGAACACAATATTACGATGGTAAATCAACAATTAAAGGCAATTTGAAATTATGTGGTAACCAAAATGGATGGAAGCTGACACAGTGTACAACTTGTTTGTGATAGCTTATTTTCAGTTCGAATAAGCACAGCTTAGTGCTCTGCCGTTAGTCTAAGTTCAAGCCACGGTGAAATGAACATGGACACTCTGCTCCGCTCAGGGATTGCACCATTGTTGAACAATGTGTTGTAGTGAGAGTTGTATGGGCAGAGGGAGTGAAACCTGCTGATATTCACCATATTGTATTGCATCACCTTCTATATGTTGCAGTTACTGCATAAATTGTCTTTACTTTTTGATTTACCCTTGTATAATGTCTTTTTTTTTATTTAATTTTGCCTGGTCTTGTAAATTACAGATTTAAACTGGGAGATAAATTTTCTATGTGTTTTTCAATTCGACACTTACTTAAGATGCCGAAAAATAAATTGCATGGATTGGAATTGGCATGTGTTTATTAACTGTCTTGATAACTACCCAGAAACATCATGGTGCATGATCACATTGGGGTGATGGAATAAAGGGATGATCTTTCATTATCCAAGATTGCAAATATTCCAAACCTCTTTGCATCTCTTAAATGAACTTTCTTGTTTAAGATTTTTGTTCATCCTTTTGACTATGAATAACGTTCCTGATTATCAGATTACGATGTTTGCCTTCCTCCCAACTTTGTCTTTTCATCTGATTCCTTATTTACTCAGTTTTAGTTATTTCCCATAGAACAACATATGGTTGTTTTAAACTGATTTTCGGCCACCAAGTAAGAAGGAAAAATTGCCACAATCGCAACCTAGTCATGCATTACAGATGGGCATAATTGCAAAATAATTGCTGTTTTGAACTTTGTTTTGAAGAATATTTGTACCTCTGTGTGGCAAGTGGCTGGGGGTGATACCTAGCCGGGACTCCCAGAAGGACCGGAGGAGGGAAGGGACAACCGCCCTGGTAGCTTTGGGGACCACGGGAACAGAGCTTAGAAGCTCAACCCTATAGGGGCCCATGGTCACCGCCAGGGGGCACCCCGATGCCTGAGGAGCCCTGGCCCTCAGCACTTCCGTCACACCTGGAAGTGCTGGGGGAAAGAAGACCGGGGACACCCGGAGTGCTTCCGGGTGCACAGCCGGCACTTCCACCACACCGGGGAGTGCCAGCAGGCACTCACTGGGAGGCACCTGGAGCACATCCGGGTGGGGATAAAAGGGGCCGCCTCCCTCCATTCGATGGCTGGAGTCGGGTGGAAGAGGATGGAGCTCGGAGGAGAGGAGTGGAGGCGGACCTGAGAAGAGGCATTGTGAGGCCTGGACTTTGGGGTGATTGGTGCTGAAGCACTGGGGTTGTGTGTGCTGTTTATTTGCATTATAATGAATAAACGTGTGCTGGTTTTTGAACCATCGGTGTCCACCTGTCTGTGTCCGGGCTGTTCCCCACACTCTGATATACTGTGCTTTAATGTTCTTGTACTAAGTACAATTTTCTTGTACTGCATACATTTTTATGCATTATGTAAATACATGTACTATTTAATGTATCTGTACTGCAAGTACTGATACAACATGGCTATTTGACAGTTATTGCACAATAGGTATCTAAATGTGAAACATTTTCATTCAGAATGCAAAAAATGAAGTGATTTGCAATTTTCAAACAAAAAAAATACTGACAATATGAAGGTGACATATGCTCTTTTGAAAATACTGATTTTTACAGCTTTGTTTCTTGGTATGTGTTACACTTTCTATCATTAAATCCGAAGATAGTGAATCAACAACAGAATACAGAAAATAAGTTGGGAAGGAAATTCACTAGTACAAACCTGATGAAAATGTTAATTCATTTCATTTTTAAATGTGCAGCCTTTACATTTTAGTGTAGCAATTCAAATTCACTAAAGAACCTGGAATGATGGAATTCTGTCTTCATTTGTAACATTAGAAACATCTTATAATTCTGAATAACTCAAAAAATTAATTAAAAAAGTAAAAAAAAAAAAGTTCCTAAATTCCATACATTAGATTGACCATAATATAGGAGCTATAAAGGCAACTGAAATAGGTAGCAGTCTTGGCACTATGGCATTTATTAGAGAAACTAATAATTTAAAACGAGCCTCTAACCAGCATTGTTCACAGTAGCTGTTGTGACAAAATGATCAGAAAATGATCCTGAGTTTTACTTCTGACAGTTATCTTTTGGTTTATGCACCCTCAAAGTACCACAAATTCTCTAACATAAATCAAAAAACATGAACATTGGGGCTAGCACAACCACTACAGTAATGAGTGAGCATGATGATGTCCTGCATCGCACTTTTGGTAACCGGATGGTAGCTGCTGCCATTAGAAAATACGCACAAAATGGCAGCACCCAAAATAAAATTCAAGGTACAAAATGACAGCAAGCCAACATCACCAAAATAACTAAAAAATAATAACACAGTCAAAATGAAAATAAAAGTTCAAAATAATAGCAGAAGTGGAACGTGCCCTGATCAAAACTCTAAATCGTGGCAGTCTTGGTCAGTGTATGGTTGGTAAGGACAACACATGTTTTGTGACAAGACTTACCATTTTCTCAGCACTTCTTCTCTCTGTTGTATTTCTTTCAACTTCAAAAGGATCTGTGTTTTGTTATCTATGAGATAAGACAATTTCAGATTTTCAAAACATGTGAGTAGTGTGTGTTGTATTTAGTGAATTCATTCACATGTAAGAATGAGTAAAGCAGAAGGACTGAGTAATGGTCAATACTGCAGCTGCCTCACAGCTCCACGGAGATATGGTTAGCTGTAATCTGGATCTCTGTCCGTATGTGTGACAAGTATGTACATTCATCCTATGTTTTCATAAACTTTCTGGGCTGACTACATTGTCATCCCACAGTCATTGACTGGCTCTAGACTGAGCATATTTATGAATGCACCCAGCGATGAGCTGAGCCAGTTAATAGTGTCCAACTTCTGTATGTTATGGCTTACATTTGTGCTTCAAGTTATTTTTTTATTCACTTTCTAAGTAACTTTTTTTTTTAGGAGTTTTGAATCAGGATCAGATTCAAATTGTTTTTCTTTGCATTCATTATTGATATTAGCTGTTTTTACCATTATTATTTATTTACCTCATGGTGGCTTTTTGTTTTCACCATCATTTTGTTGTAACATCGTCAGGGTTGATTGCTGGAGGTGGGTGTGTTTCCAAAGGTCACGTGCTGTGAAATCACACATCACACATGCAATGCTTTCTAAACTAGATCATCCAAGTTTGTGGATAAAACCCTAAAAACTTACTTGTGCATATGTTTTGTTTCTTCTGATATCAAAATGATTGCCTTTTCAGGCTTCATTATGAATTTAGCTTACCATTTGGCATATGATGACAAGATTCTTTGCATTCCTCGTTTAGATTTTTGGCTCATTTTTCATTTACGGTTTTGCCTCCTGATCTTTTATCAAAAATCTTTTTATTTGTTCTCCATCAGGCTTAACAAAGTATTAGGATGGAAAATAATAGGAAAATGGGTGGATGACAGGACTGAGCTGCCGTGAAGAAGTTATTAAATGAGATTGTAGGTTAAGGTGTTAAAATTAAAATATATTCAACTGTAAACAGATTTATTCTGGGTGATCCTTTATGATTGAACAGTTGTGCTCTCTCCCTGTAGGGTGTTATTCTGTTACATTAAAATGCGTGCTTTTACTATACTGCAATTAAAGTACTGAGAAAGGGTTCATGCCATGTTTGCTATATCTTATTTACTTCCCAAAACCTAACCTCACCCAATATGTAAAAATGAGCTTCATGAACTCAAGGAACATTCTATTAGCTCAGGTAGAGAAAGTGGGCATGATTGCATCTCCTGTAACAGACACCATCTTAGCTCAGTTACACTTTGCTTAAATATAAATGGTAACACAAACTAACACAGTGTAAATTTAATATAAGTTATAGGCTGATGTATTTAACAATCATGTCATACACAGCACTTTGGGGAGTGACATTTTAGTGATGAAGTGGTCCATGATCAATTGTTCAGTTTAGCATGGGGAAGAAAGAAAGCAAATAATCTTCTCTCCATCTTCCATCTTTTTAGTCCATATTAGATTTTACAATGTCTGTGTTCCATCTTGCAACTACCCCACCACATTTTACCTTGCTGTTTTTTTTTTTTTACTTTTACATTGTTAGACTGAATGGCCTGTTCTTGTCTAAATTTTTCTAATGTTTTAAAGTCTATTTAGAAATTTCTAACTGATTAATTGGGTAACTGTGTGCTTTAAGAGCTGTTTTTCAGCTGTCTACAAAATGGTTAATTACATCCAGTCTGACTCAGCTATGCCAGTCAAACTCCCCAGGCATATTAAATCATGTGTATTTTGTCAACATTGCTGAAAGAAAACTGGTTAGTGTAGTGGTCTTTCCACCACTGTCATCAAAATCTGGTCTTGCAGTATATTGTTCTTGATCTGTGCTAAAAATCTTGGCAGTTAGACTGTGTTGTGAAAAGTGTTTCTTCCAGTCGTGCGATGTACATTAATGTCTGCAGTAATGAGCAAACACCCAATCTGCAGCATGAAAGCAGATTAACAGTCAGTCCTAAGCTTCCTTGAAACTGCTTTAATTGGAGAGGTGATGGTAGTTCACCATCCAGGTTGCATTCTGCCCTGTTAGAAAAGAAAAGTCAGCCCTTTGAGTAAAAATTCATCCATCACTATGCTTCTGTTAGAGATGTTATGTTAGTCATTCAGATGAAAATTTCATGCTTTGGATAAACATAAGACTTAAACTGAAGACTGGGATGTTTATACATAAAAATAAAATTTACTTGCAGATTTTTAAAAATTATAGTGTCATTTACAGCAACTATATTACTGAACCTTTCAATATAATTTAAGTCCTAATAATAAATGTCAAGCAAAAAATCACATTTGAACTATTATCCATACCATTGATTGAGTATCAGGGGTGTCAAACTCTGAGCCTGGAGGGCCGCAGTGGCCTGCAGGTTTTCATTCTAACCCTTTTCTTAATTAGTGACCAATTTGCATTGCTAATTAACTTATTTTGCCTTCATTGTAAACACCTTGTTTTTAAGGATTCAGTCCTCTAAATTTATTCCTTTCTTCATTAAATGACAGCCAAACAGAAATAAGATGTGAAACCAGCTAAAAGATGACCAGCTAAACTGGGATTTCAAACTCCAACCAATCTCTTAATGACAAGTTGATTCTTGCTGTTCATTATTTAATTCCATGGCCTGTTGCTGCTCTCATTTTGCCACGGCAGACATTTCTAAAACCGTTGATTTTCTGTTTTTTCTAAGAACACTGTCAAGGTGTTCTGGTGACCTGAGAGATGAACCTTACTGAGACCTTCACCTTTCTTTATTTTCAGATAATGTGTGACGGGTACAGGTGAGCTAGTCATGTGGTGGCTTGTTTTGTCTCTCGTTATTGTTTGGCTGCTAATTAAGGAAAAAGAGATAACTAAGAGGGCCTCAGTCAAGTTAATTAAAACGAAGGCAAAAGAAATTAATTAGCAGTAAAAATTGGTCACTAATGAAGAAGATGGTTAGAATGAAAACCTGCAGCCACTGCGGCCCTCCAGGACTGGAGTTTGACACCCGTGGAGTATATAATATCATTAGAATGGGGTTCCTGGGTGCATCTATTATCAGTTGCTCTAACAAGACCTTAGCATAACACATCGCTTTTTATAAATAAGTCAAGAGTGTGATGTTAAGAGTTTTGTCCCACAGGGGCACAAGGGCAGTTGCTATTTTTAATGTGTATATATATATATATATATATATATATATATATATATATATATATATATATATATATACAGTATATATATATATATACAGTATATATATAGTATATATATATATATATATATATATACACACACACACAAACGATTTGGGTAAGGATATAAGTAAAATGTTGGTTAAGTTTGCAGATGATACCAAGCTAGGAAGATTGGCAGATAATCTAGAATCTACTGAAACATTACAGAGGAACTTGGACAGCATACAGGCTTAGGTAGACTTGTGACAGATGAAATTAAATGTAAGTACTGTAAATATAAAGTTTTACACGTAGGAAGAAAAAATATTAGATTTGAATACACAGTGGAAGGTCTGAAAATTGCAGATACACATTATGAAAAGGTTTTATGTGTCGTAGTGGACTCTATGCTATCAACTGCCAAATAGTGATCAGAAGTCATTGAGAACGCTAATAGAATGTTTGGTTATATAGCACAATGTGTGGAGTACAAATCAAAGGAGGTTATGCTCAAGAATTATAATGCACTGGTGAGGCCTCATCTGGAGTACTGTGTGCAGTTTTGGTCTCCCAGCCGCAAAAACGACAAAGCAGCACTAGAAAATGTCCAGAGAAGAGCGACTAGGGTGATTCCAGGGCTACAGGGGATGAATTATGAGAGAAGATAAAAACAGCTGAGCGTTTGCAGTTTAAGCAAAAGGAGATTCCTGTTTAAAATTATGAAAGGAGTTAGTACAGTAGATTGAGACTGTTACTTTAAAATTAGTTCAGGAAGAACATGGGGGAAATACCTGGAAACCTGTTAAGAGTAAATTTTGAACAAACATTAGGAAGTTTTTCATTACACAGAGGACCATAGACACATGGAATAAGATAGAAAGCAGTGTGTTACAAAGTAGGACTTTAGAGACTTACAAAACTATATTTATTTTGAAGGAATTAAGTGGCTAGGACAGGCTTTGTTGGCCTGTTCACATCAAGACAACATGTTGAAATGTTTTAAAAAAAAGTCAAAATGACAACCACCTTAAAATAGGGGCTACCCATAGTACATCTATCATTCACATACTGTAGATTATGTGAAAAGATCTTAACAAGAGCTTTGTTAGTGTTACTTATTAATACGTAAGGAACAATGGATGCACCATAGTGTGACCTTGCGTTCCCTTCTAAAGACTTATAAAGAATTGGCTGTATAATGCACAATAATGAAAAGAATTTAACTTAACAATGTTATGAATTCTTCTTACACACAGACATTTTTCAGACTGAGAAAGCACTAGCATAATCATGAAATGTGAATATTCTTTTAACCATAAGCTGTAAAAAAACAGCTGTTATGAAAATGGAAGTATAATATATAAAAATGGTTAAGGCATACAGCACAGCAGGGCAGTCCATAGTAAAAGATTAAAAAAAAATCCAGAGGTGAAAATCTCTTAAAATAAAGCGTGACAATTAATCAGAGAACAGATGTGCTATATCTGGTGATAATTGCTCAGAAAAATGTTAGTACCTCATGTGTTTTGTGAAGACTTTACATTTCATGTTTTCACATTTGTCAAATATATTGTAATTAAACAGTGAAATATTAATGAGAATTGTGTACATAACAAAATAAACACTGCGCATTCAAGGATTTCTGGGAACTACAGCTGAACATAATTTACACACAGTAGTTACTCGCAAATGCCTCACAGCACACAGCACATTGGATCAATAAGAGTGTATAAAAAATGAAGATTCACCGTAAAAGTTAGCAGTATTTTAATTTTCATCTGGCTCATAGCATTTTCCAAAAGGTGGTAAAATTCATTTCTAATAGGACATATGTATATTAAATTTGAACTTAGCAGTGCTTTATTATCCATCCATCTATCCATTTCCTCATTTGTTTAATCCAATAAATCAGTATTCATTTTCATTTTATGCAACCTCCATTTTATAAACATAAATGGTCAATCGGGTTACATGATGTCTCTAAATTTTTATGCTTTTTATAGTGTATTTCTTTAAATGCCCCATATATAATAAATACATTTTGATAATTTTGATGAAAATCTCCTATTTTTATTTTGCTACTTTACATTTAAACCTTTTTGTCTTTCTAAATATCAAAGTAATCTTTTTCAAGCACCATCTAATGTAAGATGAAAACTAATTCTCTGAGCAAACCTTACATCAATGCTCTAAGGACACAGCAGGAAGATTTTTTTCTCATATCATACTTAGGTGGGTGTGATTAATTTATCTTCCATAGTTTCCAAAAATTATATTTATTACCGTGGTTATGACGGATAAATATTCTGAACTGTTCTGAAGTGTTCCATCTGTTCCTTGGGTTTAATCAAAGCTCCTCGTCAATGTGTTGGAGCTGTCAGCTATTCTGTATTAGATTAGATTAACTACAGGATTGCGCCACACTGACAATAGGTTTAAATTTTGAATTGCATCAAATAGTGAAGGGGAGATCCCCCATCTTAATGTACCTAGACTGTAAGTCCTTATTACTAAACTCTGCTAATTGGGTTATAACTGACTAAGGCATATTCTTTCACTATCAACCTTGAACTGATACAAAAGGAAAAAAGAAAAATAAATGCAATGCAATGGTTTTATTGAACCCTTTACATGTACTGTTAAAGATATAAAATAATGTTCCTGCCTTGCATCCAACGCTTCTTGAACAAGTTTTCACGCTCATGTCCCAGAAACAAACTGAATAGGTAGTATATGAATGGATAGATGTGTACTGTATTTTAAATTTTGTACACTTTTCTTTCATTACAATAATTTCTTTTCCAGTAATTCTAATAAACTGTCTTGGTTATCACTTTTTTACAAGTTCTTTCATGTTTTCTCATTTTGAATGCTTTTTCAGTCATTTAGTTGTTATTATATATTACTTTGAATATGGCATGACCTTAGTTCAATATTGTTTTGAGGTTATTGCTACTTTGTACTGTTTTCAGTATCGACAGCCATATCATTTATAATAACAGCACTCATTGCCAGTTATGGTGACATCATGTCCCACATATGTATGATGGAAAAGCATATATTTTTGGTGTCTTAGTTTTGACCTTTTCTCCACCCACAAAACTCTCTAGGATTTTCTAATTTGCATATCAGGTTTTAACAATCAACTTTCTAACTGGGTTTCTGTCTTTTTGACTTTTTACCTTTCTCTGACTATGTTACTGCTCTTAACTTTTAACCTGTTCAGCTTACATTTTTTCTTCTATGGACATACTCCAGCCTCTTTCTGCAAATTGTTCCATAACTTAAATGATAAGTATATTGTGACAGAATAGATGTTTGCGCTACCCAGAAATACTGCAATACAATACTAAATATCACAATAAAAATTTAATATGTTACATATTTAACAAGGGCAGCATGGTGGCGCAGTGGTAGCGCTGCTGCCTCGCAGTTAGGAGACCTGGGTTTGCTTCCCGGGTCCTCCCTGCATGGAGTTTGCATGTTCTCCCTGTGTCTGTGTGGGTTTCCTCCGGGTGCTCCGGTTTCCTCCCACAGTCCAAAGACATGCAAGTCAGGTGTATTGGTGATCCTAAATTGTCCCTAGTATGGGTGTGTGTGCCCTGTGATGGGGTGGCGCCCTGCCCGGGGTTTGTTTCCTGCCTTGCGCCCTGTGTTGGCTGGGATTGGCTCCAGCAGACCCCCGTGACCATGTAGTTACGATATAGCGGGTTGGATAATGGATGGATGGATGGATGGACATATTTACCAAAAATATGTTCAGGAATTAAACTTTTGAAGACTTATTATTTATAGTATAGTTTACAGCATATGTGTTTGTGAATAGAATGTGTATGGCCAATGTACACTAATTTTATACAGTATATGAACTGTACACACAAGCTAAGTAGAAAGTGAGTGAGGAAGATACAAGCATACTGTATGTGCAAAGCATGTACAGTATTTATGTGTGAATGAAGTGTATATGTGTGAGTAAGTATGCCTTTTGATGGACTGGCATCCCATCTTGGTCTGATTCCTTCTTATTTCTGTGATTCACTCATACATGCTGTAAATGCCCTGAACATACTGTACAGTACAGGTACAGTATATGTCTTTTACTCACACACCTTATACTTCTCTTGCATATACCATGCAAATACAAAGTACTTTGTATTTACCGATAAACATTAATTACATATATAGTGTTCATTTTACAGAGTTTAATTAAGATACACATCTATTTCTTAAGACTTTTGGATGGAAAATTTATATGGAACATTTTTTTTATCATAGTTTACAGTTATTATTAGATACAGTAATCCCTCGCTACTTTGCGGTTCACTTTTCGCGGATTTTATATGTAAGCATATCTAAATATATAACGCGGATTTTTCGCTGCTTTGCGGGTTTCTGCGGACAATGGGTCTTTTTACTTCTGGTATTTGCTTCCTCAGTTGGTTTGCCCAGTTGATTTCATACAAGAGATGCTATTGGCGGATGGCTGAGAAGCTACCCAATCAGAGCACGCAGTTAAGTTCCTGTGTGCTGCTGATTGGCTCAGCGACGGAGTGCTGCATTAACCAGGAAGTCTCATCTCACTCATTCAGCATTAACGTGCTCTTGCTACTGCATTCAGGGGATTATCACCTTCATCGTCATCATTTTTACTGCGCAGCATATTCATCACGTCATATATAGCTACGTGTACTTCGCTATACAGTAAGTGTAAACTTATCTACCGATTTCATATTGCTTAGCAGTTGTCCCTGTTATTAATAGAGTAAAGGGTGGGTTGTAAACAATACAGGGAGGGTTTAAAAACGTCCAAATACACGTTAAATAATTAAATAAATATGGTGTCCCTACTTCGCGGAAATTCAGTTATCGCGGTCGTCCTTGGAACCTATCTCCCGCGATAAGTGAGGGATTACTGTATAAGTATTTTAAAACCTCACCTTTCTTTGCAGCTTTTAACTTCAGTTTTTAATATCACCTATTTTAATATCACTTTCTGCACTTGACTAGTGAACACAATTTCTTATAATTATAAGTTCTTATAATCTTTAAACACAGGAATGAGTTAATTTACAGTAACTTTAATATTAAATATCAGTGTTTACCACAGAGGCACGGGGGTTCACACAGGCACTTTCTTTTTGGAGTTTGCACATTCTTTCTGTGTTCAATTGGGTTTTCTTCTTAGCCTCTGATTTCCGCCTTTATCTGCTGTCACACACTTGAGCATGGGAGACAGCTAAAGGGTCTAAATGAGAGTAATTCCATGCCAGACCAGGGAGTGGCGGAGTGCACTGACTTTTTTTCTTACCTTCCTGCAGACTTTTCATGAGAAATTCTACCTGGCCCTGACAACGTCACTTCTGGGTTTTGGGGCCTTGGCTGATGTCACTTCCGGTGAAGAACCCACGACCAAAGAGACTTCCGGTTCCGGCCCTTTAAAAGACGTCACGTCCGGGTCTGAACCTATGGAAGAGGACCCTTCTGCTTCCGCCCTCGATGACTTCACTTCCTTTTCTGGCCTTTAAAGCCTTCATATTTGACTATCCTAATAAGTTCTGTTTTGGACTCCGTTCTGAGCACATCAGTGCTAGCAATTTTCCCATTTGCACCCAGGGAATATTATATGGGTGGCTGCCCCAAACCTTTTTATGCCTCTTACGTCTGTTTTTGGTGACACTGTGTAATGTGCAGGTTATGTTATGGGATAAGTGAGAATGGGTATTGCATGATTGTGCAAGGGAGTGGCACTGCATTCCCGTTTGGCTCCTCTCTTGCACTGCATCTGTGTATTTGAATAAGTATATACGGTGTCACGTACGAGCGCATGGGGAGCAGCTTAAGGACCCGACGCGCATCGTGACAAGTTGTGCCAGGGGACAATGGCGGGGTACTAACCTCTTTCTCTCTCTTTCCGTAAAAAAGGCAAAGTGCCGCCGCCATAATTCTTCCCGGACAGTTTTGTGAACAACACTTCCAGGTCCCTTTTTCTCCTCTGGTCCCCCACTGATGACGTCCACCACCACGCCTTCCCAGCATTCCCCGTTCCTAATTTCTGGTCCGGCTCTTTAAATTGTCCATCCACCCATCCTTTGTTGTCTTGTGATTTTGATGAAATTTTTGACCTTGCTTTTGTTTCAGTATACGGGGCCAAAAACCCCAAACCTTTACAACTTTGTGCTTGTCATTATTACAATGGAAAATGAATGAACTATGCAATATCAGTGAGTTGATACAGTTTTACATATGTGTATGTGACTAAGATATTCCTGTCTAGAATGATGTTCCTCTATTTTTACTGTTTTTTGATAACATTTATATATGCAATAGACACTTGTCGCTCTACCAAAGTCTGGATATGCAGCTTTTCATCTTCCAAATCTCCCTTTTCATTGAGCTACAGTATCTAACAATTAAACTGCACAGTATGTATACCTGTCCATAGTCTAAAATGTACATTGAGTATTCATGCTGGTCTCTATGCAGCCAACATCATGATCATGTACATTCACAGAGAAGACAGATCTTCTAAGTCACTCCTGTTTTGAGAGGACAGCTGCCTCATTCCTTTACCACTAAACCACTACCGATTTTTTTAAATGAACCACATTTTCCTTCTTGTACCTACATTTTGACTTATGTACTACTTTACATTACATTTTAATTGAGTTCACCAGTATATACTTTGTGGCTATTCTTTCATTATTTAACAGAAGATCTTGCATGGTTTACAGTTCCCTTTTTAAAAAGAAATGTTACCTTGATAGCTTTATTGAGCAGGTACGGTTAAATTTAATGTTCTCTGTAAATGTATTTTAATACGCTTATTTAATATGTTGTGGAATTTAAATAATACATTTTAAACAACAATTACAAGAGTAATTTAATTGTATCTAATTAAGTAATTAACTTTTACAGAGCAAATGAAACAAAATTGTGGCTATTATAGGGTAATAGGTGTGTAATAATATGGTAATATGAATAAGATGAAAATGGAAAATGAATGCAGAATTGTTTATTTTAAACTCAGTATCAGAACATGCTGAAATAAATTTCAAAGCACTCAGGTTTTCAAAACTTCACATTTACTATAAACTGTATGTAAGCTTCAGAAAGTTTTGTATCCATTTGGAAACATCTACATAGCACTTTCTGTGACACAATTCCACAACTGTTATTACTACTGCCTCACAGCTCCATTAAAATTGGTTGATAACATGGCTTGGTCAGCAGTGGAACGGCTTCCTATTCAGGTTCAATGCCTACCTAAAACCAGATATTTTTAATTTGTGTTATGTTATTGTTTTTATGTGTTTAAATTAGTTTTAGGAAACTAGGGGCATCTGCTCCCTGCTCACTTCGCTCACCATCCCTAGGGGTGGGAGCTGAATGGCCACTATCTTGTAGCTAAGCCGCTCAAAGGGCGTTGGGGCACGTTAAAGAAAGTGACTGTATTTAAAGAGTTGGCATATAGAAGAGTATGTGGGGCACGGGAGAAATACGGTTTGGTCCTTAGTTACTATAGATAGAAAATCCATTACTTGAGTATTTCACTACAACTGTCTATTTTAAATACCAATGAATAATAAAACATAGGAAAAAGTGAAAGTAAAAAAGTAGAGGTAAAAAAGTAAAACATAATAAAAAGATAAATAAAAAGTTAAATTACATTAAACCTCTTTTCAATTTTCTTAATCAGCTCTTGCCACTCTTTTTCTATTGTGATCTAAAATTTGATGTTCTTAAATAGATCATTTGTTTTTCTGCCTTGCCATTATAACCAACCGCGTTGAAGAGTGACTTATCACTGAGAGTGTCACAGAGTGGTACGGAGAGAGGATGAGAACAGTAGGAGTAACAATTGGGCGAGTGGTGTGGAGGGGAATGGTGAAGGCTGAATAACGCAGACACAACGGAAAACTTTAATATAATGGAGAGACAGGCTGTATGCAGCCACCATTTTTATGTATTTGCAACTCCCCCTCCTCTCACTGTATAATTCTTAATACTGTATCATGCTTTCTTGATTTTGATATCTTTTGTACATCTTGATCAAAAGTTTATTTAAATAGTTTTGAACATAACTTGCATAACAATGAAATTTTAATTTAAAATGAATGCATAAGATTGAAAAGATTATTAAATGTACAGTAATCCCTCGCTATATCGCTATATATTGGCTGAGAAGCTACCCAACTTACTTTCTCTCTCTCTCTCTTGCGCTGACTTTCTCTGATCCTGACGTAGGGGGTGTGAGCAGGGGGGCTGTTCGCACACCTAGACGATACGGACGCTCGTCTAAAAATGCTGAAAGATTATCTTCACGTTGCTACCTTCTGTGTGCAGCTGCTTCGTGAAGCGACATGCTGCACAGTGCTTCGCATACTTAAAAGCTCAAAGGGCACGTATTGATTTTTGACTTTGTTTTTCTCTGTCTCTCTCTCTCTCTCTCTCTCTCCCTGCTCATGACGGAGGGGGTGTGAGCTGCCGCCTTCAACAGCTTTGTACCGGCGGTGCTTCGCATACTTAAAAGCCAAACAGCCCTATTGATTTGTTTGCTTTCCTCTCTGTTTCCTTTGAAGAGGAAGATATGTTTGCATTCTTTTAATTGTGAGACAGAACTGTCATCTCTGTCTTGTCATGGAGCACAGTTTAAACTTTTGAAAAAGAGACAAATGTTTGTTTGCAGTGTTTGAATAATGTTCCTGTCTCTCTACAACCTCCTGTGTTTCTGCGCAAATCTGTGACCCAAGCATGACAATATAAAAATAACCATATAAACATATGGTTTCTACTTCGCGGATTTTCTTATTTCGTGGGTGGCTCTGGAACGCAACCCCCACGATGGAGGAGGGATTACTGTATTTTGAATCTGGCGATTTCTTAAAAAAGATAAGACACTGAAAAAGTTAACTAGGAAAACTAGCTTGTCACACCTTATGGTCCATTAAATATTTATGTTTGGAAAATGTTTTATGTTTTCGTGAAAGATTTGATCCTGACCATGGAAAACTTGAGAGGAAGCTTTGGGTACTCTAAGATGACATATATTTGCCAGCAGTGAACAGAGAGAGCACAGAAAGAAAGAAAGAAAGAAAGAAAGAAAGAAAGAAAGAAAGAAAGAAAGAAAGAAAGAAAGAAAGAAAGATTCCATCACATTTAGGGGGCTATGAAAGAAAGGTCCTGCACAATCCAAAAAAAATAATTTCCCAATCTTTTTCCCACCAACAGCCACAACTAATTGATTTATTTTTATTCTAATATGAAACTACAAATAGAACTATAAATGTGTATTTCATGTGTACTTTTGCAGGAGCACTTTGTTTTTCTCCCTCTCCGTATGTTCACGTTGTACTTGGAGTAAAATGTTTTTAAGACGAGTACAGTGTGTGGTGTAAGCGTATTGTGGTTACATTTTTGTAGGGGAGTTTTTCTGTTGTAAATCTGTTTTCTCCTCTTTTTATACTTTATTCCCTGATGAAAGTAATCTAGCTAAGTTTTTTGCTGCCTTCCATAGCCAAGCTTCTCACCATGGACATATTTCTCAAATGTGTAGGTTGTAGCTTGTAGATGTTAAACATCATTGATATTTAACCCAACAAATTAGATGGCCCTTCCTCACAGTTCTAAATCTAGCATGAGTAAAAAAATCCTTCTCAATCAAATTTTAAAAAAAATGTTAAAAGTCAATTAAATAAAATATATGTATCTGCAGTAAATTGTGGTATGTGTATATGAGGTTTAACGCTATTAATACATTTATGTTCACATATTAAAATGATAAAACAAAAAGAAAGTTGGTGGACATACTAGTGTTTTTTGCTATGAAGACCACAGAGACAGGTAAAGATGAGAAGGATCAGGAGACTGTGTGCGAGGAAAAGTGTATTTAAGAAGAAAAAAGCTGACTTTAAAAGATGTCTACTAGTTTGGTTAGTATTTTTGAATCTTGTGAGAAAGGTTTTCAAAGAAAAGCTTTGTAAGATTTAACTTACTGTACCTGTTAGCACTGTAGCTTGCACATGTTTTTAATTTCTAAAGATATGTGATGGTCATGGGCAACTTATTTAACAGGAAAATGATTTTGATAAATGTTTATGCACCCAATGTCGATGATAAGGAATTCATGCAAAATCTATTTGCATCCATTCCCAATGTGAACACTCATAAAATTATAATGGCTGGGGACTTTAATTGTGTTTTAAATCCACTCTTAGATAGGACTCCTGTGACAGGGGGGATGACATCTAACACTGCAAAGACAATTACACAGTTTTTAACTGACCACAACTTATCAGACCCCTGGAGGTTTCTTAACCCAAACTCAAGATCATATTCGTTCTACTCACCAGTGCATATAGCTACTCAAGAATTGATTATTTTTTTATAGATAATAATTTCCTGCCTACGATTAAATCGTGCAAATACGACACAATTGTTATCTCCGACCATGCCCCTCTAGTCTTGGGGCTAAAATCATTAAGCCCCTCACACTCACCTTGTAGATGGCGTCTTAACCCTCTTCTATTAACAGACGAGAACTGCACAGAATTTATATCCAAACAAATCAGCTTCTTCCTAGAGACAAACACGCCCACAGAGGTTTCTGCAGGAACACTCTGGGAAACTCTAAAGGCCTTCTTACGAGGACAGATTATTTCATATTTTTCCCACAGGAATAAATTAGAAACCAAGAAACTGTCAGAGCTAAGAAGCGATATTACTAGAATAGATGAAGAACAAGCCAGGAGTCCGAGTGAAGCTCTTCACAGGAAAAGGCAGGCCCTGCATACAGAACTCAACATCTTAACAACTAAAGAAACTAAACAACTTATTTATAAGTCAAGACATCATTACTATGAACACGGAGAGAAAGCTAAATAAGCTTTTAGCTGAACAAATTCACAAACAAGAAGTTCGCAATGCAATACCAGTAATCACCAACACGAATGGAGAAGAAATCATTGACCATAAAAATATAATGCACGCATTTAGAGATTATTATAAATCCTTATATTCTACTGAGTTCAAAGAACACAACACACAATCTAATGCATTTCTGGATACATTACAGACACTACAAATAGATACTTTAAGTGCTGAGGAACTGGATAAACCTCTGACGCTAATAGAATTACTAGATGCTATAAAGTCACTTCAAAGTGGGAAATCAGCAGGCCCTGATGGTTACCCCGTAGAATTTTATAAGAAATTATCCACTCAGCTAGCTCCCCTCTTATTGGCAATATTTACAGAAGCTAGAGACAACCAAATACTACCTCAAGCATTTTGTCAAGCATTAATCACCGTCTTTCCTAAACAAAATAAGGACTTGTTACAATGTGCATCATACAGACCAATTTCACTCCTGAATAATGATGTTAAGATACTCTCAAAAATTCTAGCTAGAAGGATGGAGAAAGTGCTGCCCTTGGTAATATCACAGGATCAAACTGGATTTATTAAAGGCCGACACCTATCTTCCAATCTCCAACGCTTGTTTAATGTTATATATTCACCAGCAAAATCAAACACCCCAGAGATATTACTATCATTAGACGCAGAAAAAGCATTTGATATGATTGAATGGAACTACCTTTTCACTGCATTGGAGAAATTTGGGTTTGGCCCGAATATTTGTGCATGGATCAAACTACTGTATACCAATCCAGAAACTTCAGTTTGTATTAACAACATTTGCTCAGACTACTTTAAGCTAGAACGTGGTATCAGACAAGGATGTCCCTTGTCACCACTGCTATTTGCAATCACCATTGAACCACTGGCGGTTCACTGTCGAAATTCTTATCAGATAAAGGGGATTATCAAAGAAGGACTGGAACAGAAAATTTCTCTATGTGCAGATGATATGGTTTTATATATATATCAGACCCAGAAAACACTGTTCCAGCAGTTTTAACAGCACTCACAGAATTTCAAAAGATATCTGGTCTTAGAATTAATCTGAATAAAAGTATACTCTTTCCAGTGAATTCACAAGCATATACTATTAGATTGGACACCATACCTTTTACCATAGCAGATCAGTTTAAATACCTAAATATCACAAGTAAACATAAAGCTCTTTATCAACAAAATTTTGCCATCTGTATGGAAAAAATTAAGCAATACTTGCATAGATGGTCAACCCCATCTCACTCTAGCCAGAAGAATTAACGTTGTTAAGATGAATATCCTTCCTAAACTTCTTTTTTTATTTCAAAACATTCCAATATATATCAATAAATTGTTTTTTAAGCAATTAGATTCAATAATAACCTCATTCATTTGAAACTCAAAACACCCACGTATCCGAAGAGCGACCCTACAAAGACCTCAGGCAGAAGGTGGCATGGCTTTACCTAATTTTCAGTTTTATTACTGGGCAGCAAACATACAGGCCATGAAAACCTGGACACAAAAAAATGAACATACACAGGCTTGGTTCGCAATAGAATTAAAATCCTGTAGTACTTCTTTATACTCCCTGCTCCGCGCTCCAATAAATGCAAGTTATCGCAAATATACTAATAACCCAATTGTGCTTTACTCACTCAGAATATGGAACCAACTTAGAAAACATTTTAAGATGGAAAATCTTTTATCCGCGGCACCTCTGCAAGAGAACCATCTCTTTCAATCCTTGCAAACATATCCAGTTTTTAATACCTGGAAAAGTTTTGGGATTAAAATGCTCAGAGATCTTTATATAGACAACATATTTGCATCTTTTGAACAATTACGTTCCAAATTCAACCTCCCAGCTACACATTTCTTTCACTATCTTCAAATTAGAAATTTTGTTAAACAGAAACTGCCCAATTTTCCTCACCTTGTACCCTCCACCATGCTGGAAAAAATACTGCTCAATTTCGAGGAATTAAACACCATTTCCACATTATATAAAATCTTATTAGAGTCCCTACCTTTCAAAGACCCAAGAGGACATTGGGAAGAAGATCTTTTAATCAATATATCAAAAAAGGAGTGGAAGGTAGCAAAGCAGAGAATTCACTCGAGCTCCATATGCGCAGAGCATAGAATTATTCAACTAAAAATTATATATCGAGCTCATCTGTCTCGCTTAAAACTATCCAAAATGTTTCCAGGGCGAGATCCAACCTGCGAACGCTGCAACCAAGCTCCTGCCTCACTGGGTCACATGTTTTGGGCCTGCACCAAACTAACATCATTTTGGACCAAAATTTTTAAGTGACTTTCAGACAGCCTTGGGGTCACAATCCTTCCTAACCCATTAACCACTGTGTTCGGTGTTCCTCCAGATGGACTTAAAGTGGAGAAGGACAAGCAAACAGTGATTGCATTCACTACACTTTTGGCACGCGGACTTATTTTATTAAATTGGAAGAATCCTAACTCTCCTCTAATAAGTTAGTGGGAAACCGATGTTTTATATTATTTGAAATTGGAAAAAATCAAATTCTCAGTTAGAGGATCTGTACAGAATTTTTTCAAAACCTGGCAGGATCTAATCAATATTATTTTAGAATAAGAGAAATAACTATTACCGCATTTATTTCCCTTCTCCATTTTTTTATTTACCTATATATATATTTCTTCCTTTTTTTTGTTTATGATTGCCTTATTAAAAGCCCTAAGCAATTCTCCTTTGGCTAAGCTCTCCTTCTCAGGGGTGGGGTTTGATTTGTCTTCAATTTTTTTTTTTTGTTATAAATTGATCTATTTGTATGGAATGATTACAATAAAATTAATAAATAAAATTTTAAAAAAATTTCTAAAGCTTATAACATATACTTCTTTACAATATACAATGATTGACAAAAGACTGGGTAATTTGGGGGTTAAATAGAGAGTCAAGGAAGGCAAATATAATAAATCTTGATGATTTTATGAAGATATTGTCAAAAAGCACCATAACAGAAGAATAAATTTACATTGAATTGAAAGCAAGTTTATTTATGATAAATATGCCTAAATGCACAAACAGGAGATAAAAACTAAAAAAATGGAGTATTGTGCTAATATGAAGAGTGTACCATGCATGTTATTTGGTTTTTAGAGTATGCCTTTGAATTTTTTGATTTAGCATCTATATATATAATTCACTAAGCCGCCGCCAGCGCAAGCAAGACACCCATGGAAGCACGCAGGACGGAGCCACGCCCACCAACTCTAAGACCATTGGATACGACGACAACTCGCAGAGCCACACCCACCAACTCGGACGCGACAACTCAGAAAAAATGGCATCATTTATGTTCGTCTGTGCTGGAGTCCACATGCACCTCTGAGCCACGTTGACAGTTCATAGAGGCATGTAGAACAGTTTGCGAGGGGTATCCCATGGGATCCTTAAAACAATCCTTTAAAACTGAGGTTAAAACACAATGAAGGAAGCAGTCTTTAAAAACCAATAAGCCCTGTGACTCTTTTTCATTAGCATCTCACCTGCTTCACCGATGCAGGCCCTGCAACAGTCGAGACGCTCTCTCAGCAGCTGACCTTCTATGTGCCTGACTCCACTACTGTCAGTCGCCTGATTAAAAATGGCCTTTTGAAGGGGAGCTGTAGACCCGCTATACCACAGGAACACCTGTGACATTGCCTTCACATTGTTTTCCTTTTATTTCTGATCCTGTCGAGCAGATCAGACACCCAGGCAAACAACACTAAATAATCAATAGCTGCAACTACTTTGCCCGCCCCAACTCCTCACCTGAGTCGGTTTCGTCTGTGTTCAGCAGTGTTTCCCAAACTCGGTCCTGGTGAACCCCTGTGGCTGCAGGGTTTTGTTCCAACCGGATTCCTAATCATTAATGCTGGTGAAACTCATCCGGGATAAGTCGGTTTTTCAAATGCAGCCATGTAGCAGATTAGTCTAGCTGGATATAATAATCCGAGATGGATGCGCGCCCCCGCACTGAGTGAAAAGCCAATGTATATTGAGTCTAGAAAACATGATCAGTAAGTCTTTGATAGGCTGCAACAAAATGATGACAGAACGGGCGCATTTTTTTCACACAAGCTGTTTGGGTGGGTGGGTGTTAGTTAGGTAGCTCTTTTAGGGCGGATGTCGACTTTTGTCGACAGGAGGGGTTGAAGGCGAATGTCGACAAAAGTCGACATCCAGGGATAAAGGGCGACAATCAGCTGTTAATGGCGACAAATCTCACTGTCACGTCACAGGCATTCCCTCTGTGCTTGGAGGAATGCTAGACTCGTTGACTCGGCAAATAAACATTGCGTGTGCGTGAGTTGCGAAATGTAAACAATGGCAAGATGGCACCGACATGTGAAAAGGCAGCGAAGCAAGTGCAGAAAAGAAAACACTTGGCAGACGTTGTTTTGCGCATTACCGCGGAGTCGGACTCTTGATTTTTCAGAATCGGACTTTATTGGCAGTGATCAGGAGATCGAGCAAGAGAGTTAGAAGCAGGCATCAGCTGATCAGACACCAGCCGATGCCGCGCGAGCGGATCTGCTGCCAGTTGAGTGCCTTCGCGCAGCCGATGCATGTACGGCAAGGTTCGCATGGGATAAATACACATACATTGATCCGTTGAGAGCTGATATGGCTACCGGAGTTTACAAGACGGCATGGCTTGTTTTTGGACACAACAGATCACCAGCTACTGTACTTCAGGCTGCTCTCTCCTGATGCTGCTTTTCAGCTACTGTCAGACGAGACAAACAGGTAGGCAGAGATTTTTTTTGAATCGCGGGCTGCCTTTGCATCGCATTCTCGTTATTCAAAGTGGAAACCCACAACGAAAGACGAGATGAAGCGCGCCGTGGCATTACAAATAGAGATGGGACAGAACTGGTGAGATAACTTCAGGGAGCATTGGTCCAAACGTGTTTTGTCCCCGGGTGGCTTAGGTACGTGCTGCTGCAAAGTTTTATTCACTTCTGTAATAAACAGAAGCAAATCCCATGGGGTGAGCCAGGCTATAATGCCATACATAAAGTTCATAAAGTTTCAGAAGATGAAAAGAGGTGACAATACGGTTTTCATGCAGGCAGAAAACTTGGTGGCAGTGGCATGGCACGATGGCAAATGGGTGACTTGTCTCTCTACAGTACACACTAACAATATATGTGAGAAAATGCAGCAACAGACAATTGAAAAAATAGGCATCAAAACAACACATAGAGAATTCAGGCTCATACAACATGCAAGACAGTAACATTTGTCAAAAGTAAATATTGTTGATTTGATATGTTAAACAATTGCTTTGTGTTCTTTTTTAAAAAATGTTAGTTTTTGGAAAAATATTCAGCCCTGGGAGAAAAGAAACAAAAAAAAAATTAGCCCTAAAAGAGTTAATTAGTTACTCGAAGGATTTCAAGATTTAATATGCACAAGCAGTAACACTGCAAAAAGCAGCCCAAAATAGAAAAGACGGCTGGCAAAAAGTGGCTGACAAATTAAACGCGTGTGCATTGTACTTACTGAAAGCAGTATTATAGATTTTGCAAATGTTAATTTTTTTCCCTCTGCTTAAAAAACATTAAAAAAGCAGCGTGATTATGCGGCGTATACTGCACCGCGGGTTGGTATGCAGCGTGTAAAACAGTTTGTTTGTCGCGGATAATTTGCCTTTTACTTTTACACAAAGACAATTTCCTGTTAGATTTGTCTTTGCGATGACAATTAATAAGGCACAGGGCCAAACTTTCAAAAAGATATGCATGTATCTGCCAAAACCAGTTTTCAGTCACGGACAGCTGTATGTTGCTCTCTCCAGAGTTCCATCTTTTCATTCACTTACTGGTATGCCTGCAGGAACACGTGCAGCGAGCAAGCGAACGACACACACACACACATACAGGTACACGCGCGAGAGAGAGAGCGCTGGACACATAAGAAAATAATACTTCATTACATTGATATACCGGTGTTTTCAGTATTCAAAGCGCTATCCACACATGGAGGAACCGGGAAGAGAACCCAAAATCTTCCACAGTCCCCTTACTGCAAAGCAGCAACACTACCACTGCGCTACAAGGCAGTTAAAGAATGCACCGGGCTCGATTTTGTTTTCACTTGGTGGCTTATTACATTACGGATGTTTCACATGTTCATTTTTTCCCTGCGCTTAAAAGACATTAAAAAAGTGTTTCTCAACTGTGACTCTGGAACAACTCAGTACGCAAGCTATATTAAGCGTCACCAACGAAGACTCGCTACACCTTAATGAACAAGTGCTGAAACTTATCCCTACCGACGAAGTAACTTTCACCAGCGTGGCCTCCATCGTCATAGACAATCCCACTTTCAGTCACGGACAATTGTATGTTGCTCTCTCCAGAGGTCCATCCTTTCATTCACTCACAGTGGTATCCACAAACCCACCCCATTTGGACAACTGTGTCGTTCAGCAAGTGTTCACCCATCAATACATAATTATGCGGTGTATGCTACGCCGCGGGTTGGCTAGTTTATAATAAAATCTAAAATTTAGTACAATAACAATCTGATGCTAATTTGTATAAATTACAATGACAATTAATTTCACAATACAAATGTAGCAGAAAATCCAATCATATTATATGATATCATTTACTGCTAAATTCTGCTCCATACTTGTAATATTTTTATTTTTATACTGTATTGAGGATTACTTGTGTCCTCTTCTGTGTATTGTATTGTATTGACTCCTTTCTTTTTGACACCCACTGCACACCCAACCTACCTGAAAAGGGGTCTCTTTTTGAACTGCCTTTCCCAAGGTTTCTCCATTTTTTTCCTACTAGGGTTTTTTTTTTGGGAGTTTTTCCTTGTCTTCTTAGAGAGTCAAGGCTGGGGGGCTGTCAAGAGGCAGGGCCTGTTAAAGCTCGTTGCGGCAGTTCTTGTGTGATTTTGGGCTATACAAAAATAAATTTTATTGTATTGTATTGTAATGTAATTAAAGCAATGTATTTTTTTTAATTGGGCATGATAATCTATTTAAATTGGAACTGAACAGGATAATAAATAATAACCATTGCTGTTGCCAGCCATTGCACAACTATAGAGTTGCATACGTTGAATTTAGATTGTGACTGATTTGATGTACCTTCCCCAGTCAAATCCTTTTCCGTTTTTCTGGACACTGAAAATTTCCTGGAGGCACCCTTGGTTAGATACAGTATGACGAAAGTCTGACCTTTTGAATCTTCTTTAAACTGAATCCACTAGTGGTCATATTCTTTTTTTGTTAATTTTAGAGCTAACTAAACATCTCCCTGATTATAATACTAGATAGGATTGAGGAGTCATGAAAAAAATTCATAATCCTAAACTATCCCAAAATTTCACAAAAACTTTTACTGCTGATTCTATAATGTCAGTTGTTGCCAAGCCCACAGTGCTGGCATGTAAAGAATCATCACACAGGTGACATCATGCTGACAACAACAGTATGGTGTTTCACGGCAACAGGACTTCAAAATGGCAAGACCTGCAAAAAAAGAAAGTATGTTAGTATTCCTATGGTATATAGAAGTGTATGAGTGGTGCAGGACAAAGACAGTTTGATCCTTAGTTATTATAGAGACAAAAACAGTTACTTGAGTATTTCACTACAACTGTCTATTTTAAATTCAAATGAATAATAAAATGTAGTAAAAAGTAAAGGTAAAAAAGTAAAAGTAGAAGTTAAAAAGTAAAATGTAATAAAAAGTACATAACAAATTACATTAACACCTCCTCAAAAATAATATTGTAATGTCCCTTTCCAGGTGGAAGAAATAAACCACACAGGTAAGAGGTTGTAGCAGTCCTAAACAAAGGACTAATTGCTTTTCTGCCTTAAATGGACAATACAAACTCAGAACAAAAAACAACAGTGGCCAAAAAAGAAAACAGATGAAGAACAACCACATGTTAAACACCTCTCAAACTCGTTTTTTTACACCGTCCATACCTCTTTTTTTTGCACAAAAACACCCAGACACTAAGGACAATTTAGGATCGTCAATGCACCTAACCTGCACGTCTTTGGACTGTGGGAGGAAACCCACACAGACACGGGGAGAACATGCAAACTCCACGCAGGGAGGACCCGAGAAGCGAACCCAGGTCTTCTTACTGCGAGGCAGCAGCACTACCACTGCGCCACTGTGCCGCCCATGTTTATTTGTATTTATTGTAATAATACATAGTGTTTATGAGCAACTAAATACGTAATGCTGAGATAAAATGATTTTCTAGTGACGTTTACACAGTACTGTGTATGGGGATAGTACTATAATATGGTCAAAATGTTGGAACCACAGCTTTATTCTATGTTGGGAAAAGTCACGTGCTGGAGACTTCAGATTATATTTGCCTGTGACATTTACACTTGATTCAGCTGCCACTGTACGTCTAAAACATTTCAAAACTACAATCAAAAAAATCTGTCTTTAAAGAATCGTTAAATGATGTGATTTTCTATTATTGACTTGTTCCTTTTTATTTTCTATTTTTGCCACTGTGGTCCTTACAATTTAAGTTAAACATTTACAGCTGAAATTTGACATACAACTAATAAATAAATGTATTTGTAACTGATACTGCTTGCCCTTTAGTTTTCTTGGATGTTCTGCTATTTGCTCCTGAACAGTTTTTAACTTCATGGCTGTGTTTGGTGTGCTTCCAGATGGGCTTAAACTGGAGAAGGACAAACAAACTGTGATTGCCTTTACTACACTATTGCCACGTAGACTTATCTTGCTCAACTGGAAGAATCCTAACTCTCCTATTCTAAGTCAGCGGGTAACTGATGTTACATACTATTTGAAATTGGAAAAAATTAAATTCTCACTTGGCAGATCTGTACAAAAATTTTTCAAAACCTCCCAGGATCTAATCAATAACATTTTAGAATAAGCATTTAAATTGAGGAAGCAGGTTCTCTCCCCTCTTTTACTCCATTTATCTTTATTCATTTATTATTTTATCTATTCATTTGTCTTTAGTAGCATAAAGTTTTACACTGCTGGCCTAGCTCTCCTTCTCAGGGATGGGGGTTTATTTGTTTCAAACCTTTTTTTTTTTTTTTAAAACTTGAGATATGTGTATGGAATGTTATTTGATTTTAATAAATTTTTTTTTAAAAATGTGGTTTTGTTCCTTTTTATTTTCTATTTTTATATAATACAATATAACTAAGTTAAACAGTTACAGCTGAAATTTGACATAAAACTAATAAATAAATGTATTTGTAACTGATACTGCTTGCCTTTTAGTTTTCTTGGATGTTCTGTTATTTGCTCCTGCACAGTTTGTAACTTCATGGCTTCCCAACACATGCTGCTTTATAAATTCCAATACTGGTAAATTCATGGACGCACTGAAGAAGAGAATGGAATGCAACATATTAGGATCATGAAAGGGATGACTGTACAAATCTGTCCATAGGCTTTGTCCTTTTTTTGCACATATACTTTTCAGACACTCTTTCTCTCCATTGTTGGATTCCTTTGTGGTGGACAGGCACTGCTCACATTATTTTGACCATGGAGCAAAATAACTGCGAACTCCTTTCAAACCTCTTAGCCATTTAGCTTATGGTAATATATTAAGGGTGGACACATCATAGAAACAAATGGAAATTGGCTTTAAGACTATGCATACAGCGCAAATGAAACCTTTTTCTGTTTTGGGTCTTGTAGTCATGTTATCTGTACTATAATCAAAGTCAGCTATTTCTGTTTTGTCAAGCTGCATGACTCCTTACATCTTTCCAGTTTTAATTTTTATTTTCTTTCTCTGGTTAAAACACAAAACATTTTTAAAACTTGTAGAGCTTAAGCTTGTAGTACAAAATATTTCTAAATAAATATGCAGTTTAACGATTCACATAGCAATGCATGAAATATGATTTTTTCTTTATTGAACATACCTGTAAATCCAGATAGTCAAATATGCAATTACACAAACAAGGTAGGTATTATTCTATTTAATTTTTTTTAGTCTGCGATAAATAACAAATGCTGCTTTTATTAGCATTCCATTTAACAAGAGTTTTTCTCTACGTCTTCCTGTCATTCTCTTTGGGCTCCTGTTTTCTTTCTCACAGTACATGAAAATTAGAGAGCAGATGTTGAAGGCTACTCCCCCATCAGTCAGCTGTTTCATTAAATTAAACTATATCTTATACAACCCAGCAGTAAATTAGCACTCTGTTGAACGATCTGTCAATGTTCACCTCTTCTTTACTGCATCAGCGCAATAATAGAGCTTGTACAGGACCAGTCCATTCACAGGTTAACACTTTTTAAAGAAGCTGTTTAAATGTTAGCAGGAAAGTGAAAAGTCAAAAGAGTCTGTTATACTGCTACTTAAACCATCATCTATTTTAATAAACAATTGAAGTTTTGAATTAAATAAATTATATGTACTGATATTCTCCTTTAAATGTTTGAGAGTGAGGAGCAGAAATTTGGAGTTTTGTAAGCAAGTTGAGCAGTTATTGAAGCTTCTTCTGAATTAAAAAAAAAATGGAAATGGTTTTATTTTAACAGTGACAGTAACAATGTTGATCATGCTAAAAAGGTAATTTAACAGGGATTCAGTTCATTCAGAACTGCAGATGGTGGCCTTAATATTGAAGGTGACTTTACATTGCCATGCATAAGAGCAGATGGGGCCTGTAAAAATGTGGTTTTAATAGAGTACTGTCCTTTTTATACTGTGAAGTAATTAAGTGACATTTTTCTTCCAATAAATGTATCAAAAGGTTGTCTTAATATAAAATTAACACATACATAGGAACATCTCTTACAATAAATATCTCAACATCTTATATAAAGTATATACAGTATATAAACACACACATATATATGTATATATATATATATATATAGAGAGAGAGAGAGAGAGAGAGATATGTATGAATATATGTGCATACATGTGTGTGTGATTTAGAAGGTATTTAGACATCCTCACTTTCTGCACACTTTATTAAATTTTAAATGGATACATTTGTTACTTTCACACATTAATCTACATTAAATAACCCGTAATGAAAGTGAAAACATGTTTTCAGAGAGGTCTGAAAATTCACTATTTTGTAGAGGCTCCTTTGACAGCAATTGCAGCTTCACATCAAGTCTAATTCTCTACAAGCTTTGTACACCTGGATTTGGGCAGTTTATCCAATTCTTCCAGGCAGATCCTCTCAAGCTCCATTACACTAGATGGAAAGCATTTGTAAACTGCAATCTTCAGGTCTCTCCACAGATATTCTATGTGGTTTAAATCTGGACTTAAATCTGGATATAGGGAGAGTTGTAGTGAAGGACTGGTTAAGGCTATCGCCTCTCAACACCAGTTAATGTTCTTATATTGGCACTACTTATTTCTAGCTATTGTGTCACAGTCTAGGCCTAAAAATGGCCCATGAGGCTTTTTCAAGCCTTTTGGTTGGAGTATAGGAAGCTCTACTTGGTTATTCACACTGTGGGAAAATCACAGTAAAGTCTTTATTTTTTATTTATCTTGTGGATGCTTTGTATATTTACATCAAAACTGATTAGTTATTCTAGAACCAAGATATATACTATTTAGAACCACAATTCTTAAAATCACTCGGGCAACCAATACAGGTAATGTAAACAGCAAGCATTTCCAAGTAAATGGAGTTCTGATGAGAGAAGTGGTGGCATGGAGTGCGATACACAGCCTCTTCTGGAAGCAGCTTGCCAAGCCCTTTCACCTCCTTCCAGGACAAGTGTCAAGCAGGTGAAAAAGTGACTCTCAAAAAGCCTTTCCTTTACGGAGCATGTCTGTCCTTGATGCAAACCAACAGAGGCTTGACAAGCATGAACACATAAAATAAGCTCCAGAATGATGCAGCATTTTAAACAAAAAAGTTACACTTGTGCAAAAGTGCGTAATTTTAACAAACAGTCATTTTTAGGGTGATATTTTCAGAAATGCGATGGAACAATACCTCAGCTTGAAAATGGTTTCTGCTTTGCAGCCATGCGGATTAAGTAAATGTGGAAATCAATGGATAGATGGACATTTTGGCACTGAATAAGCCAAAGTAATACCCATGCTAAAGAAGACACTCAGTCCTGAATACATCCTAAAGGACCTGGCAGAGTATGCCCAGTGAAACAGAAGCAGAAACAACTAGAGTGCATGCTGTTGCTGTATTGGTGTCAGCAGCAAAATAAATTAGTCTTTCCATTTTGCACCAGGCAGGAACAATCCACAGACAGGATTTCAGTCCATGTAACAGTAAAATAAATAATATCAGAGTTTTAATTTTGTATTAATTCAATCAACGTTTTTTTTTGGAACATTTTCTTTTATTCTATTACATTATCACTGGGTACCAGTACCTGTCCTGGTAGCATCAGCTGAATGATGTGCCCAATCATCACATGACACAATAATGCACATACTCACACTTACTTACACCACGTGGATCTACAGTTACTCACCAACCTAAAGTGCACATGTTTTTGTTTGAAAAAAAAACAAAAAGCTGCTGTGGGCGTATGTTTTGTGAAGAAGTGCAAAGCTTAATGAAGTTGGACATGGAAGTAGACTTCAGTGAAAATGTTAGCTATACTACTAAAGACTAAAGAGATGTTACAGCAACAATTAACATAATTCATACGCATTTTTGTATTAAAAATGTTATGAAGATTGTGATGATTTTAAATAAATATGTTTTTCTTTGTGTTGTCTCTTGATTATAAATATTATACCGTATCAAATTAACAGAGTGAAACTACAAAGAATATAACATAATTAATACGCATTTTTGTATTAAAAATGTTATGAAGATTGTGATGATTCTAAATAAATATGTTTTTCTTTGTGTTTTCTCTTGATTATAAATATTATACCGTATCAAATTAACAGAGTGAAACTACAAAGAATATTTTTTACAGTTTATTTACTAGCAGAGTACAGCACCTTGTGCTGAAAATTCTAATTCAAGCTTTACAGTGCAGGGTCTACTGAAAAAATAAGAATGGCTCCAATTTACCATTAAGGTGGAACCTCACTTTATTTTTGCATTCAGTCTACTTGGCAATATTATTGCAGCACTCAAAGGAGCACTTTGGTGGGAACATCTATATAATTTTTATAATTTAGCAAAAAAATAAATATTCATTTATTGTTTGGTAAAAGTCACAGCATATGTTTGTTCCCTACCACACAGAAAAAAATCTTCAGTAACACATAACATAAATTAATTTCTTATTGGCCACTAGGTAGCTACTATACTATAACCTGTGAGAAAAGTAGTTATTCTTGCCATATGATCTCTACTTTGTGGTTAGAAGTCTTAACTTCTGAGACTTATAATCCAACATAAAAGACATGCAATAAATAATCATACTGGAAGATTCAGATACCAAGAGCACAGTGGGCTAATTATAAATTTCTATATGCAAACTTGCAAAAATAGCTTAGCAAGCAAAAGAACAGCTGGTGTATTGCATCACATGCCCGTAAGAACGCTACAGCAAAACAAGTTTTATTTTGCACTGATCGGATTGTTTATCTCACCATGCAAGCTTACCCTTTGCTATTGGATTCATTTGGTTGGAAGCATCTTAATTACTGTAGACTGTTAATGCATACATTTATTTACCATATTGTTTTGAATTCTGAATTAATTTGATGCATTAATTGGGTCAAATGTATATACACAGTGCAGTTAATGTTGTAACAACTAAATGTCATTGTTTTTAGATAGAAACAGAATAATCTAGACTTTTAAATGCAGAATGAAAGCTATGGGTCTTCAGTTTAATTTTTACTATGAGAACCAAAAGAGCCTAAAATCTTCACCAGTGACCAATTTCTGAAGAGTGAGAGACACTGACTGGAATGAGCAATCAGAAAAACCAGAAAACTAACTGAAGGCTGCTTGTGAATCAGTCGCTCTGTCCCAGTTGTAACTTTTGCTGCTCCCTGCAGAAATACCCTGAATTCTGTCTTTAGCTGCTAATACATGTTTTAAATAGTTTCAACACCATATTAAGTGTCTCAGTAACTGTTTATACAGTATATATCAGTGTAAGTACACAATCAAGTATCTAATAAGAATGAAAAATGTGCACTTACCTATAGGGGTACTTGACTTACACAGTTAGTTTACTGGGTGACGCATGCATGTCAGGGGGCTCCCTGACCAGCAAAGCCGAGTTAAGCAGTTCCACTCCCGGGCGAGAGGAGTAGAATGCTTAAGGTCTCCTCTACTTTGTCCACAGCCTGGAAAACGTATCCAATGAGAGCAACCAAGCCCAACAGTAAGGTCCGCAGGAAGTCCTGCGCCTTGTGGTCCCAGCGACTTAAAAAGTGAAACCCCAGGAAGGTGGCATCGTCTTGAGAGGACCATGGAGGAAAGAAGAACTCCGACCAGCACTTACATGTATACGAGCAGATTTATGCTGATACCGCTTCAGTTCTTTGAAGCCTGTGTTGTTTTATTTGTGGGTCTATTTCTGTTGTTGTCTTCACCTTTTTTTTTGAGCTAAGAAGTCAGTAGGGTTACTGGGGTGTTACCCCAGATTTTCACATTGTCTCATCTGCTTCTTGCCTGCTGGTTACAAAGTGCTTAATCACACCATAGTTAGACAGTACTAAGTAATTACAGTTTATTTACTGTATAGAACATTAAGGATCTTTATTTAATTGTAAATAGGGGGCTAAATAATTCTCAACATATTGTACCTTTTATCTGTATAGCAAAACATGCTGAGATTTTAGTAACAGTTCTCCATTCATTCTTGTACCATATCTACATATTCTCATTCAATGTAACAGTATCCAGATTTCATAGAAAATTATCCATTTTTACTATTTTTAAAGACTTAAGAGAGAAGTGGGACAACCAGATTAGAACATTTTAGTATCAAGAAGAGAATAAAGCTCACAATCCACTGGCACTGAGGACAAAAAAGGCCGGAAAAAAACAAAAACAAAGGAGGGCGCATTGAAAGTTTCACTTAGAAGGTGACAGGGGCCATTTGGAGTTTTGATCACTCTGATGTTTCTACAATTTATCAAAAAATGAGTGAGGGGTTACGCTAACAGTTCCAAGTCCACTGATAGACCATGAAGTGTCGGTATGCAGTCATTTATTGCCAGTACTTTAATGGAATGCCATGCAAACAGCTGACATTTCCAAGGTCTTCAGCTTTGCCTGCCGGATGGAGGGCATGAGGCCAAAAATGAGGTCATGTCCGGTTTTTGCAGCACATCTGGTAACCCTACATATTTAGCATTACGAACAGTCATCAAAAAATTACCCACTATATTTAGCTCAGTTATTCGGTGAACAGTTGTTTCCACATATTTATGAGGATTGTTTAGATTTCCCTGGATGCTTTGGTTGATACTGCCTTGAAAATTACAACATTTTATGTTTATAGTATCCCAATGTACAGAAAATAAGAGTTTATAGACAGAAAAAATGGGAGGACTTTTTTCTAATTTTATGAGGCCATTAATTATTATGTGGTTATAGGGTGGTGTTTACCAGCGCAGCCATGATCTAAAATAGTGGTCTCAAACTCCGGTCCTGGAGGGCCACAGTGGCTGCAGGTTTTCATTTTAACCCTTTTCTTAATTGGTGACCAGTTTTTCCTGCTAATTAATCCCTTTTCCTTTCATTTTAATTGAGTTGTTTTTTTAAGATTTGTTCCCCTGAATTTCTTCATCGTCCCTCTGAATTGCTTCATTTCTTTCCTTAAATGGCACCCAAACAGAAATGAAACATGAAGTGAGTGAGCCAACAGAAGACCAACTAAGTCAGGGTCTCAACCACCAACCAATTTCACCCCAACCAGTTACTTAATTAAGCTCTGATTCTTGTTGTTAATTAAACCCATTCTTTAATTCCATGGCTTGTTGCTGCTCTCATTGTGCAATGGCATACTGTGGTATAGTGGGTCCACAGCTCTCTCAGCAAAGGCCAGTTTTTTAAATAATCACCATGCTTGCGGCTTAGCGAGGGGGCGTGGTAGTTGTGGCTAAAGCGGGTCTCAGGACGATCTGCGGTGTGAGCGTTTCTCACCTAAGTGCACAGGTGAGAGACTGCCCACATCCGTGATTGTTCCTGGGGCTGCTAATGTGCTGCAGCAGCTATGTCCTCTCGGCATATATAGAAGCGCGAATCAGCTAGAAGAGGGAAAAACGAAAGATGAGTGGAGAAGAGCAGGAGGTTGCTGGAAGGAAGGGAGGAGAAAGCCGGTGTGTGAGAGAGAGAGAGCGCAAAGGCAAATTAACCCTAGCATGGTGTTTAGCTAACACCTAGGGCAGTTGATTGTAGTCGCTCCCGCTGAGCATTTGGAGAAGAGCAGGAGTGACTAGCGAGGAAGGTGACTCGCCGTGAAAGACAGCGGGAGTCGGGAGACTTAGGCATTTAATCTCCAGCGTGGGAGTCCTGGCCGCTGGAGAGAAGCTAAGTCCCGGTCTGGGATGAGAGCGAGACCAAAGCTAGGATTGGGAGGCCTCCAGACCGAAGTGATTGAGAGAAAGGTCAGCTGCAGAGAGAGTGTCTCACCTGCTGCAGGGCCCAAACGGGAGAAGCAGGTGAGACACTAGTATAAAAGAAGCACTGGGCTTTTAATTGTTTTAAAGGACTGCTTCCAGCATTGTTTTAACCTCTGCTTTTAAAGGATTGTTTTTTTCTATTGTTTTAAACCTCCACGCTTGTTTTTATGGATTATTTATTGACTTTTGCAATACTGCACAATGAAAGCACTTTGCACATTTTCATCATCCCCTTGCTGTGTTGTTGCCTCACTGTCTAGCTCATCTCGGTAACATTATCGACAGTGTTGGGTTCAAGGGCTCCCAAACACCGGATAGGAGCATGGAGCAGAACCCGCAGCGTTACATTTGGTGGCAGCGGTGGGATGAGCTAGCAGTGAGGACAGAAGAGGAGACAGAGCAGCAAGCGGGATTGGTGACAGATATTTTACAAGAATCCACGTACCTAAGCCGGAGGAGGACATTTTTAAAGGACGGAGCTTTTTATGGACATTTATTTGTTGATTGGTTTTTATTTGTCTTTTAAAGTTCTTATTCTTTTAATGTCCTGTTTTTATGAAGGGGGCTTGGGTTGGTTTTATTGTGGGGTTATTTGTTTTAGTGTTTTTATTGATTTTAGTGCAGTGTAGAGTGGCTCTGCTGTGGACCTGGGCTCCAGTTGCACAGGGTTGGCAGTGGCATGGAGCCTTCCTGTGCAACTGGAGTCTTATGGGGGGTGGAATGTGGTATAGCGGGTTCACAGCTCTATTAGCAAAGGCCGTTTTAAATAAATAATCACCGCGCTCGCGGCGTAGTGAGGGGGAATGGTAGTGTGGCTGAAGCGGTTCCCAGGTGGATTCGTGCTGCCGTCGTTTCTCACCTAAGTGCACAGGTGAGGGACAGTCCGCAGCATAACTGTTCCCGGGAGCTGTTGATTGCCACAGCTGCCACGTCCATTATAAAGAGAAGCCTGAGACGGTTAAGGAAAGAACAAGAAAATGAAAAGAGAAGGAAACGGAGGTTGCAGGAAGTGAGGAGAGAGAGAATGTCGGTGCGGGAGAACAAGCGAGCGAGAGCAGGCTTGCGGCAGCTGAGCAGACAGCCTGGGTGTTTGGCCGACACCCGGGGGAGTAGTAGATGTGGTCGCTACTGTAGAGTTTACTTTGAAGGACGGAAGTGACCGGAAGGAGGGAGACTCTCCGCGTGAGGCCGCGGAAGGCAGCGGGAGTCTGGACTTGGGACGTGGTGTCCCCAGTGTGAGAGTCTTGGTCATTGGGGAGTCCCAAGTCACTGTCATGAGGGGCTGACCAGAGCCAAGGAACGGTAAGGCGACTGACAGCAGAAGCAGACACTGAGAAGGTCAGCTGCAAAGAGAGCGTCTCACCTGCTGCAGGGCCCTAACGGGAGAAGCAGGTGAGACGCTAGTTTAAAAGAAGCACTGGGCTTGTCATTGGTTTTTTAAAAGACTGCTTCCTGCATTGCATTTTAACTTCGGTTTTAAAGGATTGTTTTTGTAATTATTTTAAACCTCCACATTTCTTTTATGGATTATTTTTTGGAATTTTGGACACTGCACTTTATTTGAACACTCATTTGTTTTGTTGGATTTTAAATAAAAGCACTTTTGCACATTTTCATCATCCCCTTGCTGTGTTGTTGCCTCACTGTCTAGCTCATCTCGGTAACATTATCGAGGGTGTAGGGTTCAAGGGCTCCTGAACAGCGGATGGGAGCATGGAGCAGAACCCGCAGCGTCACACATACATTTCCAAAATTATTGATTTTCTCTTTTCTAAGAGTACTGTTAAAATGTTTTGTGGACCTGAGCAGATCAACATACCTGAGACCTTCACCTTTCTTTATTTTCAAATATTGTGTGATGAACACAGTTTGCTGGTCATGTTTTGGCTCATTTATATCTCATTATTGTTTGACTGCTAATTAAGGAAAAAGAAACAATTGTGGGGGGTCTGAGTCTTCAAGAACAAGTCGATTAAAATGAATTCAGAAGAAGTTTATTAGCAGCAAAAACAAAGCACTAATTAAGAAAAGGGTTAGAATGAAAACCTGCAGCCACTGATCTAAAGTCAGAGAACAAACACTAGCTGTAACATAAAAAAAATTAGGAAAGCAGTGTTATGCCACGTAACCACCACATACATTGTAGTGGTCTGACCGTGGGGCATCTAGTCATTATACTATGGATAAGCCAGATTGAGTGACGGAGTTACAGGGAAGTTTGGTACAAAACTAGACTATACTTTTTTAAAAGCAGGTGGTATCAAAAGATTTCAAAAATATCAAAAGCTGAACTCAGTGAGTTATCACACAAACAAATCCATTCAATCATGGACCTTCATGTGTTTGAATAAATAAGATGCAGTGAAGAAAAATAAAATACAAATCAACACAATGATTGCAGTCCTTTTCCTTTCTTCCTTTTTTTCAGGCTGCTTTAAGGGAACTAAGAACTTCATAAATCCAAAAAAAAAAGAAGCACCACAATAATCCCAGTCCCTTCTCCCCTTTCCCAGGTTACTTACAGAAACTAAGGACTTCTCCCAAAAAGAAAAATTAAATGAAACTAATGTCCAGCTCAACACACAGCTCTAGGGGTAATTAAAAAGTAATGTGCACCCCTCCTAACCTTACTCAGGCTGCTCAGGAGGAGTCTGACGTCCACTCCATTAACAACATACTTCACTGCAGAAAAACCAAAGACAAACTCTAACATCCATCTTTCTGCCAGCGGGACCTCTTCCTCCAATCCCATCAGACACCACACTCTGTCCCCATTCTAATTACATACTGTGCCTTCAAGCAGTTTGTTCTATGCACCGTAATCCAGAAGTAACCCTTAAAATCTGTGACTCACAAGCGCATGTGGAAACAACCATAGCCACTGCAACTTTGACAAGTCCCTGGTAAGTAATCTCTTCTCTTTCTTTTGGTTCCTTTATTCATACTCAAATGGCATCAATATTTTTATTCTTTAACTTGCAGCTTGGTGCTTCATGCCAGGATACCTTCTCCCGACCAGGCTCAGACGAGATGTGTAGTGCTCCACCACTTGTCCCAACTGTCCTACAATTTTCTTCATTGGTGCTCTCACTGGCACCACCTTCAGACTCCTTAAGGTAAGTGCACCTCATAGCTATCTAAGCAAAACTTATGAAAGTTTACACCCCCACAAGATGAAAAATAAGCCATTGCACGACCAAACACAGGCAGCAGAAAAATCAGAATCCAGAAACTTAGATAAAAGGTCAGAATCACAAAAATATTAAAAAGGAACTCTACTATAGGCATTTGCAATGGCACTAAAGCAACAGGCTCTAGTTTTTTTCTTTTTCTTCCATGTAACTGCAGCATACTGTAATTAGTCTTGCACGGCAACAAATAAAGATAGGAGGTGGCTAATGAAAACAGATTGTAAAATAAGATTTTAGAGTGTAGCCAAAACACATTCCTGACACCAATGTAGCAATGACTTGGAGGACTGGAGGGGTTAAGAAAATTCCTCCAGTTCAACAGATGGCAGCAGAGAGATCACCTTAAGGGTACATGGAAGACAATTCCAAGAAGAGCCTAGCATTTATCTTATGGGTTTATCCTTTTGTTGGATACCAAGAGGCAACTAGCCTAATGACTCTTCAGTTGTTGAGGGCCATCTGTGAACCGGGTACTAACTGTATAGGTTAGCTGGGCAATAGCACTATAGGTTGATGTTTAAATGTTTTTCCAAGTAAGAGAAGTAGGTCGAGTATTTAAAGAGAGAGGGACAATATCTGAAGGTGAGAGTACTTTAAATAAGAGGAAATCACTCCACTGGACAGACAGAGACAAAGCAGCACAATTTTGACTTTTCTTTTTTTTATTTCTGTCCTCATTGCATTTATTATTTCCTACATTTGATTTTCGTATGTAACAGATTTTTGTTCTATAGTAGTGTATGAAAGTGCTCCGATCATGATTATTCATACACTAGCAAAATACCCGCGCTTCGCAGCGGAGAAGTAGTGTGTTAAAGAGGTTATGAAAAAGTAAAGGAAACATTTTAAAAATAACGCAACATGATTGTCAATGTAATTGTGTTGTCATTGTTATGAGTGTTGCTGTCATATATATATACATATACACATATACACACACATATACAGATATATTATATATACATATACACATATATTTTTTATATATATATTTTATATGTATATATATATATATATATATATACACATACATACATATATATACACACATAGATGCACTTACAATAACATAGAAATCAATATAAACAACATTAACATCATTATCATATGAGAATATGAAGTAATATATAAGAAGCACATTTCATATAAATATAAATTATTAAACAGTAAAATCTTCTTCTATAATTTGCTACCGTGGCTTTTCGTTGGTCTGTCCAGGATTTTAAATGACCTGTAGCTTGCAAACCGTTTCACCTATTGACTTGAAATCTGGTACACATATAATACGTCACGTCTGCTATCCGCTTTATGGGTGATGATTGTATTACTCTTTTTATGTTTATTTTATTTTAGAATCAACTCCTATCTGCGCACACCAGGGCGGCCGTGGGCAGATGCGTATGGTGTATTCACTCCATGTTATCGTGCATTGCGCTGTCACTGGTATTTTGATAAAAGAATTTGAACAATATATAAGAAGCGTATAAATTATTAAACAGTAAAACATTAACATTTAAGAAGTAAAGTTACATTGAGTACTACTGCAGTGCCTTCGGGTATACCTCATTTTTTGTTTGCCCATTACATGCTTAAATGTATAAATTTTTTGGTGTACCTACCCGAGAACACGCGACATATAACCGAGCGTGGGAGAAGCATGGATTTTAAACACGCGTTGAGTTCATCTGCTGGTCTCCCTCGTGGAATAACTGGTAATGTTTGACTAAAATGTACAGCGAGTAAAACGACATTACCTCCTTTTTTTTTTTACGATCTCTGAGATGTTGCTTTTTTCGGTTCAAGGCTTCATAAGCTCTTTTATGTGCCATGGTGTACTTAATAAGTACTAATTATCCCAAACCATCATCTTTGAATGTTGCAAGACTTTCGCCTTGTATGTAGATCGGGGTAATTACATTCATTGCATTCCTAGTGTGAATCACAATCTGATTGTATGGGTGGTTACCTGGCACTGTAGGGTTGCCACCCGTCCTTTAAAATACGGAATCGTGCCGCGTTTGAGAATGAAATTGCGCGTCCCGTTTTGAATCAATACTGGACGGGATTTATCCCGTATTTTTTTTATCATTTTTTTTTTTAAAGCAGCGTGTCATGCAAATCATCCCACACGCATTTTATGAAGATGCCTCCTTTCCTACTTTTGATTGGGTAATACTTGATGTCATCGTTAGTTTGATTGGTCTTTTTAACTGTCTAGTGAGGAGGGCGTGTCTTTTAAGTAGAGTCTGCAAAGTGTTGGCACTGAGATGTGGCGTCAGCGCCATAGTTGAAGCCCCTAACGTTGCGGTCAGCAAGTCGGCTAACATCCGCCATGTGCCGTCTTTCAGTTGCGAGAAGCAGATCATAGAATGGTTGAAACTGTTGCCCTTAACGTTGCGCCACGGCATGTGGTTCATTTATACCTCGTGTCTTCTCATTAAACTTTTATCTCGCGAATATGTTATTGCAATCCGCAGCGGGAGCGTTTCTATAAACTTAATTTAAACTTACGTTTTACACCGTGCTTTGTTTCCCTTATGAACATGCTTGTATGCTTCACTCGCTCCGTTGTCAATTGTTTAATTAATTTTTTGCTCTTCGCTGTTTCCGGCTGTTCCTCCATTTCCCCCTACTTCGTTCTTTTATCTCGCAAATATGTTATTGCAATCCTTAACGGGAGCGTTTCAATAAACTGATTGAAAATAGTTTTGCATTTACCTTTTTAGTAAAAGGCGAGCTTTTAAGCCTGAGAAATCACCCCGTAAATGCACACGTTTAATTGCACATGTGTTAATATGTATGGTTACACAGTATTAAAAGACAGTGAACAACGTCAGTTACCTTTGTTCCCGCGTTTGATAAAAGGTGAGCTTTTAAGCCTGAGAAATCACCCCGTAAATGCACACGTTTAATTGCACATGTGTTAATATGTATGCTTACACAGTATTAAAAGACAGTCAAAAATTAACGTCATTTACCTTCGTTCCCGCGTGTGACTCGTGCTGTAAATCTCTTCCTTGTTTTTAGTTCACGTGATTACGTTGGAGGCGTGATGACGCGATACGTGACTCCGCCTCCTCCATTACAGTGTATGGACAAAAAATATGTTCCAGTTATGACCATTACGCTTTGAATTTCGAAATGAAACCTGCCTAACTTTTGTAAGTAAGCTGTAAGGAATGAGCCTGCCAAATTTCAGCCTTCCACCTACACGGGAAGTTGGAGAATTAGTGATGAGTCAGTCAGTCAGTGAGTGAGTCAGTCAGTGAGGGCTTTGCCTTTTATTATTATAGATTGATAAATAGTACATTTAATACAGAGATGCGAGGAGGGAACATTCAGGAGAACACTCTAACTGCCAGGTACAATATAGGACAGAATGTCATACAATCAAGAATAATATGACAATTTCACTTAAGTTAAATGGAGCTGTTGAGTTCCTGGTATAACGACTGGTACAGCCTTCAGGCTTTATATTTTTTCATTACTGGAGACTGCAAGAATCAACATTTAATATAAGCAGATACTGTATAATATATTATTAGTCCCCTCTTGTAGTATACATTGTTCAACCCTAAAAGAATGTGAGTAAACAAAAGCCTGCACTTTTTAGATCATTTTGTTCACAGTAGCAGATAAATGACAGATGTGTATTTAAATCCATGATTTAAGTATTTAATGTTTCAGGTTTATGAACAGCTAGTTTTGGTTCCCACTTTACCCCCAGTGCTTCATGGGCAACTGAACTGGACGATTCCCGGTTCCTCCCTGTGTGGATAGCGCTTTGAGTACTGAGAAAAGCGCTATGTAAATGTAATGAATTATTATTATTATTATAGACAGGTCAAAAAATAGTTGAATGGATTGTTCATCTTTATTTCCTGTATGTGGATGTCCATGTGCAGTCTTGCTAGAATCAGCCACATCAGTAAAAATAAAAAAAGCATACATTTTAAAAAGGATAAGGTATTGGATGTAAAAGGAGTAGAAGATGTACACATGCTCATTGCATTTTAACATATCTTGCAAAATTAAAATTAGACAGCTTCCCATATTACATTTTATCAGCAGCTCTTATACAAAGGTCTACCCATGTCAATGGAGATCTGAAATCCATCCAGCACAAGCCAGCCTGACACTTTACTTCCTTCAATAGTACTGAACAAGACGTGTTATTTCCTCCAGGTACACATTTGGAATGAATCCCAAGGGAACACGTTTAGAGTAGTGTATTATATCATTGGGCACTACTTGCTTCAATCTTTACCCACAAATTGTCTCCAAAGGCCAAGCAACTTTGGAGATTTGCAAATTGTATCACTTTTCACCTCCATTTCTATGTTTGTTGATCTTATAATCTAAGGACATTTGACACCTTCAAAGAGGCCATCAAACGTAGATCCAGTCTGCAGACATTGCCCTGCCTGAAAAAGATAAATTCTTCACATACTTTTCTCTTTCAACATGATCATAAACTATTATACCAGAGTGTGCTTTGCTGTATACAAATTATTGTCATTTAATATTAGACATATTACAGAAAAGAACAGAAAAAAGATTATCAAGCTGCAACAGGACACTAGAAGTTAACCTTATTTTCATGGCACAATCCACAATGAGCTAATGTACTGTATTCTGCATATTGCTTTTGCCAATACAAAAAAAGGTAGCATTTCCAATATTGTTTTGTACCTGAATTTTCAGATTAGTGTTAAAATATCTGCTAAAAGATATGGAAACAAATGACAGGGAGCAATTTTTTCCTAAACCAGTTAAAAAACATAATAAAAAAAATGTCATTACTAAAATCTTTAAAATTGAAACATGTTGTCAGTTGCCCTTGTGGTTTAGGATCAAATGTTTCCCAAGTACTCAAACAGGTAGCCTTTCATGAACAAATGTAGAGGAATGTAACAATGCAACCACAAACAAAATAAATATCCAATAAATATTACTGAGTCCTGAAATGAAGACATCCAGCCTCAAGCCACTGCCTTCAAAAGCTCTTTTTTATATATTGTTATTTTTAGAGATGCCAAATTCAAAGAAGGAGAAAGTAAAGGGCACTATAATGTCATGGGAATGAAAGTTTGAAAGTCAGACAGGAAAGGCCTTTGCCTTGCTAAAAAAAAACTCACTGCACTGGCTTGAGGACAGCAAGAAGTAGTGAAAGATTTGTGAAGTGATGTTGTTTAACTTTTCAGTCTAAGAATCTCTTTAGCAGTCCAATAAAAAAATACTCTGGCATATTTCTTTCAGACTCTCAGCTCACTTCTACAGAGCAGTCTCCCACAGTTCTCCAAAATTACAGCTATGCGCCCACTCATAAGAATTTCAAGCTCTAAACATCTTTACTAAAATAGCATACCTCGTTTTACACTTTTGTTTCTACAGTGTTAATCCAGGGCTGAAGGATCAAAGACATCCTGTTGACTGCCATCTATTTTCTGTTCACTTTGTGGCTGTTCCTCTGTAAATATATTGCACATTAATATAATATAACATGCAGATGTCACTCTCTAATGGGATGGTTGGTGCCAGTGTAATTACATTGAAGGTGCACATGAAATACAGAAAGATATTTCAAAATGCATTTTAAGATATATAACATTAATTAGAGGTATTTGACAATATGTAACTTTTAATATATCTTAAATACGTTTTTAGATATGTCAAATGCATACAAGACATTGTGAAGGGTGTGAGACACGCCCGGACACCACCAGACTGAGACCACATCTTTATCCAAATGCACACGTTTTATTAAGCATCAATAAACACCAGCACACTGTGCCCCCAGCACCAATCACCCCTACTCCGGGCTTCTCTCTCACTGTTCGTGGGCCGCCTTTCCTCTCTGCACGGGAGCCTTGTCCTACTCCCACTCCCGACTCTAGCTCCCTGATTGTAGGGAGGCAGCCCCTTTTATAGTGACCCAGATGGGCTCCAGGTGCTCTGTCTGACGACACTTCCTGGTGTGGCGGAAGTGTCAGGAGAGGACCTGGAAGCACTCTGGGTGTCCCTGGAAGGATCATCCTCCATGTTCCCGGGTGTGGCGGAAGTAAATGTTTCCTGGGCTCTTTGAGACTTTGGGGCACCCCCTAGCCGTGGCCACGGGCCCCAATGGGCTTGAGCCTCCTTGCTCCTCTTCTGTGGTCCTCTCCAGATCCAGGGCGGTTGCCCCCTCGTGGCCTGGAGGACGATTACGCCACCTACTGGTCCTTCCAGGCGTCACGGCTGGGTCTGTCCCCCAGCCGCTTGTGACAAGGGCATGATTGTTCACAAATGCCTAAATGAACTGAGCAATGGGAATGACAGGAGAAGATGGTAGGAGATGTCACCAGAGTCACATAGCTGTCTACTATACACACAGCTCCAAAGTCACTGACCTGGAAGAAGACCTGTGACCACTAGTCACTCCACCTTCTGCCACTCCCACTCTGTTCATCTTTAAAACTCCTCTGCCAGCCTCAAGAGAGGGTTGTTGTTATGACCTGAAGTGAGTGGAGGCTCATTAGAGCTGCTGTACTTTGACTAACACCAGTATTGCTTTCACCATCACTTCAATATTAAAATGACCCCATCTGCGTTCTGTTCGAGTCACATTGAGTTATTAGACTTACATTATAAACTATTTCCAAAACATTTTTTAGATATTAAAAATAAATATTATTTTTAAAATACTTGAAATATAATTGCGTCAGAAAATTGCCTCTAATATAATTGTATTTGTTTCCAACAGGGCTTCGTATCATTTTAAAATATCTTGAAATACATAGGAAGTTAGATATCTGGACATCTCAGATATTCAAAATACATCTAAGACACTTCAAATCGATTTTCTAATATCTTAAAATGGATTTCTCCTCCACATGTTTTAAAAACTGTAAAAAATCTGGAATATCACTTTGAGATATCTAAAATGAACTCCAGTAATGACTAGCTCATTATTTAAGAGGTTTCAAATGCTTTTTAAGATATATAAACAGAAAATCTGACTGAGAAAATGAAAAATTCTACCGGAAGACATCTCGAAATTAAATTCTAATATCTTAAAATATATAGGATGTTACTTTGTGATATCCTGAAACACAAAGGAAGTTATTTTGAGATACAGCATTCTCATAAAATGCATGTGAGATTATTTGGAATATATTTGAGACATCTGAAAATGTACTGTACATACTTCAATGTTTAGGGGCAGATCCTTCTTATAAAGTGCAACTTTAGATAGATAGATAGATAGATAGATAGATAGATAGATAGATAGATAGATAGATAGATAGATAGATAGATAGATAGATAGATAGATAGATAGATAGATAGATAGATAGATAGATACTTTAATAACCCCAAGGGGAAATTCACATACTCCAGCAGCAGCATACTGATAAAAAAAAATATTAAAGAGTGATAACAATGCAGTTTTAAGGTATCACTAAATGTAAATTTAGCTTGCTATATATGGAGATGCTTTTTGCCTGTATTGTATTCCTATATGTAGTAATGCTTATTCTGTTTTGACCTTTTTCTTTGGATTATCTAATGCTGTAATTCCGAACATTTGTTGAAATCCTTCTAGATAACTTCACTTTCTTTATTTTACTATTGCAGATTATTGCTTTTGAGTGAAATATGGGATTGTGTGCAATAGTATACATTTGATTCTATAGCCTAGTGCATATCTTTAAAATATGGGTGCATTATTTCCATTGCTTTTACAATATGTGGGAGGAACTTTAGTGGTTTGTATTGAAATGCCGGGTCTGATTGGTGCCTGTATGAAATTTGTTTGTTTTCCCCATGTCTAGATGAGATTTTGTAAAGGTACCATCATTTTCTTTTCTTAACAAATGCACTTTAGGTTAACTGTTTATTCTACATTGGTCCTACGTGACTATGTGAGTGTGTGCATGAGTGTGCCGTGCGATGGACTGCAACTCATCTTCTGTAACAGGTTTCCTCCCCTGTAACCCAGAATTGGATTGGATTGGATTGGATTGGATTAAGCAGCCCCTGAAATGAAGGGATTGTGTTAAAAAAATGTTTTAGTTGCCTCGCATTTTTATGCAATCGTTTTGTTCACCCCACTGAATTAAAGCTGAAAGTCTGCACTTCGACTGCATCTGAGTTGTTTCATTTAAAATTCATTGTGGTAATGTACAGAACCAAAATTAGAAAAAAGTTGTCTCTGTCCAAATATTTATGGACCTAACTGTACGTTGTTTGCATTAGATACTCTGTATCTGACAATACACAGCAGGAACCAATCATGTAGCACACACACATCAAACTCAGATCCTGGAGGGTTGCAGAGACTGCAGGTTTTCTTTCCAGCCACATTTTTAATTGGTAATTAATACAACCTGCTTCTTTTGAGTTGATTTTAAATGCCTTGCTTTTTAAGGTTAAAAATCTTGCTTCCAGTAGCGAAACAATAATGAAATGTAAAGGAAAGCAAACAGATGACAAACTAACCTAATCCCACATATCCATCATACAATACCTGTTTTAATATAATATTTGAAAAAGAAAAAAGTAAAGATCTAAAAAATATTGATCTGTTCTGGTCCACAAAATATTTGAATGATGCTCTTGGAAAAAAGAAAATCAACCAGTTTTCGAAATGCCTGTTCTGGCAGGATGTGAGCACTAAGAACACATAGACTTAAATAATGTGTTTCATTAACAGCAAGAATTCACCTCTAATTAAGAAACTGGTTGCAGCAAAAAATGGTGGTCCTGAATTTGAGACCTCTGAGGTAGGTGGTCCATCTGTAGGTTCATTTTGCATCTCATTATTTTTTGGCTTCCGGTTAAGGCATAAGGAACAATTAAGGAGTCTGAATCTTAAAAAGTAAGTCAATTAAAAGTAAGGCAACATAATGATTTTTTTGGAAGCAGTAGTGCGTTATTAATTAAGAAAGTGGATAAAATGAAAACACTAAGCCCCCCCTCTGTGGCTGAGTTTGATGCCCCTGATGTGAAGAAATGTCATGGTTGAGTCCAAAAATCTACAGGCACAATGCTCCTGGGCTGCTAGCAGAAACCAGGTTGGAGGCTGCTGAAGTAACAGTACTTACAATTTCAAAAGTTTTCAATAGTTAATGAAACAATACAAGGACAAGCAGGAAGAGTGGCAGTTAATGAATAACACGTGCAGGGTATGACAAAGACAGTGGTCAAGTGTGAGCAGTGTGAGCTTGTGGGGAGCCAGCTCATCATTTCAATGGTTAACTACAATATAATGTAACAAAACATAACTCTCTGTTTTAAAGAGAAACATTTGCATTGAAGAAATGAGTGTAGGCTGGGTAGTAATGTATGGATGAGTCTTATCTTCCTACCCTACAATATATTCAAAAACCTGCAGCAATTAAAATTAATTAACAATCTGAACAACTATCGTGTGTTAACATAAAACACAGAAAAAAAAACAATGGTGTTCATTTTTGTGAACTCTCCAGCAAATCTATCAGCAGCCTATCAAACATGCCTGCTGGCCTTATTTTCTGTCAAACTTACCAAAGCATGTACATTATGCTATTATCACTCAGCTCTAAATGTGTGAAATGCACTCTCTTGGTTGAAGACAGGGGTCATATATCTGGTGGTCTGCCTTGAGAAACTGTAACAAATGGTTTATGTAAGATTAAGCCCTGTAAGATCAGACAATAAAATTAAACTCCTGAATTCTAATTAATTTAGCCTGCAGCTTTACCAGCATATAGCCTGATTTAATCAGATCGGAATAGTTAAGGCTGGGCTTAGTCAGTACTTTGAGAAGAGACTGCTGGAGTCTGTCAGTTGCTACAGGAAGAAGGGCCGAGGGGTTGTGTTTCTACAAGGATAGATTTCCATTTATTAAAACATCTTCTTTATTTTTATAGGGGTGTGGAGCTACTCTTTCAATACAAAAAGGGTGCAGACACTCTTTTTTGCAAGTTTATTAATATTAAGTTCAGTTGTAAGGGTATGAATAATATGTATAGATTATATAGTGGTGTCAACTTTGGGCTAAAATATTTTTAAAATGTAAATGTATAATACTGCGGTGGGTTGGCACCCTGCCCAGGATTGGTTCCTGCCTTGTGTCCTGTGTTGGCTGGGATTGGCTCCAGCAGGCCCCCATGACCCTGTGTTCGGATTCAGCGGGTTGGACAATGGTTGGATGGAAATGTATAATAGAAACATAAGGAAAGTGGTGCAATTAAAACCAAATAAAATAGTTAAATGAAAAAAGGGTGTGTTATGGGAAAATGTTAATAAACATTTAAAACAAAGGAAGTATTATATTAGAAAGGAGAGAAAAAGTAAATGGACATTTAAACGTTTGATTTATGAGATTATTATTGTCGTGTTTACAGAGTCCATGAAATTCTTGCGTGGTAATCAACACACTTAAATCTGCTGAAGTTTTCTTTATGTTGCTTTGGACACATACAGTTCAGATAATCTACACTTATTGGGAAAGGAGTTGAAAGAAACTGATTAGCACTATTTTCTAAAGCATCTGGCATATTGTCTTCCATTAGTATTCTACTCTTCACCTATGTTGGTTTTAATGGTGTTTGAAAGCTCATACCTCAATGAAGTTGAATTATTCAGAAGAATATTGAAAAGAAACCTTTGAATATATCAGGATTTGAATCTTCTGAGTTGCTATTGCACTAAGTATGAGATAAGTCAGAATTCAAGTAAATGCTGTCCTCTAAGCTCTACTATAGCCCAAAGAAGTCAATGTTTCACCAGCTAAAGTGGCATCATCAGGGCATTGGATCAGTTATCCTAGAAAACAAAAAAAGTATAGTACGCTGTCTGTCATGAGGCACTGGAGCAGAAAAAGCTATTTCATAGACAGGAGACACTTTACCCAATAGTGAACAGTGGTCCCTAAACCCAAATGACTACCAGAGAACCTAAAGTAACAACAGAAAAGACAATTTATTTAAAAACATAATTAAATCAGGGTAGAAAGTGCAGAAAGCAAGAGAGATAGAACAACAAAGCCTAAGTCTTCAGGGCCTATGGAAATGAAGGAGGTTTCTAACAATCCTGTGGGTTGACCAGTCCACTTAGCCAATACAGTACACTTTACCCATGTTCACCGTCTTCTGGATATCACTCTTCTCCTTGCCTTTAGCCTTCATTTCTTCCATAAATTAAAATTTTGTCTAATCGCTACTGCATAACTCCAAACTCATACGCCCTGGGCCTGTAATTACTTCTGATTAACTCATGCTAAGTGTTTCTAGTTACCCAGGAACTGGCAAAGGGCCTGGTGCTGCATAGACACACTTAACTCTAACAGGTATTCCAGCCTGTTACCCTCATCACAGTCCCGGTACCCTTGTAAGGGTACAGCATACTGGCCTTTTAGTGGATTTGAGAACCAAAACAACATTTCTTCTCAGTCTTTTACAGTGCCTTTAAAGAATCCAGAACGGAACTGAATCATTTGGTATCTCACTATATCAGTGTACCTGCTTCTAATGAATCATCATGTAACCATTTTTTATTTCCAGCATTCTGTAGTATGTGTTTTACCCAGGCAAATAAACTATTCATCATCCATTCTATTTACTATGTTTCTAAAATTTCTCAAATAATTTCAACATTTTGTACAAATGAAACTAACTACAATTTGTAATTCTTTGTGATTCCATGGCATTTTACATTAAAGAATCAATGAAAATTAAACTAATATAGGGAACATGACGTATGTTTATAAAACTTGGAGTGTCAAATTTTCAATAGCATATGAATTCTGAAGGAAACAAGAAGTTAATAAAAAGCTCTGTGATATCAAATGGTTATTTATTATTTGAAAATATGCATAATAAATAACACCTTCAACTAATTCTATGCTTTCTTCTTAATTGTTTTATGCCAAAGTGTAGAAATGGCAAAGTAGTACACGGAAATGTGGGAAAAAATAAAGTTCTGGGCTGAGAGTGCGGATGCCAAAGTCCTGCTCAGGGAATCACAATCTATGGCATGCATCACTTTTTTCTCCTCAGGGCATGAAGCTTCATTCTACTGTCCCTTAATCTATCCATCATCATTTGTCACATTAGCTACAACAGAGGAAGCAGACTCAAGTTTTATCTAATTTTAAACCAGAGCTCTTCGGCAGCCAAAATAGTCCTTTTCTGATGTTATATTAAAGCTACAGCAATGACAGCTAAAACGCATTATACATTTATTGTCCGGAGCACAAGAATAAACATGCAGCTTTCCATGCAGTCTTGTAATATACTTTACTTATTTAATTTTTCAACAAAGAACTTTGACAAGCGCCCACCTTTCTATCTCAAGTTACAAAACTAAACCTGAATAGCTTAGAATGCTTTGAATTATTCCTTTTTTAAACTTAAAAAAAACATATAACAAAACTAACACAATAACTACCTAGATTTTGTGGTATATGGTTGATTTTAATTCCTTACTGCTGTCATGGTGGTGCATTGGTTAAGACTTCTGACTAATAGCTCAAAGGAATTGGGTTTAAATCGCACCATGGTCACTCTCCATAAAGAGCTTACATATTCTCTCATGTTATATGGGTTATTTACAAGTGTTCCGAGTGTGTGGATGGGTAAGCCTTAGGGATGGCTTTTGTATTGTTACCCAATATTTCCATTGATCCTGAATTTGGGTTAAACGGGTCTGAAGATAGATGAATGGATGATTATTAATTTGCTCATTTAGACATTAAATAAAGTATGTTGTAGCTCTACAAAATACAACATAATTTGTGTCAACAATAAAGCTGCATAATGATAAAATTTTAACGCACATAACAAACTGAATTTTTCAATACGGGATAATGCAGTTTACCTATACAGTATGTTATTCTTTGGAACATGAGGTAAACACAAGTGAAAAGGGTAAGTGTGAGCACAAACAGACAAGGTGGACCTTAACACCAACAAAAGAAAATCCTAATAATGGAATACCTGACACTTGATCTCCCTAAACTTCATGGAAAGGGGGTTGACGTCATAATCAACACATCATGGCCAGTTAAGGCAATCTAGAAACTAAAAGAACTGCCTAATCCTATGTCAAAAGAAAGAAAAAGGGCAGGAGAACCTCTTAAATGCAAGAGACACATACAGTACAAAGGCTATTACTATCCCTTATGTAGAATGGGGTTTACTTGAATCCTTGGTAGCATAGAAGTGCAAACCAACCTAGTGGAAACTCTAGGTTGGTTTTGCTTAGTAGAGGATGTAAGTGCACCTCATCTCCAATGACAACTACTGAAATCTCAGGAGGAAGTGAGACCAAGTTACAGAGAAAAATTAATGAAAGTTGAGAAAATGGAGGTGTGCAACCAGTTAAAATGGAAAGGTGGACCATTTACTCCATCAGTAAAATAGATTAAATATTCCATCTTCAAAGTAAAGTAACAGAACTTTGATTTAAAACAATATAATCAGTAGTACATTTCTCCTTGGCAGCTTTTCCACTGCAGAAACTTTTCTCAGGAACCAGGGACTTTTTAGAAACTTAGGAACTTTTGTAGCATTTCCACCAAAGGAACTTGGGTTATTTGTAGTTCCTTTTTGATCAACAAGGAACAATCATTGGTGGGGCTTGTGAAGTGAATTGCATTGATTGGTTGACCACAATACTGTCACATCTTATAAACTGATTAGTATTTTGGGCATTAGAGAATTATTGGTGAAAAGAAGCACCACACTCTGTACCACATCACTCTCTATATCTGGCTCCATGGGGTGTCGGGCTATTTACTACTTTTCAAGAAATAATCTCCCTCATGAACTCCTGAATGGCCTCACTTCATACCACATCACTCTTTTTAGCATGTCACACATTTTGCATAAAGGTTAAAGGTTGTGCAGTGGGAATACAACACACGAAAGTGGACCACAAGTGGCACAGGGCCTACATTGTACAGGAACTCATTGGTTCCTGCTGTGGGAACACACCTATTGTGTCCATCACCCTCTGTGTGTGTGTTTTGTTTTTTTTTCTTCTGTCTCTAATAAAGACAATTCTTCATTTTTTAGATATTTTGGACATGGAAATGCTTTAAGATTGCCACTATTGTTCAGATCTTGCACATTTATCCATATGCATTGGATTCATTGGCTATCTATCTCTACACATATACTATATTTAAACAGTGGTGGACATAGCAGGGCAGGTAAAGGACAAAATGCATTGAAATCCAAACCATGAAAACTCGGATAGAGGCTTGGAGACATCAGATATTATAATCTGATGCTGATAAAGGCGGATAAAAAGCTGTAATAATACTTGGGTAACAGCGGGGCCAAGCCTAACACCTATGAAAATGTAATTAACGGTAGACACATGTACATAGAGAGAGTGAGAAGAACAGTGGTACATCAACTCTTCACTTTATGTTGTCTTTGTAAGTGAAACAGGTAGAGTGGTTAGAAAGTGGACTTTAAGCCATAAACTAACCAGTTATTTTCCCATTTCCAGCTAACTATGTGACACCCGAGTAAGTAACTTAACCTCTATCTTTTATATTGCATTCTAATCTGTTAATTCCAAATATACAATAAATATTAAATTAACCGGAGTGAAATTCTAAATGTGGAGGGACAGCAGCTGAACAGCAGCAGAATAGATTTAAAGGTATACTTTGTACAGGCATTTCATACCGGAAAGTTAAAACTAAAGGAAACATGGAAGAGTTAGAAGAGTAAAAGGAAATTACTAGGGAAAGGGTAACTCTGCAAGGCTGATATGAAAAACAAGAACATGGCACAAGACATAGAGGTGATTAGTACAGAAAAGCAATTGGAATTACTAACAGACAAAATTCAGCCATACTCCATTTTAGCGGAAAGGAGACACTCAAGGAATTGCTTGGCTGAGAAAAAGAAATATAGAAACAGAAAATAACAATACTACTAAATTATAGCTTTTTAAGTTTTCTTTGTTGAAGAGACCGGTACTTTGTTTTAAGCTACAGTTTATATTAGGAAATACTAAACAGTTTGGGGAACATAGATTTCAATGTGCTGCTGCAGTAGGATTGTAAATTGCTGGGAAGAGACAACAAGAGTGGTCAAAGTTCTTAGTGGTAATGTACTTTTAATGTTACTTTTAACAAAATCCCAGCTGTGGTTGTGAGCATGGTTGTGCCAAGTCAATTTGTTCTTTTTATAGCAGGTTTCTTCCTCTTCCCTTCGAATTATAGATATGTTTTCTCACCATAATACTTTTTCTGTCCTTTCTTATAATGGCTGATTTCTAAGTCTCTCTCTCTTTTTAACAGAGGCATTGGCAATATATCATCCTTCAGCTTCTAATTAGTAATGATTGACCAATACCAGATTTTCTATGTTTTACAAGTAAGGTTTATTTTAAGTGCATAATGATTTCTTTTAAGAGCACATGAATGAAATGAGTCATCCATTTAAAAAGTTGAATAAGCTATTTCTCCACCCCCAGAAGATATTTTGTGTCTTTATAACTAAGCACATGCTGTCTCATTGTCTTTAACTACTAAAGTGACTTCTAAACCAAAATACATGAAGCGGCATCTAGAAACCAAAACCTAAAACCATTCAGTATATGATTTATCATCACATCAATCCCTCCATGGGTTGCTATGTTAAAAAAGACAAAAACTTCTTCTTCTTCTTCTTTCGGCTGCTCCCGTTAGGGGTTGCCACAGCGGATCATATTCTTCCATATCTTTCTGTCCTATGCATCTTGTTCTGTTACACCCATCACCTGCATGTCCTCTCTCAGCACATCCATTAACCTTCTCTTAGGCCTTCCTCTTTTCCTCTTCCCTGGAAGCTCTATCCTTAGCATCCTTCTCCCAATATACTCAGCATCTCTCCTCTGCACATGTCCAAACCAACGGTAATATCGCCTCTCTGACTTTGTCTCCCAACCGTTCAACCTGAGCAGACCCTCTAATGTACTCATTTCTAATCCTATTCATCCTCGTCACACCTAGTGCAAATCTTAGCATCTTTAACTCTGCTACCTCCAGCTCTGTCTCCTGCTTTCTGGTCAGTGCCACCGTCTCCAACCCATATGACATAGTTGGTCTCACTACCGTCCTGTAGACCTTCCCTTTCACTCTTGCTGATACCAGTCTGTCACAAATTACTCCTGTCACTCTTCTCCACCCATTCCACCCTACCAGGACTCTCTTTTTCACCTCTCTTCCACAATCTCCATTACTCTGTACTGTTGATCCCAAGTATTTAAACTCATCCACCTTCGCCAACTCTGCTCCCTGCACAAAAAAAGAACAATTCTTTATTTTAATTTTCTTCTTACACAAAAATTTTGCAAATTTAAACAGATGCAAGGTAATTAAAGTACAGAAATATTTTCTGGTAGACTAAATTTATAGGAGCAAACCTGAACCACCTTCTTAATGTTTTTGATAACAATTATTAAAAAATTATTTATTCATCCCATCTCTAGAAATCATCACATTCTAAACATTTTTAGAAAGATTTTTAAGCCATACTAAATACCTTCATGTTCACATTACGTTGTTAATATCTGATATTAAGATCTGTTTAGGAAGCCACAAGCACCTTGATATAATAAAAATACACCATTACCAGTAAGCTATTTTCAGAGACACTGTGTGAGAACTTCACAAAAACATGATATGTACAAGCCACAACATTTGCATTCTTCCCAGATATGATCAAATGATTCCATAAGTGTGCAAACAATTGAATAGTGCTTTCTGTCTTTTCATTTTAGAGGATGCCAATTGCAGATCTTCATTATCATCTGCCTTATGAAGTCTATACAATGACAGGCGCTTACTAGATTTTTAGGTTTTGAAAGGATAAAATGTTACTGATAAACAGTGAGTGGGAGGGGAGTGTGGGAATCTGTCTGATACGTGGCTCTCTGGAGGGCCTACTTTGTAGCTTGGTTCAGGAAAGGTAAAAGGTTTACACCCTAATTACATTCCTTTCCTCCGTTCTCAAAACCCAACAGGCAAGAGACAGAACACCAACAAGCCACCCCTATGAGCACCAAGAGAAATAAGTACTTTTTTGTTTGGATTTACTAGTTGGAAAGCTACTAGCACATCATTTCAGATAAAGATCAGTCTCCTGATTTGAATTCCAGACCTCTTGACTCGGGTCTGCTGACATCTCTTCAGCATTTGTGACATTTACCAGTGATATAGCATTATATCATTTAAAACTCTAGAGAGAAGCAAGAGAAAGGAGGCCATGGTATATAAAAATGCAGATTATTGGAAAAGAAAGGGATCAGGGACCTTTAAAAAAATAACTGAAGAATAGAAAATTTCTGAATAGCTACTTACTAGAAAATAGGGCAAATAAGAGGACATTTTACTACAGATAAAAAAATAAATGCAACAAAAAGAAGAAGAGGAAGAAGAAGAAACATGCATTTACTCAGACAGAAAAAGAACTCTTTAAAGCATCTCTGGAAATTAAAATATGCCATTGAAATTATTTCTGTGTCACACTGGGCTTTGCTTAATTTATGTAATCTTTTTTGTATTCATTTTGAGATTCATGAGATTTATACTGAAAGAAAGGACCATAATGTAGGAATTTCCTAGATGTAACATACAAAACATGCACACAAACACAATCATTCACACAAGAGCAATTAAGGGTGACCAGTCAACCTGTCATTTCTTTAGTCTGTGTTAAAGAAAAAAAAAAGATTTCCAGAGAAAAGCCAATATAAATATAAAGTGAACTCCACACTGAGGTCATCCAACAGCCTGCCCTCATGGTGAGACAGTAACCTTATGTGCACCACAGTTGCATTTTAATTAGATTGTATATTTTTAAAATGTAAATGCTAGGTTTGTGTCTATTAAAGAATGGAAACAAATGACAGAGTTAATGATTAAATTATAGTAAAATACACATTTATATAGTACACATAAAAATTAACAACAGTAACGGTCAACACTATAGATTTAAAATATAATGTGTTAGTATTCCTGCCTCACTGTTCCAGAGACTTGGATTCAAGCCTCAGCCCTCTTCCTGCAAGTTTTCTTTTATTTGGTTCTTCCAACCATTTTGATTTCCTTCCACATCCCAGAGTTGAATATGTGAATTTAACTGTCATCTCCGAGTTGCTGTAGTTGAGGTGAGTGTGGCTATATGTAAGACCGTGCCTTGCGAAGGACTAGTGTCCTATCCATAGTTGCCTTGTATCTGAAGCAGGTAGAACAAAATCTGGCTTCCCTGTGTTCCCATCTTGGATTAGTGGATTAGTGGATTCACAGGGAAGTCCATGTTGGAACTGCTTCCAATTCTGTCTCTGAGGCGTCAGTTTGAAATTAAAAAGGGTACACAAACTCATGTTCTCACTGTACATAAACTGGTCTGCAAGTCTCTAAAAGATGCCTGTTGCTATATAAACATTCAATAATAAATTACTAGACTTGGATAAGCCTACACTTGATTCTTGGTCTGGGGTCTAGGCCATATATTAACTAACCCTAACCCTCTCCAAATAATTTGCCTCATTATTTCCAAATTAGGATTCGCAAATTTAAAGTGGAGCCCAGTCCCATTCAGGGTGCTTGTTCTGTCAGAAAAGAATAGGTAAACATATTTATAAAAACACATGGAAAATGTCAAAAAAGGAAGATCAGAAGAAAAGGAATTGTAGTTTGAAACAGGCTGAGGTCAAAACCAGAAAAAAAATCTAAGATTACTAAAGCCCAAAGCAAAAACCAAAGACAACTGTTAGAATAACTTGCTAAGATGAAAGTCTTTATTAAGATGAGAAACAGCTAGTAATACTGAAAAACTTGTCTTCTTTAGGAATCTAGAATCTTGTACAATATAAACTAGCATGCTATCTTATCTTATATAGTTATGACCTGCTCACATCACATGATGCAAAAAATGAATTAACAGTTAACTAGTCATTAAAAACTCGAGGCAAATTCATAAGAGTTCAATTTTTTTTCCAAGCGTTTAAAGTGTTTTTTCTAAAAGAATGGCAAGATGATAATATTGCATATGTAAATTGCACTGAATTGCTTATGATGTCATAAGAATTTGTCCATTACGTGACGAAACTTCACTGGGCCCCCTTTAACTTCAGAAGGCTAGGGCACAATGTTTCCAACAGTCACTAGTGCTTTTACATGCAGTCTTTATCCTTAACTTATATAATTGAGGGTACTTTTAAATGCTCCATCGTGTCAGTTATAGAAATGTAGCAGTGCCCTTCCAGGTTTTCCCACTCTGGGCATCAGGTAGCTGTCAAACATGAAAACCCGGTTCACCCTTTAGAAATAATTTCTTAAGTACCAAGTGTCATTGGGTTTAGACACAAGTAAAACCGGGACAGACCATGGATTGCTGCTCTCCATTATAACATTCAAGGACAAAATTTGATTCACTTCTGCATTGAATTCACCCATGCTTGCCTTCAGGATGTCTGTAAGGACAATCTTTCACCACTACTCTCCAGTCTCTATAGATAATAGTGTGAAATAAAGTTACCGGTAATTAAAATTTTTGGTTGATCATAATATTTATTTGGTAATCCTAGCAAGGGGCAGTATAGATTGGTCAGCAGAGAGTTCACTGTAACCATTTGTAGCTTTACTGAACTAAGCTTAAGCTATTTGAAAATTATTTGTGTCATATCCAGTAAACCCGGCTCATTGCAAAATCCCTAAACTAGTTTGGTCAGGGACTCCTTTTTTAAATATTTTTGCCTCTATCATGTGGTTTTATATCCTAAGGTATCCACTGAGTTAATTTATTTTTGAAATATAGTTGCAGATTTAATTTTGATTTGTGATTTGGGCCATTATATTGCCACCATTCTGATAACGTTATAGTTAATTCCTGTTGCTAGGATTGTCCCAGAGTGGGTGTGTCTTCAGCGGTTGTGACCTGTCATTCATGACACTATGGGATGAAAGGTCATCCAGGGGTATGCTTCCCATCTGAATACATGGATTCCAAAACCCTTCAAACATTTTTGAATATATTTTCTTTGCTTTGTTTCTCTGGTTTCTGAACTCTCTGCACTCTTGACTTTTATTTTGCCTCACGATTCTTGACTTAGATTACTGATAGTTGCTCTCCTGGTTCTGACCCTCACTGCAGTTTTTTGACTACATTCTTGTCGTCCAGTCACCCTCTGAAGTTTCATGCCTTCTGAGCATAATAAATTCTAATTAGTTTAAAACGTATATTGATATAAAACTGTAACATACTGGAGCTGCAATTTCTTCCCAAAGTCCAATGACATGCAGGTTAAGTAGATTTGCAATGCAAAAGAGGCCCTAGTGTGTGGGTATGTGTGTGTGTAAGTGGTTCCCTGGGATGGACTGGTGCCCTGCCCAGTGGAATGTTCCTGCCTTATGTGTTATGCTTGCTGGGACAGGCTCCATCCCCCCGCCACCCTGCTCAGGATTAAGCATAATTAGAAAATAGTATGGTATGATTATGTAACTTACCATACTACGCAACTTTTATTTATCAATTTTTCAACTTAATTTATTCCTATTAAGAGATGTGGATTTATATAACTAATTTAACAAAATATGATGTATTAGCACAATACTTAGAAGTTTTAAATATATCATGAAAAAAGTAAAAGTGAATTACTTTAATGTAGTGCTGATGCAACTTTCACCTCTGCTGCACGTTTCCTAACAGTGATTTAATTTGTCATTCATATTGGATCATTTTAATCTCATTGTTAAAGTATCTGTTTGCATTTGCTTTTTGTCACTTGAAGAAGTAGAGATACCATAAACTCCATGGACTTGTTCACTGAAGGAAAATAAGCCACTAATTAAAGACTATATTACTTAACCTATGTGGTCTGCTCAAACATTGCAAGGAAGAACTTATCGCATGCTTGTCAGGGGAAGCAAATTGAACTCTTTATGGGGCATTGAGATAGGTCAACAGGCATCATTTTTGCCTTCACCCACTTTCGAAAAGCACAGTAAGAAAGAGGGCAACTGTCAATCCAGCAGAGTGGTAATCATTACAGGTTTGCAGTCAAGCAGAAAAATACTGTAATAAACAGGTCTTGCCGCCTTCTATCAGACCATTCATCCTCTACTTCAAGTGCCTGGTCCTTCTGGCCTTGCTGTGCATCAAATCCCTATCCAGCTGCTTGACCCTATTACCAGAACATGATAGGCACTCCTGTCACTCGAAATGGCTGCAACAGTCGGGTGCGCCAAATCAGTCTTTCCGACAGGTAAACCTGCAGATAATTTATTTTTATATGGTACAACGACCTGTTGGAAGTTTAAAATGAATAAAAAAAATCTTTAACACATGCCAATGTAGAGATATTAAAGTTTTTGATTTACACTGTAATATTACTCATTCATTTTTATTAAGCCAAGTGACACTTCAAAAAAAAAAAAAAAAAAGTAATTGGTATTTTCATTGAACGTCTACAGAAAAGAAGGATCAGTTTTAATAATTTTTGTGTGTTATGATTATAGTCTGCCAAAGCTGATATAAAAATATAAGCCTAACATTAAGAGCTGAAGAAATGGATTATTAGAAATGCTAATATTCCATCAATTTTCCCTTTGCTTTGGATATACAACAGATTAAAACACCTTTGTTTAGATCATATCAGACACCTAATATTATATTATATTTTGCAAGTTTGCATAAATATGATTTTAGCCAATATCTTTGTGATATACTATTGCAATAGTGCTCAATATTTTTTAAAGATCCCAGAATAAACTTACCTATACTATTTGCATCATTCGTTTTATTGTCACCTGCTCCCTATTGCCACCTGCCATTTTAAAGAAAATCTTTTTTCCTTACTAATTGTCTTTTGGCATACGTCTCATCTCCATTACCACTTCTGACAGTATACCCAGGTACCCTGGCAAGAGTTGACTTCTCATTGTCGGGGCACATAGTGCCCTGTCCCTGTAATATAGCATTCACTGTAGCTTGTGATACTAGTCTTGACATGAAACAAACCTACATTTTTTATTGTACAAATGTAAAAAGGAGCAATACTGTTAATGACCATTTTTGAAGGAACAATAGATAAAAATATATAACCATTCTTCACCGGAAATGTACTTTGAGGTAAATGTTAAGAGAAAAAATTAAAAATAAAACAGTGCCTGGCCAGCCATGAGATAGGACCACAACCCCATCAGGCTAGAAATGAAAGACTAGAGAGTCAACATTTCCACATCACTAGTCACTCACCTTCCTACTAGCCAAGGGAAGACAGAAGGACAGAAAGATCGATTATGAATCATCCAATGAGAGGTACCATGGCTCTCTTTTCAGCAATGGTATCCAAGATAAAGATCACCTGATGTATAAAGCCAAAGGAAAGAGAAGAAATGTCTAGAAGGAGAAATATATCTGCTAATAAAGGAATATCTGTTGAACTGTCCAAGCAAAGAGCATTAGAAATAAGAGATCAGAAGAAAGAGACAGAGGGTCACAGTTCCCAAACTTGTGGAGGAAAGTGTCAAGTTGCATTTAAGGAGCAATGATGGTAGTTAGTCCCATAGCAAAACCTTTACAAAGCATAAATGATATACAGATGTTTTGATTTGAATAGGCTATAGGTTTGGGGTTTAGGAAAGTAGAACAACATTTTTAAAAATAGCACACCGTTATAGTTTGGTGGAAGATGAAAAGTCATGCTGCCAAGTTTAGTGTATAGGTAAAGGCTTATAGACGGCTTTACGCAAAGCAGCATATAGTGTGGCAAATGACTGTGTATTGGGAAAAGGAATAAGAGAAAAAAAAGGATGGGAGAGAAGTAAAGCATAAAGTTGAATTCCTCATTTTTTGGGGACTGATATCTATTGAAGATTAAAAGGGTTAATTAGGAAGAAGGAAAATTTGTGCAACACCAATGGTCCAAGTGTGGAAAGAAGATTTAGTGTCCACTATTTACAAGGGCTTTGTTGTAGAAGACTGGAGTTTGGGAGAGCCAGTTCAGAAATGTGTCCAGGTATACTTCAGCCTAACTCGATGATTTGACAGTATAAGCAATAAGAAGACTTGGCTTTCAGGGAGAAGAAGGAGAAACTGAAAAAAAATATATTTTAAGACCAATGGCAACTCTGATGCAAAAGAAAATGGTGTGGTCAACAGTTACAGGACTGAGCTAATCACTGCTGGAGAATTACTAGTCTACTAACAATACCTTACACTGGAGGGATGGAATATCAGACTAGGGGAGGAACTGCAGTCAACATAAAAACATGATGTAAAGTGGAAGTGACTATCATTAAGAGAAATTGCTGGTGGTCTGAAAATTTTCAGCATTGAGAGCTTTGTTTGGGTCAACTCATTTACAGAGATAGACAACAGCTCGAGAAGAAACAGGTACAAAAGAAATGTCTACAAACCCATCGGTCTTGATCTGTTACTGGAATAAAATTTAGGAAAGAGGGAAATTCACTGATCTTCAAAGTGCAGGTTATGAATTTTTGAGCCTTCTTGAGAATTCTCTCACAGCACAATTAATACACAAATTTATCAGGGAGACTGATTTAGATACATTTACATTGTCATCTGTCAATCACTGGAGAGATATAAGAAAGTCCAGAAAGTTCAGCTGGCCATGACTTCTTTGAAAAGTCTATGGGATTGCCTCTCTCTCTGTTTTCTTTATTCTCTTATAACAGAAAGACAATATTTATTGGATTCCCCTTCTCCATATCAGTTAATGAGAAATAAATCAGAAACAATAAAAACAATACCATACAATCTGAGAATAATACATAAACCAAAATTAAATATACAAAATACCAGAACAGAGGCACAAAAACAACAAAATAATAGATTTACAATACAGCAAGAGTGAAAGGGAATGTCTACAGGACGGTAGTGAGACCAGCTATGTTATATGGATTGGAGACGGTAGCACTGACCAGAAAGCAGGAGACAGAACTGGAGGTAGTAGAGTTAAAGATGTTAAGGTTTGCACTGGGTGTGACGAGGATGGATAGGATTAGAAATGAGTACATTAGAGGTCAGCTCAAGTTGAACGGTTGGGAGACAAAGTCAGAGAGGCGAGATTGCTTTGGTTTGGACATGTGCAGAGGAGAGATGCGGTGTATATTGGGAGAAGGATGCTAAGGATAGAGCTGCTAGGGAAGAGGAAAAGAGGAAGGCCTAAGAGAAGGTTTATGGATGTGGTGAGTGAGGACATGCAGTGATGAGTGTAACAGAACAAAATGCAGACGACAGAAAGCTATGGAAGAAGATGATCCGCTGTGGTAACCTCTAACGGGAGCAGCCGAAAGAAGAAGAAGAAGAAGAATGAAGTTCAGCAAATATCAAGGAATCAAATGTCCTACACAGCACAAAGATGTGGAGAGAAAAAGAAAAACAGTTAAAAAATTTAATTTTTATACATATCACAACATAGGTATATATAGGAAATAACACTTCCTCTGATGTTCCTAATTGTAATGGAAAAACACATGAACTTGGTTAACTAGGTCATTGGCCTCATACTGGTTCTTAGTGACTACTAATGTGAATGACAAATACGCATTATAAATGTACCACACATGTTTGTAATAACCCTTGAGTGTTAACACAATTTAGTATAATTAAATATTTCAATTTTAAAAGTTTAATTCATATTTTCTGCTCTTTATATTTTAAATGTGGAATGTAATAATGACTGACTTCAGATGCAGGCATGCAGTCACAAAGTGATAATAGCAAAAGATGTTGCTTCATTCTACCTCCAGTGATGAATTTTGAAATTGGAAATCATAGATTTGCCCTGGTGAGAAGCAGTGTTCGTTTTTCAATGAAATTGAAAACATAATTTTTCTAGAAATATAATGTCAGAATTGTATGTGGTTTTACTGAAACAGTAAATCAATAGCAGTTTAATCATGTTGTTAGTTACCATTTTGGAGAAAAATATGAATTATTAAAAATCCATGCATCAGATACTGTATTAAAATGGATTGGGATATGGATTATAGAGATTCTATAATGAGCTTAATAAGTCTGAAATTAGTAACTATGTCTTTAAATTATTTACCATAAATTATAAAAGCAGGTTACATACTTTTCAGATATTCTTTAAGAGGATGAATTACAGGACAGTGCAAACCAGCAGTTTTATTATTTTTTTTAAACTAAACAATTCATACATAAGAGTTCAAGACAAACAGAGCCCCTCAAATTTACCTCTGTAGTAAATATTGGGAAGAAGCTCTCTTTCCAGGATGTGTATTCATACCTCACAAGTGAGCATGGGGTGGGGGTGACAGATTTATGCTCTGCCATGCATCACTGAGATACTGCAGCTATGGTAGGTGAAGATACATATGTTGAAATGCCTAATTAGGAAAAGCATGGCTCTATTCCTCTAGAGCCTAGAAATTCCCTAAAGCTGGACTGTCCTTTGTTATGTGCTCCCAAAGGATGGTATATATGACAATATGGGAAATGTTATTGTTTTGCCACAGTCATAATGCTACAGTATAAATTACTACTGTACAATGTGATTTGAACATGCAGGATTGCATGGTCTGTAAAAGATTCCCACCGACATCATTGTATACTTGTCTGAAGTAGGAGGGTGTTGTACCGTGTTAGCCATTATGGATGCAATGTTTACATCTTGCTGAAGAAGGGGCCTGAGTTGCCTCGAAAGCTTGCATATTGTAATCTTTTTAGTTATCCAATAAAAGGTGTCATTTTGCTCGACTTCTTATACTTGTCTGAGAAAGTCTCTGTCCTCTGCACTGAAATACTGGTTTAGTAATGCAACAGAACAAATTTTTCACATTAAAATAGGCACTGCTTATTTAAAAAACACAAAGATTGAGGTCTTTTCAATAAAGACATCTGAGAATTGATTTTAAACTAGGTTTAATGCACCCATGACTTAAAAAAAAATGACTTCCAAGTCACCCTGTTCATTGCCATTTAAACCTACCTTCACTAAGTCTCCGGTTAAAGCTTCCAGAATCCAATCAATGTGTCAGTTAAATTGCTCTTCATCTGTCGAGATTAAGTGTGAGACTATTACCTCCGATTTAACAGAAGTCCTGAATACTGGCACATTTCACTGAGGCCATTAGTAACACCTGGAATCATTCACATTAGTTTAAGATCTGGCACCATAAATTTCCAGCCATTAATGATTATTCTGACTTCTTGGGATAAATGGCTCAATGTTTTTGATAATGAAAATATACACTCTGCACCAGGCCTTTCTTAAATTCACATTACCTTTGTAATGTACTTCATGGTTGATCATATCAGACGATGTCATAACTTTTTACAAGGAGGGGTTTATTAATTCAGAATCCGTTCAAGAGTTGGTCCTGAGATTCTGAAACACATTTCTTTTTTTGTAGGCTGTGCTTCCATAGTGACAGTTTCTGGCTGTCACCGTCTTCACAAATTGTTAGTCGATTATTTACTGTAGGTTTTTATTTTACAACATGCAAATAGTATATTAGGAAATATGCATTAATTTACACTGAGCCATTTTATTTGTTATTAATGAAATTAAAATTAAAGGAGAAATATTTAGGTTTTCCATACTTTACTCCTTTTTTTTTGTTGTTATTTTTCTCATACTCACAATCAGTCCTCATTACTGTATAAATGATGCACAGGTTTAATTTGTTTTCTTGTAGAAATCCCATGCGTGAGCACAGTTTTCTTTGATATTTTATGCCCTGACACAGCAAGTTATGAAACACCATATTTATGGTATATCAGGATGCACAGTGATATAATTTATACATATTGGCATCTATTATTCTTTTACATGAGAAGAAAGCTACACACTGAAAGTGATTTTTTACTTAACCCTGGAATAGAACTAACATTTAGTAATTGTGAATGGAAATATAGACAACTTTGTTGTATTGCTTCACAACCACAAATTTCATTTTCGTCTATATTTTGAATTAATGCGATTACATTTTCTTATCACTATATCTTAGATCTGTAGGAAATCATAAGACATGCATGCTGTGGGGTAAGTATTGTTGTCTACAAAAATCTTTCATACTAAAATTGTTATGTTAATGTAAGTATATATTATTTGATTTTCCCTATTGGCCTGCAGAATAATAATTACATTTATGTTATTAGAATGTAGCTACATATGTTACCCTTCAGTCACCAAAATGTTGATGGACAGGGGTTAAATACCAATGTATACAAATATTAAATAAACCAAGATCAATATATGTTATACTGTAAAAAATCTTAGCCTCTTCAATGACCTCACATCTTTAATTTTATTAAAGGTCAAAGTATTGGAATGAAATCTCTATAACTCGTATGATCTGTGTCATTTTTTTATATTGTAATGGAAATATATGAAGAGCAGAAATGGTGAGAAATTCTCAGCACAGTTAGCAGACTACATTTAATGAATCCTGTTAATATTAAAGTATATCAGTATGATCTACTACTGTTTCACAGTTCTATCAACACACGCTCAGTTCCAAGCCTGCACAGAGTTTCTTTGAGCCCCTCATTTCCACATGCAATGTTCTCTGGGTACTCTAGTTTCTTCTAGATTTCAAAAATATTCATCAAAGCTTAAGTGTCAACTCTGAAGTTCAGTCCTATTGTGTGAGTGAATGTGTGTGAAGAATGTGGAGAGGAATTTCATCCAGTGTGCCTTCCTGGCTTTTCATTTGGTACCATTAGAGTCCCCCTGACCCTGTAATGGAAAAAAACAGGTTCATAAAATGGATGTCGAAATCTTTTACATGCCTTCTTCATGTCTTTGGAGGCTGTGTAGAGAACAATTTCTATTTAGCACTTCCAGTGTCCACAGGAAAAATATTCATGCCTTTTTTATTTTACCATGTAGGATGTACAGGAAAACTTTAATATTCATAACAAATGACATCGGATTTTTGTCATTTTGAATATACACTACCATATTTAAATGTAGCTGAGATTATAATTATCTGAACTAGAATAATTAAACACAGTGGTGTAATGGTTAATAGTAGTGCCTCATAGACTTACAGATTCAAATCCTGGTCTGAATATTTTCTGTGTGAAGTCTGCACATTCTGCTCATTTTATCATAGGTTTCCTATTTTGATTGACTGGTCAGGCTAAACAGGCCCTGTAGGAGTGTATGTTTCTGTAAGTGCGACATACACAGCCTGCCTTATGACAAATCTTGCTATGGAAGGCTCTAAACATTCACAATTATTCAGTGGAAAAAATGATTTCAGAAAACTGGTAAGTTAATGCAGTTACTAACAACTTTCTATATATTTAACAGTGAAATTTTAACATATAAAGTACTTATTATAATCAGAAAATTTAAAAATCACACAAGAGCTCAATGTGAAGAAACACATTGGTGATTACATACTAGTATGAATTCCAAAATATTTTTGGAAAACCTGTCCAGTCTGCAAGCTGCAAAGATTCTAAAAAATAATAAGAGGTTTCTGTTGGCACAACATTCTCATCCTCCAGGCAATGTTCACCTTCAATTAAATGGAAATAAAATGTTACATTAAGTCTTAATAACCATGTGAATACAAATTAAAGAGAAGTTACTGTCTAACTCTACTGCTAGACAGCATTTGCGGTACTGAGTGCAATTCTTCACCACACTCCAATGAAATTTAGCTGAAGGAACAACAGCAACTCAGGGCATCCTGGCACTGACAGGTAAAATGAAATGAATATCTTTAGTCCTGAAATGTGAAGAGTATATGGAGACCTAATATAGGTCTTCACAGTTTTCAAAGATAATGATTTGGCTAAACTCCATCAATTAATTATCCAACTCATTATATCCTAACACAGGGTCATGGGGATCTGCTGGAGCCAATCCCAGCCAACACAGGAACAAACCCCAGGCAGGGCGCCAGCCCACCACAGGGCACAAGCGACCAAGCACAATTTAGGATCGCCAATGCACCTAACCTGCATGTCTTTGGACTGTGGGAGGAAACCCACGCAGACACGGGGAGAACATGCAAACTCCACACAGGGAGGACCCAGGAACCGAACCCAGGTCTCCTTACTGCGAGGCAGCAGCACTACCACTGCGCCACTGTGTCACCCTTGGCTAAACTCTTTCAAATCAATACTGACTAACATATTCATGGATACCAGTGGAAATTAAAAGGAAAAGCCTGCAAGACTGAATAGAACAAAACATTTTGTCACACTGAGAGTCATGTGCATCTGGTACAAACATCAACGTCATGCAGCTGAAGTGGAGACCATGATGATGATACACATGAGGTATTTACATTGCTCAACTATGCTTAAAATTTCCTATGTTCTACATTCATATACTTCTTGGTGTTTTTAAGCTGACTATAAATATACATTTTGTAAAAATCGTTAATTTACATTAGCAGAATATAATAATATGAAGGTAAGTCAATAATTATCTACAATTTTGGAATTATTTTGTTTGGGTTAGCTGTACAGCCACTCAAGGCACATGTTGAAATATGGTGTGTCTGGGGTCACATTGGTAAAATTTAAACCTTGATCAGTCAGCCTCTCTTGTTGTTTTCTAGGTGTAAGCATGACTGCTATCTACTCTCTGTTTGCACCAAGGTATTGCAGCAAGCAATGATGTGCTTTTTCCATGGCACATTGTTTACAAATGGACTGAGAAGTTTAAAAATGGTCAGTCAATTGTTAAGCACAGAGAAAGAGTGGGACATGTGTCCGACAACACCGAGTAAGTCCACACCATAATGTTAATGAAACGATAAAGATTTTGGCACCTGGTACAGCTTCAGACTACAAAAAGCGGATCAGTGCTCACTGCTCTTGTTTGGTGCAAATAAAGAGCAGGGCAGTCATGTTTACTCCTAGAAAACAACAAGAGTCAAGGTCAAAACTTTACCTCTGTGAACACAGATACTCCATGTTTCCACTTGTGCACAGTTAAAGCTATAAAGCCAACCCTAAAAAAAGTGTGAATAATTATTGACTTCCATTTGTAATAATATGTAAATAGAACTTGTCACAACTAAATAAAATACTGTATTAAGTGACATTTCTAAAAAAAAAAAAAAAAATCAAGCACTCTCCAGATTACATCCATATAAAATGCTCAACTATTTTCCAAACCAACTCCCACACCTTTTGAGTTCTGCTGCCATCACAAATTCAGAAACAGCTAACAAAATATTGGTTTCTGTCTTTTGTTTGTCTTATTTTATGAGAATTAATATTTTTCCTGATTCTCAGATTCATGCCAATTACTAAGCTGTTATTTACTGTATACTGTATCTACTGTATACATATAAAATCCTAATCCTAAAGGTGCAACAATTTTGTGCAACAATTTTATGTGACATTTTTTGTCATGCTTTAAATCGGGCTTATTTTCAAACCTACATATACTGTATATGTTTGGTATCATTCTTTTCAGAATTTATCAAACTTTAATGTGATGTTAGATTTTCAGATTCTTATTCTATTTTTAAATTATAAACTAAAAAATATCAAGAACTCACGTCCCGCGAGACGAGACTTTATGCCAAGAGATTTAACCATGCCCAGGGCCAGAAATAAAAGATAAAGAGCAGGACAGCTGCTTTACAGGCTTTTAAATGTTGGAAGCACCGCGCAAGATGCAGATCATGTGGCACGGGAGCAGCAGCAAGCCAGCAGCTGATTGGGCAAAGAGGAGGTAAAAAAAAAAAAAACTGTATTTGTTTCCCATTGTATCACCGTTTAAGAGAGGGTTTCGGAGGAGTGACCGCATCTCCTTGGGGTGCATTCAGCCCCCATCTTCACAACGCGAGTGGCAGAGAAGCGAATTGGCTGGCACGTAGCTCAGGCCATGGGGTTGGGTTTGACGAGGGAAGTGAGCAGGGGCGAACCCCCTAGTAATAATAAGATTTGGGAGGAAGTGAAAGGATAACATAGGGGGAGAACAATGAGCCCAGGGACAAACAAACAGAAAGGGGCATAATCCCGATGATTTTTACCTATTCAGCTCAGGCCCAAGGGATTACATGGATACTGAGAAGGAATTATCAGGAGGCGCAATTACAGGATGAGGATCTGCAAAAATTTAAACTAATGGCGGCATATAGAAAAAATAAAAACCTTAAGGACCTAAATAGTCAGGGCCTCCTGTACAATTAGATGGAGGAATAAATGCGCCTGGCAGATACCTTGTAGAGAGAAAAAAATCATCCGGAATCCTATAACATCTACTGAGTGCCCAATTTTCCAGGTATTATCCTTGAATACAGTTAATTGCATTTGTGCCATCCAATGCAAGGACTGTGGCCTGATTTACATCGGGGAAACAAAAAATGCCCTTAAGACCAGATGTGTACAGCACCTAAGGCTTATAGAGAACCAACAAAAGCATACAATATTATATTTGCACTTTAAAGACCCGGATCATACCCCTCTCTTTTTCCCATTAGAACATGAGACGTTTTGGAATAAAACGAGACATCTGAAAAAAGAGTTGGAGTGGATTCAGGCCCTGAGTACATTCCATCCCAATGACCTGAATGAAAAATAGGGCCAATTGGAGTAAGCTGGGCTGAATCAATTTTAGATAATTGTGGTCTTTATCTCTTGGTTATCTTTCAGGCAATTAATAACTTAAAAATAATTATGTATAATGCTGGACACAGTGAACCCGAGCATGCCAGCTTGGCTGGTATCCCCTACCCTCCCCCTAGTAATAATCTATATATATAATTCACTAAGCTGCCAGCGAGCAAGACACCCATGAAGCACGCAGGATGGAGCCACGGCCACCAACTCTAAGACCATTGGATACAACGACAACTCACAGAGCCATGTCCACCAACTCGGACGCAGCAACTCACAAAACACAGCGTCATTGGATACGACGACAACTCGCAGAGCCATGCCCACCAACTCAGACGCAGCAACTCACAAAACAGGGCATCATTCGAGTTCGTCTCTGCTACACTCCACATGCACCTCTGAGCCACGTTGACTTTTCATTCTTTTCGGTTACGACGCACGACCGCGTCCACCATCGCAAACTGTTTTACACGCCATGGTCTTAGAGTTGGTGGGCGGGTCTCCGTGAGTTGCTCTTGCGAGCGGGCACATGACCAGGCAGTGTGTATGCTTCGAGAATGAATGTGGATGCGGCAGGACCATCTAAGAAGAGGCAAGTTTGTCGGCGGATGTGAATCGCTGTATGCAGCGTGTAAAACAGTTTGTTTGTCGCGGATGTGAATCTCTGTATGCAGTGTGTAAAACAGTTTGCGGGGGGTATCCCATGGTCTTAGAGTTGGTGGGCGGGTCTTTGTGAGTTGCTCTTGCGAGCGGGCACATGACCAGGCAGTGTGTATGCTTCGAGAACGAGGGTGGACGCGGCAGGACCATCTAAGAAGAAGCATGTTTGTCGCGGATGTGAATCTCTGTATGCAGTGTGTAAAACAGTTTGCGGGGGGTATCCCATGGTCTTAGAGTTGGTGGGCGGGTCTCCGTGAGTTGCTCTTGCGACCGGGCACATGACCAGGCAGTGTGTATACTTCGATGTGAATCACTGTATGCAGTGTGTAAAACAGTTTGCAAGGGGTATCCCATGGTCTTACAGTTGGTGGGCGGATCTCTGTGAGTTGCTCTTGCGAGCGGGCACATGACCAGGCAGTGTGTATGCTTCGAGTGCGAGGTGGACGCGACAGGACCATCTAAGAAAAATTATGTTTGTCGCAGTTGTGAATCGCTGAATGAGTGTGCGACGGCGGTCCTCCAATTGTCAGTCACGGACAATTGTATGTTGCCCTCTCCAGAGTTCCATCTTTTCATTCACCTACAGTCGTATCCTCAAACCCACCCCATTTGGACAACTGTGTCTTTCAGGAAGTGTTCACCCATCAATTCATAATTATACGGCATATGCTACACCACAGGTTGGCTAGTAATAATAATAATACATTTATATAGCACCATTCCCGTGCTCAAGGTGCTGTATAGAGCAACAAATCCTCAGCAATGATAACTACAAACAGAGCTGGCCAGTTACATACAGTAGAGTTTCAGCAACTGATGCAGGTCTGTAAATTTTATTGTCTAGTTCTACATGTACACTCTCTTTATCAAACAATTAAAATAATAAATGTCAACCCTTATTAAAAGAGTACCTTGTTTAGTTCTATTTTGTGCTAGGGGGTTGGGACTCTAAGTCTCAGTCACTAATATTTCCAGCTCAAGATACAAAAATTAGCCTGTAATTCACTGCAATAGAAATTTCAATTCAATTTGATTATATATAGCGTTCTTCACAGTAGGCTAGCTCAGAGTACTTAAAGGAAAATGAATGCCCCTTGTGTAAAAAGTGGCTCTTATTCTTCTGATATAGGCAAGATGGTTAAGTACATCTTTTTAAGCAAATGAATTACAATCATTGCACAAAAACATATATCACACTTGGTACACAAAAAGTATTAAATGTCATTCTACGTGGGCAAACCAGTTTGCTAAGAGTATCATTTTACTACCCTTTAAGTGTATTATAGTACACACTACACTTTAAATATTATAGTATTATTATGTCAATGATGTTTCTTCTACTGCATGTCTTTTAATTTTATTTATCCATCTCTTGTATTACTACACTGATTACTCATTATGAGTTTCATAACAGATGAGATCAGTATGGGTCTCATGTCAATTAAGAATTACTTCTGCTTTTAAACGATTTTATATTTTTTCATATCATTGTTCATTCAGTAATAATTTAAATGAATCACAAATCACAATCACAAAACTTTCAAACCACCCACCACACGATGAACCACCTGCTAGACAGCCAATTATTTCTAGTGTAACATTTTGGAAGAACGGAGCAGTTATACATACAGATATGCTTATTATAGTATTACTCAAAAATAATTCCAAAACTCAACCATAAGAATCAACATGTTGCATGCGTATATTTCACATATTTTACATGTGGAAACTTTCCTGGATTATACTTAAAATTTTTTATGTGCCCAAATAAAACACTATTGTCGAATTATTAGTAATCAAATTGAAAAGTTCCATACTTTCTAAAGAAAATATCAAAAACAGAAGAGTTTCATCCATAAATTAATTTTCATAACCCACCATTCATCCCATTGTTTAACACACTTTTCAAAATTTAGGATTAAATATGGATAAAGCCTACAATGCTAATATGTGATACAAGGCGGGAATCAAACCTGGATGAGATGCCAGTCCAACTCAGGGCACACTCACACAAGGTCAATTTAAAGTCGCCACTGAACCTAACACTCCCATGTTATATAACATCCATGAAGAAAATCCAATATAAATATGGAGAGAATGTGCAAACTACTCATATATAGTAAACAGGTCTGGAGTTTATTAATAGGCAATGTCATCCAAGAAAAGACTACACAGTCTTTGCTTTTGAACTACGAATTCTAGAACCAGCTCTTGTGGCTTATCATTATACTCAAACACAATATGTCATTGTGTTTGGGTATGAACAGGGTTACACAAAAAATTAAATATAAAATATAAATAGTGTACAATAAGAAGCCCAAGAATTCACAAAGAAGATTGCTTTCTAGGAACTTCGGATGGATTTTCGTGTACTGCTTGCACATTTAAAGAGAAAATGGAATCCGGAGATGGCATGGAGAAGTCAGAATTCACGCAAGGGTTGTAACTACAAAGACTTTAATTAAATAACAAAGCTCAGAACTTGTAAACAGAATCATGATTATAGATCCAAGTGGTAAATCATAAACCAAAAAGAGTTCTTGGAACCAGAGTCAAAACATATGAGGCAAAAATAATAATAATAATAATAAAAATAATAATAAGAGGACAGAAAAAAAAGACATAATAAGCAAACTCAAAGACTAATAATGGCACAAGGATTTCTTTTTTTTCACAAATCTAAATCTTGGATAACTAGGTACACATGGCATAGGCTTTTAAAAACACTGCACTAGTGATGTTATGATGTGCAACCTCCGGAAACTCCTTCCAAGCAATGGGGCCACCCATCAAAGCAAGCAATCTCCAACATGATGGCACCATACTCAATTTTTTTAGCGGCCAAGAAACAATTGGAAAAAATAAAACTTCCGAGTCAGATTGTGACTAGTGTTGATCAGCATAATGTGCCAAAGTGTTTTTCACAGTAGATTTGCTGCATTCTCCAGTGTACTTGTTTGCCATGTGGCCACTTTAAGCAAACTTATTTATTCCAGCACTCAATTATACTTTGCAAGACCAGTGTGACATCACAGAGCTGTAGCAGCCATGTTGAAATGGAATGTCACTACCCAATCTGTGCTATCTGTCTGATTTGTGTCACGTATGTGCAGAAATGTCTCAGATACAACTGTAAGCTTACTCCACCTGACACTTCACGGAGCTGTCTGACCTGCTTTATGCATGCATGAATAATTTACAATGTATACATGCATGCATGATGTCACTGCCCAATCAGTACTCCAGCCAGATTTGCACCTCTCATATGTTTACAAAAATAAAAACACTTACAGTATTTCCATTTGAGGGGTACATTAGCTCACCATTAGGAGAATATTATGATAATACTTAATTCTCCTGCTCAAATTCGTTGTATGTTATGTCTTCAGTGCAGTAGCAAGCATGTTATGCTCCTCTCTATGTAGTGCAGATTGGGTAGTGACAGGGACAGTACCCCAAATATATAATATTGATCCCTTGCATCACAGGCTCTGTGGGCATTAGTTAGTCATAGTGATTGGAGCTCGGCTGATACAGAGCGATAATAATTTTATTCCTCAGAAATGCAGGGCACTGCATTCATTAGCACTGCTGCCTCACAGTTCAGTTAATATATTTGGCCACAATAATCAGTCCAGCATAGTTGGCAAACATTTCCTTAGCCATCAGGACAATTAAAAGACCATCGCATCCTTATAATCCCCTCAAAACTAGTTCAGTTTCTCGTTCCCAATTGACTTCAGTGTATTTCACTGAGCTCAACAGAATTCCAGAACATTTCCATATTTTTGACCAAATTCAAGGCAAAATGAATTCAGCAAGGTTAGCTCATCACTGATCATGACATTTGCTAGGTAGGTCTTATACTGCCAAGCCATAAAACATGTGTGAAATGCATACTGAGGCTTGTGGTCAAATAATTTATCACCTTGAGTCTTTCTAGGGCAGCCTTTGACCCTCTAAGTAACAGCCATCCTTATCTGTAAAGTGACATCAGAATGTGGTATACTTCAAAATAATTTACTTTACAGTAAGTAAGGTGAAAGTGCACCAGCAGGGACGTAGAATGAAAAGGTCAAGGTCCATGTTTTCCGTTTAAAGAATAAGGTGGGTAGGTTTTTAGAATGGCTTAGTAGAAACTGACACCAAATACCATGTATTACAATTGCATTTCGAAGTATTATAATGCTATAATTATTTATTGCCAATCTGCCTTTAATAGCCTTTTCTTTTACTAGAATAGTTATTGGGAAGATTCCTTGAATTTGCTTTCTGTCTAAGAGACCTTCAAGGAACACTGCGCTCTGTGAAAGTTAGTTTTTGTTCTCGTTTCCTCCACATCTAATGGCTAATCCAAACAGTGTTCAACAGCCCTTTATATTTTCAGATGGATTTATGCTTGAAATAAGACACCATTACTTCTTAAATACCACACATAAAGTAAATATGATTTCCTGTTTCATTCATGACTATTTTGCTCTTGAAGTGCTGCAGGATTAATGTTCAAGATGAATTAAAATAGAAATGTATTATTTGTTCCCACTTACAGTGAGAAAGGTACAGAGGACACAGAGAAGCAAATGTGAGAAATGCCATGCTGTTTTGACAGTAGTCATCATCAGTACATAAAAATGTAAATTGATTAAAGCTACAAATAATAAATTTACAACACATGCAACCAAGTAGAGTAGAAGTACATTCAAATGCTGTGAAAAGACACCCACATTCATGCTGACTTGGTAAATGATGGAAGATTGAATATTTTTTTCATAGTTTTTATGTAAATTTATTAGACTTTAAAAAATGCAAAGCTCTAAATGGATTTGAAGTAAAAGATAATTTATACAGGACACTCTAAATTGTCATTCTTAGTCCTTTTATTACTATGCAGACCTTTATGACTTTAAAGAAAATGTCAGTGGCAGCAAATGACATGTTACTGAATAACCTAGTTATAAAGGAGGAAGACATTTAAAACTCTTCGGTATCATCAAGGTTCAGTTCTGCTGAACATACATTTTCTCCCACACAGAATTTTTTTCTGTTCCTACATCATCTATACTCCCATTTTTGGTATACCTACCTTTTGTTTTATTTACTGATTTCAGCAATTACAGTTTATTGTCTTTAACCTTTGGGCTATAGTGATATTAAAAGCCCACAATTCATTTATACAGCACCAGTTCCTCTTCATTTTATAATGTACTATATATATTTTAGAAGTGAAGACAGTGGAGTTAAATGGTCTCCTTCCCGTTCTCTCATGACAGAATATATAGTATGTCATGCAGTTTGCAATGCTTTACCTGAAAGGTAATATTTTTAGTTGCCCTGCCTAATATGTAATGTTAATAACTTTAATAAAAAATCATTTTAAAACTTGGGTGTGTCCTGCAAGGAACTGGTATCTTCCACAGGGTTTGTTTCTGCCTTATACTTAGTGGGAGTTCTTGCCCCAGGACAGTGAATTGGATTAAAGGGTTATAACCAAAAGACCAACCCTATGCCTGATCTACCCAGTGAGGCCAAGCAGGCAAAAACCAGATGCTTCTGATAATATAGTTTCTGCTAATGAAACAACAGCTTCTGTTATCCTTGGCCCATAGTTCATCTTCATGTGCCATACTGCTCACTAGAAAGCTGTGAAATTTCTGAATCTTCAGCCTTTCACAATGACTAAAAACCTTAATGAACATTCCCCTGTGTTTCTTTATGCTCCTTTTGTTCTCATAAGCAGAATTCCACTTGCCAGACATTTTTCTTTCAAAATTCAGCAAGTTGTGCTTCTTACCAGCTGCCAAAGATTCTCAATACAGACAATAATGCTGTTGAATTTCACTGAACCTGGCCTACTGAAGTAGATGGAAAGAACCATTGCCACTTCCAAATTTTGCCATGTGGCTGTGCTGAGAATAGAAGATTCCCCAGCTTTTTCTCCTCCCTGTCTTGTGTTTGAAATAAAGCCTGAGAATGTAAAGCATACAAAGGGGTCTTGTCTGAAGTCTTTCAAGCGCCACACCTCATAACCCAAACTAGCTACATGTGGGATCAGGATTGGGGTGATGCAAATATGAAGGAACACCAGTATTACAGTATACTTAGCATGTGCCTTCACCTTCTCATACTGAGGAAGGACCACATCCAACCCCGTCTAGGACCTTAGCCACAGTGATACGCTCCATACATTGACCCTGTGATGACACGTGTCCCTGAAAGCCTATGAAAAGAGACATGGACTTCAAGTATTGTGACTAAAGACCAGTGGATCAGTTATCAAGTGCAAACTCCAGACGTGCATGTGCAAGAAAATGTTATTTTGTTGTATTATAAAACAGTAAGGACTGTGTGTCCAGTCCCATAGAGCAATCTGATTGGTCAGTTTGGCTTTGGCGTGATTGATCAGTTGGATACAGTCATTCCTCCCGTAAGACTTCCGAGTCAACTATCCAACAACACTGGCACAGGCTGATGCAATACTGGTGGTCCGACCCACCATAATTTTCTGCTGTTTCAAATGAAACCCCCCAGTACCAGTCAAGCTTGGGCATGGAGAGGTAAGGCTGAGTTGTATTGCTGTGGCCTCTGGAATTAACACAAAAGATCATCTTTGTATAAGAACCCATGTAGCAAAATGTAACATGTCTGCCATCTATATATATAAAATCCCTATGTGCGTCCAGGTGTCTGTGTGTGTGTGTCTTTTGGTGAAGTGCGCATGCGCGGGGCACGGTGCTATGCGCGATATTACTGTCAGAGAAAGTTAGAGGCGTTTTACGGAAATACAAACCAGTATTACTGCGAGAGGAAATTAAAGGTACACAATACAGTAATGCATATTACAGCCACATATAAGCCAGTATTACTGTCAGAGGAGATTAAAGGCATATTACCGACGCGCACGCCTGTATTACCGCCAGAGAAAATTAAAGGTATATTACGGACGTACGGACGTATATTACGGACGTACAAGCCAGCGGACGTACAAGACGGTATCCTTCAATAAGGGCGTGCACAGGCATCCTTCAATAAGGGCGCGCACAAAAAGGCGAGACTCAAAAGGACGACCTCAATTGGGCGCAGTGAATAAAGGCGCGCGTAAATAAAGATCTGCACCTGTTGCTCTTCACATATTCCAGAGCCATTTGAACTAAATTATCTACGCGCCCTTATTGAATAGAGCTGTACAAGACAGTATTACTGTCACAGAAAATTAAAGACACACAATACACGGCAGCAGCCCACGAAGAACGGTCAGCTCAGCAAGTAAACATCAACAAAAGAAAGGCTGAAAGACAAAGAAAAATACGACCAACAAAAAGAATGAGGTCAAAGTCCCTTGCCATTTAATATAGACTGTTCCTACTAATGTTTATGTACTACTGTTCTAGCGCCCGTTATTGTAACGGGCTAAATGACTAGTTGTGTTATAAGTCAGGAACTGTTGAAAATTTTTACATTTAAAAGGCTGAAGACAATAGAAAATAACTAGACAAATAATGATGTGGAAAAAGTATGAAACTGTATCATATAAACAAAAAAAGCAAGAGCCGCCATCTTAAGACTCTTTTTTTGCTAAAGTTTAAAACAGCTACCTACCAGCGTCCAAAAGAGCCTTCACTGCTAAAAAACTGCTGTTGTGGTTTTGGAGAAAATACCACTAAGTGTTAAAGGTAAAGTTCAATTTGAGAAACGACACTGAGGAGGGGTGCACCCCAAAAGTAAACTAAAAGAAAAAAAACAATGCTTACAGATCCACCGTTCAAACACCACTGCTGCAGAAACATCGACTTCCCCCTCTGCTGAAGTGCCAGACAGTCCCTGCTCTTTCTTTGGGGTTATTCAGTCATTTACAGAAGGATGACAATCATTTTGATTTTGCATTAAATCAAGCATACCTTACTCAAAAATAAATATCACAAGGAAATGAATAGAATGGACAAAGATTTTCTTGTTAGAATGCAGACTTTTGAATAATTTGAACAGAAGTAGTCACTCATGTACACTAGCAGGACGCTGTATTAGCAGAGTGCTCGCAAGTGGTGGCCCTGCAACCCTACACCGCTATACTTGGCAAAGCACCCAAAGCAGCATGCAAGCAACTTTGCCTGTCCCATGACCTTTAGCTTTCCTTGTTTTTTTTCCCCAGCTTACCTGGAATTTCTTTAATTTTTTTTTGTCCAATCTGACCAACTAAGCTTATCATCAGACTAAGGGCCATCTTAATGTGGGCACAATGGGTACTGACTGGGGGCTCCAGGAGCACAGGGGCCCATGATGTTTCTGATGCCTATGCAGGTTTCTGTTTTGCTATCGAAACAGGGGCCCTGGCACACTACTTTTCCTGGGGGCCTATGATCCTGTTAAGATGGCCCTGGCATTTAGAGACTTAAATAAACAATTCTTTATTTTTCTCTATTATTTTATCTATCTTATGTAAGAATGCATTATTTATTTGTCTATACTGTTTATGTATTATTATGCTTATCTAATTTCATTTTGTTTGCATGTAACTACTGTACTTCTTTGACATCTTGTAAAACACTTTGAACAACAACAACAACATTTATTTATATAGCATATTTTCATACAAACAATGTAGCTCAAAGTGCTTTACATGATGAAGAAAGAGAAAAAAGACAAAATAAATCCATTATCCAACCAGCTATATCATAACTATAGGTTCACGGGGGTCTGCCGGAGCCAATCTCAGCCAACACAGGGCGCAAGGCAGGAAACAAATGCAGGACAAAATAAATAAGAATTAAAATTAGGGAACACTAATTAACATAGAATAAAAGTAAGGTCCAATGGCCAGGGAGGACAGAAAAACACAAAAAAAAACTCCAGACGTTTGTATTTGTATTTGTTTGTATGAGAATGTGGTACAGAAATAAATGTTGTTGTTGTGGTTATCTCTATTTTGTGACCTTGGTTAATATATTTCCAGGTTGCCTCCATCTTTTCACATAGGTACTTGGTTCTTGACTTTTCTGTGAAGTGTATCTTTTGCCTACTGGACAGCCTGTAGAGATTTTATAATCTGAAAAAGTTAATATGGGAAAGCACAGAAGCACAATGGTTAATCTGACTCCAAGGTTCAAATTATGGCCCGAGTGAAGTATGCAGTTATCTTCATGTAGGTCTTCTCCTGGTGTTTCCACTTCTGTTTTTATCCCAAAGGCACTGATTAACTTGACTGGCAACTTTAATCTAGCCTGGTAAATGGGAGAGTCTGGTGTGTGGATGAGTGTGCCCTGAGATACTCTGGCTCCCTTTCCATGACTTGAACTTCTCCCTGTAACCCTATTTTGGAATAAAGGGATTAAGAAAATGAATGAGTGAGTGAATGCTACATATTCAAAAAGTTACAAATGTCCAATAAGCTTTCTGGTAGATTAAAAGAAAGACTTCTATTATTTGCTTAGCCTTTTTCTTTGGTGAATTTTAAGTTTACATTAAGTGAATGTTCTATAATATTAAAACCAAAATGGGTTTCTTTCATTGTTTTGGCTTGTTAAAAATGTATAATGAACAAAAGGGTTTTTGGTTTACAGAAAAAATCATCTCTTAATTATATCAGTTGAGCATTCTTATGTATTTTTGCTATTTGTGTCAGCTGTCTATTGCTACCTTCCAAAGTTATTTTAAAGATAAATAAAAAAAAAAAGAGAAAACAAATAAGCATAGTCCATGTGTACCAATTCCAGGACTGTAAATCGTAATATAAAATGGTAATTTATTGTAAAAGTTATACTTGGCAAGCATAATAATCAAAACAATAAGCTAAGTTGCTCAGTGATTAACTTCTCTATTAAAGTCTCTTTTTCTACTTGAAAACTTTTCCTCTCTAAATGCTAATCTTTTAGTGCAAATCTGTGCTTAATCTACTACAACTAATTAATGTGTTAGAGCTGATGAAATGTTACCTCTGCATTTTTCCGTTCCTTGTATACAATTATTGTAGACGCTGTAAATAAATCAATATTCCCAATCCAACTGTAAAAAACAATCAAGAAACGCAGCATTTCTCAGGGAAAAAAACAGAAAAAAAAACACACCAAATAATATTTATTAACTGTGCTGCAATCCACAGCAGAGACTAATACCACTCAAGCATTTTCTGCAAGCGTAATAATAAGCAAACTCCAGTACATGATGGAAGTGGCACATGCCAATAATTTTACCATTTTACACTGCAGGGTAATTGAAGGATTTAATGAGAAACACAGCAATAAAAAATAAGCAGCCCATGTCCGAGGTGGAGGAGTGCATTTTAAGCTAAAGTTCCTGAGTTCATGGTTTCATACTGAGCAAATTGTTTTGTTTTTTTTTTTCTTTTCTTTTGTTAGATCGAAATAAAACCTTTTACATATATATTTGTGTCGAGGAATGTAAGGAAAAAAGCAGACATTAAAACATATCAGGCTAATAACTAATACCACTAAAAGAATTTTACACTTTTAACTTTGGCCTATGGGAATAATGCTTAAGCACTGTAGGATTGGTACAAGGTTTTATTTTGATTTATTTGAATGCCACAAACATCATCAGGAATGATGAACCGAAGCTTTATAGTTTCAGATGACTTGCTTCTACTGTATCTTATCATTGACTGAGTACCCTTCTCATAGCAAGTTTGGAAAAGAAGATGGCATAGTACAAATTCATGGCTGATCAAATGTTTTTTATTTATGGTATTGATTCAGTCACCACCGTGTATACATAAACAATCTAGACAACAGGCATAAATGACCTAGACAAGAATATAAACAATAAGACGGCTAAATTTGCAGATGATACCAACCAATGAGGAAGGGCAGATAATCCGCTATCACCTAAATTGTTACAGAATGACTTGGACAACATACACTCTTGGGGAGATCGTTGGCTGAGTAAATTTAATATATATATAAATGTAAGGTATTACACATAGGGCATTGAAATGTTAGATGTAAATATACAATAGGAGATCTCAAACTCATGAAAAGTGCCTAGGAGTCATAATGTACTCATCATTATCTACAGTATATCAAGAAGCGATCGAGAAGGCTAATAGGATGTTAGGTTATATTTTATGATGTCTGGAGTACATGTCAAGAGAGGTTATGCTTAATTTATACAATGCACTGTACTATGTACAGTTTTGATCTCCATATTACAGAAAAGACATAGCAGTGTTAGAGAAAGTTCAGAGGAGATTGAGTAGGCTGATTCTAGAATTGAGAGGTATGAGCCATGAGAAGAGATTGAAGGATTTGAACATTTTCAGTTTAAGTAAACAGAAATAAAGGGGAGACATTGTTTAAAATTATGAAAGAAATTAGAACAGTGGATTCCAATTTTAAAATTAATATTCTTCAAAAAGAACTTAGGAACACAGTTGGAAATTTGTTAACAGCAAATTTCACATAAATTTTAGGAAGTTTTTTTTTGCGCAAAGCACCATAGACACATGGAGTAAATTACCAAGTAGTGTAGTGAAGAGAACTTTAGGGGTCTTCAGATTTCGACTCCATGTTATTTTAGACTATCTAGGTCAGGCATGTCAAACTCACTACCATTGGTGGGCCGCTTCGACTGCCATACGTGCGTCAGTGGGCCGCACTGTAACAAATATTATTATACTATTATATAAAGTTACTGTAGCTTTCTTTCCAATACTGAAAACTTTAAAAAATGTAACACTTAAAGTTTAAAGAAAAGCAATTTATTTCCATACAATCTCCGTACAACATCGTACAATTAGAGTCTTTGCCTCTTAGCTAGGTCCTTATATTATTATATTATATTCATTGCTTATATTGGAGTCTTACAGTGTGAGATCTATTTCTTTTGTCCTGACACTTGGCATCTCTTGTTAGTAACCAGTGCGTCAATATCAGGCTTGAAATCTTGTGCAGCTGTAACTTTTATGAGGGATGAATGGTGCTCGACGGTAAGTCTTGAGCGATGTGGGGTTTTGGTAGCTTTCATTAACAAAAACAATTGCTCATAAAGGTAAGTGCTTCCGAACGTAGACAGTACTCTCGATGCCAACTTACGGATCTGCACATACGAGGGTGGCAGGTAAGCATACAAGCCTGGCACACCAACTTCGTTGTATTTTGCCTTCAGAATAGAATCTGACTGCAGTTCAATCAATTCCATTTGGATATTCTCAGGCACATTCTCAATGTTGTAAGAGTATGGTGACGTAAACAGCACAAAGTCATGTTCGTGTGAACTGAAATTACGAAAACGCTCACTGAATTCATTGCTCAGTAATTCAAGTTGGAAAACAAATTTTACTTTACTAAGTTTACTTCAAAGATTATATTGTAAAATAAGCCGATATGCAAAAAGCCCCCTGACCTACACTAATTTTACAAACTCAAAATCACAAACATTTGTTAATAAACAACTCACCAACTTCTTGCATCCACTTCAGATCTTCAGCTGTAGTCTGCACTAACTGTTCGTTACAATACTAGCACAAAATTACATAAAACTAGAGCAAAAAAATGTGAAAATATGCGAGCTATTACTACTCGTGATGGTCAGTTCTGCCCAGTGGCCAGTCTCAGCAGCCCAGCCAGTAATGTAGCCTGCCAGGGGCAGCTCTAGGCTCGTGGCGGACCTGGGCAGAGAAAGAATCAGTGGCCCCTTCGCCCGACAATGTCAATATGGTATCTTATGCACGGCAGATAGCCACGTCCTTTGCGGACACTGCATAGCCACCTCGTGCTCATGACACGCTTCTATATGCGCGTGTCCGTAACTTGAAAAGCAAGTGGCGGCCCATGATATTCTCATTATGGCAGAACATTGTAATACTACATATAGCTTACTTCTCCGACTCGAGCGACATTAGTAAATACAGCGTACTAATTAACAAGAAACACAATGTTTTTTTCGGCCACATTGCCGTCAGCTGTGTCGTTATTTTCTCTTTCTGTTTTATATTCAATATATATTGGCGTGGCGGCCCTGTGCAGGTGCACAGTTTGCACATGCCTAAGGCCGCCCCTGCTGCCAGGCTGCTGCAGCCTAGCACTTCAGTTGCGATGTCGCGGCTCATTAAATTTGGACAAGGCTCATGGATATACTAGCAGATGACGTTTCCGGTACCGTAATGCCATGGGAAAACGCGCTTTTGTCAGAAGGCAGAAGTAAGAAAAGTCAATAAGTAACGCCGAAGATGCAGAATGATTCAATCACAAACAATAGAAATCATTTTGTACAAGTTTAGTGCTAACTAGGATCTGTCATGCGGGCCGCACAGATTTCTGTTGCGGGCTGCATGCGGCCCTGGGGCCGCGTGTTTGACATGCCTGATCTAGGTCACAGGTGTCTAACTCCGGTCCTCAAGGGCCGCAGTGGCTGCATGTTTTCATTCTAACCATCTTCTTAATTAATGAGTCGTTTTTACTGCTAATTAACTTCTTCTGCCTTAGTTTTAATTAACTTGACTCAGGCCCCTTAGTTGTCTCTTTTTCCTTAATTACTAGCCAAACAATAATGAGACAAACAAGCCACCATATGGCCAGCTCACCTGTGCCCATCACACAATATTTGAAAATAAAGAAATGTGAAGGTGTCAGTAAGGTTGGGCTCTCAGGTCACCAAAACATTTTGACGGTGTTCTTAGAAAAAACAGAAAAATCAACAAATTTGGAAATATCTGCTGTGGCAGAATGAGAGCAGCAACAAGCCATTGAATTAAATAACGGGCTTAAGTATCAGCAAGAATCAGCTTCTCATTAAGAGACTGTTTGGAGTGAAATTGGTTGGAGTTTGAAATCCCAGTTTAGCTGGTCATCTGTTGGCTCGTTTCACGTCTCATTTCTGTTTGACTGCCTTTTAATAAAGAAACAAATCAATTCAGGAGGACTGGATCCTTAAAAACAGGACTACTGAAATGAAGGGAAAAGGAGTTAATTAGCAGTGAAAACTGGGCACTGATTAGGAAAAGGGTTAGAATGAAAACCTGTAGCCACTGAGGCCCTCCAGGCCCAGAGTTTGACACCCCTGATAGGTGAATATGTATGAGCTCGTTGGGCCAGATGGCCTTTTCTTGACACAGTTGATCTAATGTTGTAATATTGTTTAAAGATATGAGATCCTGTTGCTAGTTACTCTTAATTACCTTTATAGGCATGGAATTACATTTGTATTTTTGGACACTAGGGTGTTGTACCGTGTTAGCCATTATGAATGTAGAGAAAAGCCAAGCAAAATGACACCTTTTATTGGCTAACTAGAAAGATTACAATATGCAAGCTTTCGAGGCAACTCAGGCCCCTTCTTCAGGCAACATCTTGCCTGAAGAAGGGGCCTGAGTTGCCTCGAAAGCTTGCATATTGTAATCTTTCTAGTTAGCCAATAAAAGGTGTCATTTTGCTTGGCTTTTCTCTATTTTTGGACACTAATTTTTGATTTATGTTATGAATTTTGACTAACGATTGTTAATTTTGACATTGGACTTTTTACTGATAGTGATCACTTGTGAGCTCTGCTAGAGCTTTACACTATTTCTGTTTTTTTCAGGGGGAATTTTTGCTAAAATCTTCTTGAGGCCTTAACACTAACACATAACACTAGCCCCCAGTGACCCTAGATTGGTTTAATCACGTTTGACAATGTTTAGTAGTGTAACTTCTAAATATCTTTATTACTTCATTGTATTTTTTCAGTAGGCTTAAATGGAATGTGTTGTGAAAACATAGAATTATGTCCACAGATTTAGCAAATTAATAACTAGGAAATGAATTTGAGTATCAGGAAAAATTAAAGGCACATTCAAAACCTGGCTTACTTGCCTTAGGAATCAAGTTACCTGAATTATTCTATAATATTTCAGTAATTATTTACCACTCTGATGCTGATCTTTCTGATCATAAAATAGGTCATTACGATAGCAATTAATGAGAAGAATTCATAATTAATTGGATAATTATGGTATTTGCCAAAATTGTCGAAATATTGTCACAAATTCATTTGAGGGTTCATCCAGAGTGCTTCTTCTTGTTGCCTGATTTGGCTGATAAACTAATCAGTACATTGTCATCTCATAACAGACTTAAGTTTTGAGTGTGGTATTTTTCCACCCAGCCATTTTAGCTCTAGACTGACCTCAAGAAACTGTGACACACAGACACACACACACTCCCATTATCAAGATATCAGTGTTTTTCGCTAAAACGTCAAGATCTGTCAAAAACCGGACATCAAAGTTTTTGGAAAGCTTTTGCTCCTCCCCCATAAATGATTGGTTATGGGTTGGGAGGCACAAAGCAAAAATATGACTAGGTCAAACCATCAATACTAAATCATGTATCAAAGCAAAAGGAGGCCAAAATAATATTGCAAAAATATATTGAGAACTAATATAATTGATGTTTGTTCGGAGTGTTACATTTGGTCCCTTACATCTGTTTTTATGTATCTATTTACATACTTACTTATTAAAATTATTTAATTTAATGTTATTCAATTTTAGAATCTTGATGACAACATCATTATGTCTCTGTAGTTGATGGCAACATCTTGTATGAAATGCACATGACAGGAAAGGTAGGGAAATAATACAAAACACACAATTCATTGGGTGATCTAGAATTGCACCTTGAAGACTAATATTTGTCCTTGTACTTTTTTAAAACAGTTCAATATGAATACAAGTATATGCATTTGTATTTTGTGAATTTTTAATGTTCCTCTTGGTTTGTGATTTTTGGCTCTATAACTAATGTTTTGTATCTTGCTACATACCAGTGTTTTTACTTCAGACCTGTTCATGACTGTTGCTTACTTTACATGCATTATTTTGGTTTATTTTCATGTTTACAGCCTTTCTATGCTTCCAACAATATTTTTATATGAGTCACATTAATCCAGTCCTAACATGCATCTCATTCAGCCAACACTGCATCATGTACTGTTATTATCTTTTTTGAGAGAGTTTAGGGCCTGGCGAGAAGCAAATTCTGAGTGATCTGCTTACAAACATACCTGGCTATCATGGGTAAGACCAGCAGAATTTTTTTTAACATATTTCATTCAGTGCTTTTATTACAACCAATATCTTTATTGCACATCAGTGTTAATTTCACTTATAATATATAATATCACATTTAAATAAAGAAATATGCAATCCAAATATCTATTTCAATGAAACATAAGGAGTAGGCCGGGAATGTTCAGATTTTCAAAATAAAATTGGCTTACCAAGTGTTTAGCACTGCTACCTAACTGGTGCAGGAGACAGTGTTCAAATACTGGTGTGGTTACTTTTGTCTGTGTGGACTTCTCTTTGGGTATTGCACTTTTCTAGCATGGATTATATCGATTGCTGACTTTAAATTAACTTAGTATAAATAAAAATGTGTGTGTTAGTGTGTCCTGAGTGGAATAGCCCTTTATTTAGGGTTAGATCCTGCTGATGCAATGACATACTGGCATGGTCACTCTGCCTGTGGGGAGTTTTCACTCATTTCTTGTCTTTGTGGGATTCTTTTTGGGTATTACATTTTTCTAACATGGACTCATAGACTATATTGATTGCTGACTTTAAACTGGTTTAGTATGAGTAAAGGTGTGCGTGTGAGTGTGTCCTGTAATGGGCTATGCCACCATAAAGGGTTAGCTCCTGCTGATGTAGTGACATACACAACAGCTCCTAGTTCAGGATTGAGTAAGTCTTGTAAAGGATGGATGGGTTTGGAGAGTGATATGGTATTAGTAATCATCTGAGTTTTCAAGTTTTGATGCAATAGCACATTTACCCAGCAGGTCCCCACATGTTTAAATCACCACTAGACTTTTTTAATAGTTTAACTACACTTTTTGCATTCAGCCTACTAAATATTTTATTTTTGATTCCAAGGAGTTAGAGAGGGACTGCATAAACATGCAATGACAAAAAGAAAAAAAAATACACGGAAGTTGACTCCGTGTTGGGAAAAAAGGTTAGAAATACAGTAGTTTATCAGCAGTTGACCTTTCATCAGACATGTATCTGACAAAGGACGTTTCAATACATAATAGAGTCTGAGTCTTTTTATTTTTCCATCATGGAATTAACTTTTGGCTAAAACCTTGATTAGAATATCCTAAATCTCAATTTCAGTTTTTGACTGCTTGGAGGTATCCTTTGTCTTTGGCCTTGCCTTGCGATTGATGACATCAGTACTACTTCTATACTGTACTTCTAGTTCACAACCATATCCTGGGGAGATGTGCAAGTAGGAATTTCATTGTACAATGAACACATGACAATCAACTTGAACTTGCACATTCTCTCTAAGAAGAATGGATGCATCATGACTAGCTACCACATATCTAAACTTTCTCTCTGTTTGCTTCTAAGTTTGGGCTTGATAAGCACATAAAAGTAATCTTTAAAACTACTGTATCATAATGACAACATAGATTCAGTAAACAGATAGATGAACTCGCAACCACAAATGTGGTAAAGGCAAGGATGAAAAGTGAACAGATGCAGAAATTAATGTATCAGTTAATACTGTAGTTGCATTACAAATCTGTAGATTTTTCATTTGAGTCTTAGTAAGCATTTGTCATGCTAACTTGTATCACAATCTCAATTCTTAGCATCTATTGCCACCTGCAAGTAAGTGAAAAGGTCCTCTGCCCACAACCTTTATTTACATCTCAAAGATTCGATGAGATTTCAGGCCTGATGCACACCTCTAAATAGAAGCATAATACTGCCCCCTTCTAAATTTACACCAAATTATCATGGGCATGTTCTAAAGTAAATATATAGAGATACAAAAAACAAAAATCATGAGGCAACTTGAAAACTTAACAACAGTAACCATTGACAAATCCAAACTGCATATTTTAGAAGTATTTTTAAATGAAAGCTCTGTACTCTGCAAACTGTCAAGATGATGCGAGTCTCAATGACCATGACAAATGAAGATTTCTCACAGCAGCCTAAACTTAAAATATTTTCTCTTCAGTTCAGTTCAATTTTAGACATTAAACGTAAAACCAACCCAGTTAACACAGCACTGCCAAATGTGAACTTGGATGAGCAAGCAGTAGTCTGTACCATGCAGTTCAACTAGTGCGATCTGTGGGATTTCAGAGAAGCGGAACTCTGGCTTCATTTTCACTGCTTAGCAAGATACAACGAGCTGCCCAGAAGGCAAAAGTAATTGTTCAAAGAACGCTGCATGGGAACATATTTAAAAACATATGTGCTTCGGTGAGGCTAGCCCGAGACCATCTTTGCCTGTCAGTTGATCAGTCAAATGCTCTATTTAATATTTAAATACATTTTCTTTAATTCCTGGCTGCTGATGTCAGGACATAATTGCTGCAAAATATGTCTGTCTAGCAATATATCTCTTCTTCATGTCTTCATTCATTTACTGAGAAAAGGTACAGACTTTTTTTCCCGCCTCAACCTTTCTTATACATTTTCTTTTTCTTTATCTGTGGATGGATTACTGGAGTGGACGATCTAGATGTTGTGTTCAGTGTAGCAACAATTAAATCTGCACTTCATGTCTCAAAAGGTCCTCTTCCCAAACATGACAGGTCTAACCTAAACGCCGGGATCGCTGACCCTTCCACAAAAGGCCACGAAACCTTTCCTTGAGATGTATTGACTGACCAGTCTGCAGCCAAGTTCAGGCAATGTGACTCCATTCCAGCTATGACAAAAATCAATTAGCATTTAGAACTGTTTTGTGTTAATTTATACAATGCATGTCTCAAGTGTGACTTTGTGTGAGGATTTAATTATGTTCCCTTTCAATAGTCAAAACGCTGAAATGTAATAAATTTTGTTAATTCACTTTCAACTAGCATTTGTATTAGGGCAAGTAAGATAACAGTTCTTCACTTGTGTGCAGCCATTAATGCAGTTCATCTCGCCCTCTTGTCATTTGTCTGCAATTCAAAATCAATTGTAGTCTGGATTGCTGCTCTGTGGCATGACAAAACAGCGCATTTAAAAGCATAACAATGCCTTTTAGAATTTTATGTTGTATTATTTATTTAAATATATTTGTCATCTACAACTCATTACATACTCATTCTGTTGTAAAAAATGGGCTTGTTCTGTATGTACACTATAGTACCAAGTAAAATAATTGTTTCATAAATTAATCAAAATTGACTTCAAGCCCTGCTTCACATATCTGTGTCATTTTATTTGACTTTTGCTTTTCGGATAGGACTTTGAGGACCTTTTTGCTGCATGTTTTTATTAGTTTATTAATGGATTTAGTTATTGACACTGGTTGTTTTCTATATTTTCCTGGTCAGTCACTGGCTATGTTCTGGATTCTAAGAAAAGAGGACTTAAAGAGATTCTTCACTTTTTTTTTTAGTATTTTAACTTGCTTAATCTAGTCAACAGTGCAGCATAGGGAAACTTATCCAAAGAAGATCATCCACAGGTTAATTAATCCATTTTTCTAAAGGACTTAGTATAATGAGAAGCTGTAAGTTGTCAGGGAAAGGTGGGTATGTGAAAGTGTTGTGATAGGCGACAGGCATGGGGCATCCTGATGGTGACGATGCATGACAGGGAGACTGCCATATACTCAATGGCCCAGAGGAAGGGCTGTTCTCTGCCTTTGTTTGAAGGTTGGCAGGAGGTGGTAACCTCTGAGTGAATATGCTGTCATCCCGGTAGGGATGGATGGAAGTTTCTATTCGAAGCAGTTTCTCCCCTGATTTGCTAGAGGGCAGAATTCCTTGGCTAGGCTTCCCACACAAACACCCACAGGGCATGCTGGAACTTGTAGTCCATTGGGGCAGCCTGGTTGGGGGATGGGGTTAGTAAACCCATGACCCACATGTGCTTGCAACAGGCTATGCCCTAGCACCAGAAGTACTCCTGGGTCCAAGATAAAAAATGTCGCTCTACCTCATGCAGGTGATTTGGAGTCGGGTGTGGATGACAGGCAATGCTCGTAGGGGAAGTGTGGAGGAGAGAGAGAAAAGAATATTTGTGCTTTTGCAATTTTTGTCACCTCTTTGCAACGTATTGTTGCAAATAAACCTTGTATTGAAACTGGTGAATTTGTGTCTGTAGTTTGGGGTGTGAAAACACCCCCTACTGGTCACAGTGTGAAATGCTTAATCCAGGGCAGATTCCCTCCTTGCTCCTGACACTGCTAGGATAAGCTATAAAATAAAGAAGGATATAAAAAAAGAAGGGTGGCACGGTGGCACAGTGGTAAGTGTTGGTGCCTTGCAGTAAGGAGACCTGGGTTCACTTCCCGGGTCCTCCCTGTGTGGAGTTTGCATGTTCTCCCCGTGTCTGTGTGGGTTTCCTCCGGGTGCTCTGGTTTCCTCCCACAGTCCCAAGACATGCAAGTTAGGTGCATTGGCAATCCTAAATTGTCCCTAGTGTGTGCTTGGTGTGGGTGTGTGCCCTGCAGTGGGCTGGCACCCTGTGTTGGCTGGGATTGGCCCCAGCAGACCCCGTATTAGGATATAGCGGGTTGGATAATGGATGGATGGATGGATAAAAAAGAAAAGCTGGGTGGCATGGTGGAGCTGGGGCCCACTGTTAATTTAGAATCTGCATATTCCTCCCATGCCTTTGTAGGCTTAGGCCTGATCTCTTTCTGTATCCTAAAAATATGCATGTTACAGTGGATCAATGGATAACACTAAATTAGAGATATACCCTGTGTGTGACATTTTGTACATAAGTATATCCCATGTGGAGCATTCATCTCATTTTGGGTCCATTTCTACCTTGCACATCAAGATGCTGGAATAGGCTGTCTGCAATAACGTATTAAAACAAGTATGCTTTAGAAAATGGAAGAACAATTAGCTATTGCAATGGATTTCAGTACAGTTTTTGTATAATGTATTTAAGCGCAGGTTTGATATATTAGAGAGTTATAAAGACGTATCTAGAGGCTTGATTTTAATTCCCAGGTTAAGCTCTATCAGGGCAGATATCTATGTTTTCCCTTTGCTTATGAGTTTTCTTTGTTTATTTCAGATTCCTCCCAAAGTTGTGAAACATAATAAATTGACAACTCTAATTTGTCTTACACTGTGTAAGTGCTGGTGTTTGTAGGAGTGAGTCCTGTGACAGACCAGCATCTTACCTCAGTTTGGCTCTTTACGCTGAAGAGTGCTGACCTTAGCTCCCAGTTTTTGTGAAATGAAAAAAGTAAGTTCACTATGTAGATGGTTTATTAACTATACAGTTCTCATCTCTTGCTCTTAACAAAAACAAAAAGTAAACCTTATTTTTTAACAGGACCACCTAATTCAGCTACTGAACAAGTACATGCACAGATGGCACTATTTCCAAATGATGGCAATAAAATTAAATATAAATAAATAACTATGTCTAAGTCACAAGAGGAAAGCAAGAAAGTTCTAAAACATTTGTCATATAAAAAGCAGCAGAAGGCCATGGATGGCATGAATTATACCACATTTAAATTGAAATGAAAATCATGAGACATGAAAACCTGAAGCTCATCTGAGTTAGTGGAGGAGGCAGGAGTTTCAGACTCAGCAATCTCCTAGAGAATTGGAATGCGTGGGGGACACCATCAATACACGAGTTTTAGTAAGCTTTTACATTTTTCAGCAGGGTGGTTCTGTCACAGTACTGTAAGCTGTTCAACTGCTAAATGAATATTTTTAATAAAATATACCCCTCTAATTTTAGGACATTTTTTTGCCTGTTAAAGATGGTATGTATTGTACAGAAAAAGTAAAATGATTTTAAAGAAAGATGTATCAGATAATTAAAACAAGAAATACGTAATGAAGAGTGTGCTTGATCCCATTATAGAAACTCACACACTCCTGATTCCACTCTGTTATAGCTGCTGTATAGGGTCCTTCGGAGACAGAGCCCCTTATGGTAGCATCTCAAGGCCAGGAACAATGTGAGACTGGGTGTGTGTATGCCACACTCATGCACAGGCCATTTATGTTCATGTTAACATGTCAATGTACTACAGTTTGTTACAGGACAAGTTTGTTACCAATTCACCTAACATGCACTTCTTCAGGATATGGAAGAAAACAGAAGTATTGAAAAAAAGAGCCAGCATGCAGACCACTGGAGTACCATGTTGCCCATTTGCCTCATTAAAAATTATTTAAAAATATCCATTGACTGTATTAAACGCTTTTGGATTGTACTTTTACTTATAACTAGCCGTTCCCTGTGGCGTGAAACAGGACAAACTTTAAAAATCAATAAACAAACAGGTATTACTAGCTAAGCAGAGGCAAGGTCCACTCCAAAACGTGATGAGAGATAGAGCGGTTTGAACGGACGCTGGCGCTTAAGTAAGGAGGGCCCTGCCCAGCACCCAACTCTTGACATCACTCTTCCCCCTCCCCTCGGCCCGCAGCCTCTGTCTCGGATTAGCACGAATGTATCACTCCTGCAAGCAAACTATGATTCTTAGCGCAATGAGAGAAGTCAAAAAATCAACAGGAATGTTCAAGCAAATTCCCGAAAAAACCCGATCTAAATCCATTAAGTAGTTCTCTCATGAAAAGTGAACAGACATACAGACAGACAGACGTTGGATTTTATATATATATTGTGACAGATAGGGGCGCTCTCGCTCCCTTGAACCCTCGGATCAAACGCCAGACACCAGATAAAAGTCCAATAGTTGACTTTGTTATTAATAAACAGTGCACAAAGCACCCTCCTCTCCACAATACTCATAAATACACAATAACCAATACAATAATCAATCCTCCACTCTCCCAGATGCGTTGCCACCCTTACACCCAGCTCAGCTCAACCTCTGGGATTTCCCATAGTCCTTTTATAGTCCGTGACCTGGAAGTGTTTCGCTCTCTATATCCATGTGACTCAGAACACTTCCAGGTCAGATAAACCTACTTTTCTTCAACCTGGAAGCATGTCATTTCCTCTGTCCATGTGCTAAGGACGCACTTCCAGGTTGTAGGAAAAATACTCCTTGTTCCTCCCTGCAGCATCCTCTAGCGGCCCCCATGGTATCCAGCAGGGCTGTGGATAAAAACTCCATTGTCCAGGATTCCCTGCTGGTCTTCGGGGCACTTCCATGTTGCAGGGAGGTCTCCATCTGGCAGCCTGGGGGTATTGGCCAGGATGAATGGCCGGCCATATATCACAATATATATATAGAGATGTTCTTTTAAGCCTTGTCACAGAGTGGAGTTTGCATGTTCACATTGGGCTGCTTTTCTCTTTTTAAATCTGTTAAGTAGCTCTCTCATTCGCAAGCTAAGCGGAGGTAAGGTAAGGTACCTCCCCCCACCCCCTCGGCCCGCTGCGTGTCTCTCAGATTTGCACAAATTAATTGCCACTGCAAGCGAACTATGATACTTAGCGGGATGAGAGAGGTCGCAAAATCAACCGAAATGTTGAACCCGATCTAAATCCGTTAAGTAGTTCTCACGCGAAAAGTGGACAGACATACGGACAGACAGACAGACATTGGATTTTATATATAGAGAGATTAACAACTATACTTCATCACTTTTTTAATATATTGTAACTAATTTTGTAATTTTATAATACTTGTTGTGGTTTTCCTAGACGTTTTCAGCATACCGCAAATTATTTTATAGCACACAACTAACTCCATTACCATAAAGTATATAGAATAATTATTATTTTCCAAACAACTGACTGGGATGAATGTATAGACTGATGATAAACAAAACGGGTGAAAGACTACACTATGTGGATGGATGAATGACGGAATATTATGAATTTTATGCTATGCTCCAAAGCACGTAAGTACAAAACAGTTACAAAAATGCTCACTAGAGAAGGAAATCCCATCAAAAAACCACCAGCTAGTAACAGAGGACCACACAGAATTTTTACAAAATAAAGAATTGATTCTTAACAAAAAATGCTTTGAAACATATAAATCTCCTTAGAGCAGAAAAATGCAAAAAACGAGTTGCCTGAAAGGCAAACCACAATGGACAAGTCACAAAAAACACAATCCAGAAATCAGAATCCTTAAACAGAGCAAAAAGATCCAAAAATCCAATAAATCACAAAAGCACAAAATAAAATTACAAGGAAACACTCACCAAACTCCCATGCGCAGTTGAAACGAACCACCAGGAACTGTAGGAAACCCTCCTCTTTATAGGACTGAGCACAGTCCCTGGTGGGAGTGGAACCACCCAGGAAACAAAAGGAAGATAACAAAAGACACAAGCCAGGGGCCATACTAAAGACATTATAACAAGAGAGCCATAGCGGAAGAATCTCTGAGAAGCCTGGCACTTGAAGAGCTGGTTTGAAGTTGCTGCAATATTTATTCAGAAAAGATAAACTTACTGTGAATAAATAAATATAAAATCCATATTGTGATACCTAGGAGGAATGTTTGGTTACCTAACAGAAAACATCATCCAAGCAGTATGGTTTGCTGTGGAATGCCTCACTCGTCTAGAATATTTTTTTCCACTGAATCCCATATCCTTTGCTGTCATCTTCTAATTCCAACTCAGAGGCATCTTGAAGCACACATTTTCTTCCACAAAAATTGCTATTAATCTATCACTAAGAAACTTTGTCAATGTTTGACATCAATTATCTATTATAACCATAAAAATGTCACACTTTTGGATTTTGGATGAATTACTGCATTTCTCTTTTCAATAATCATATTGCATAAAGATTTAAAAGAACAGAACTGATTCAAAATGTTGCTGCCAGACAATTCATCTATACAGACTACATTTCCAAAAAGCACATTCAACTAATTCAACTACATTTAGCTGTGTATCAGATTATCTTAAAAATTATTAAAAGCCTGAACCTCACGTTGTGTATCTTTACAGCTTAAATTTGTAATATGCCACAGTTCTTTTGCTGCAGATATTTTCAGTGTCTCAAAACCCCACTACATAACACTGAATAATCAATTGCCTTGTTTGTGTCTGCTCTGTAGAACTCTCCCCAGTGGTCTGCTCATAACATTCAATTAATACCTAAAAATAATCTATTCATCCATCCACTTCTATAATCAGTTCAGTGCATTTTATGGCCATTAGGAGACTATCTTGGCAGTATTGTGCACGAGGAAGGCACGAATCGGCCCTTCACAAGATGTCAGCCTATCCAAAGACACATTCATGCACATACCTAGCACAGCAGGTGAATGTAGAGGTGTAAAGTAAGCTTAACATATCTGTCTTTGGGATGTGGGAGGAAAGTGCCAAATCAAGATGGAATAAACTCATGGACATGAGGAGAAGCTGCAAAGTGCACAAAGACAGTGACTAGGCCAATCTATGAACCTTCAAGTATGCATGACTGCACCACCATGCTGTTTCATTATAGGCCTTCCACATGTGTATTGTGATAAGAAGTCACAAAAACAACTATAAAGAGTTGGGGATTGGCCCCGTATATTGCTGTGGTCGCTAGCAAAATGGTCAAAATGTAGAAAAATCAAACAGTTGACAAAATACAGAGGATTGAGGGTTGCTTTTATACAAGAAAATGGCTGCTGGAAATGATCAAAAAGGAAGTGACGTCATCAATAGAGGACCGGAAGTGGTATCATCATCATCGGAAGCCGGAAGTGACATCATCAATGGAGGGCCGGAAGTGGCATCGTCATGTGAAGCCGGAAGTGACATCATCAATGGAGGACCGGAAGTGCCGTCATCATCGGAAGCCAGACGTGACGTCACCAATGGAGGACCGGAAGTGGCGTCATCATCGGGAGCTGGAAGTGACGTCATCAATGAGGAACCGGAAGTGATGTCATCAAGGAAAGCCGGAAGTGACAAGGAAGTTGAAGTAGTGGATGGACAGCCATTTTCTGGAATGTGAACTGTTGTTGGTAAGTGATTATTTGTCTTCTTTGGTTCTAGAAATTTAGAGAGAGAGGCATCAATACCATCAAACAACCCTTCATCTGTTACAACTTCGCTCACCTCTGGGCTTCTTGACAGTCTCCTAAGCGCTCGTGTGTGACAGTATCAAATACAGTCATTCGCCAAATAACAGCAGACCAAGTTGAAGCCATTTGTATTTTTGAACAATGTTATCTCAAACTTTTTTAATGATAAGTTGGTGTGAATAATACATGAGTTGGTACTTTCCTTTTATAATCCCACCACACTAAATGAGCTTTCCCCCCGTGAAGTATCGATTGATCACCACAAAGCACCAACAAAAGAATGACGCATGTTTACCAGTGATGTAAAAAACACCGCTAAGCACCAACATGTAAGGCTGTCCTCCGTGAAGTTTTGGGAACACAGTTGTTCATGTGGCACTTCCAAACAGGAAGGCAGGGCGAGGAGGAGGAGTGACTGGCACAATAACAGCTCAAAAGTGTTGCATGGCACCCTCATAAAAGGCTGCCAAGACTTGAATACTGGTTTGTGCTACAATATATTTATAATTAAAATATGTGTACCTGTGAGTCGCACCAGACTTACAGAGCCTCAGTTGCAATGAGCTGTACACTTTGACCAACATACGGCCAAATGACCGGTCTCAAATGAAGCTGTAACTCGGTGCCTGAATGTAATTTAAAATTTCAATCACATGTGCCTATAGAAAAAAATTACTTCTATTGTGTTGTCTGCATATTTGTATTGTCTTTTACCTGTGTGACGGACAGCTGGGACCCATGCCCAGCCAGGACGTCCCTTTGACACTAGATCCGGGGGAGCAGCCATTGGATTCATGCTGCGTTCCAGGGAACACTTGGTGGCAGCCCCCCTGGGTTGCATCGGGGCCACAATTTTTGGAACACTGGAGCTCATTCCTGTTGGGCTCCGTGGCCACCTCCAGGGGGAGCTGTACGGCTTAATGAGCCCATCTGGGCGGAAGCACAGCCACAGCCAGAAGTATGTCAACGAGCACCTGCAGCACTTCCGGGTGGGCTATGAGAGGAGCCGAAAGTCACCACTCCGGATGCCAGAGTCGGGAGGAGGAGGACGAAGCTGCCTGGGAGGAGTAGTGGAGGAAGAAGAGTGTGGTTTGGGGTGATTTACTTTGTATGTTGTTTTGGGACTGTGTTGGGCCTGTGGGACATGGGGAAGACGTGCCCCGCTGCTGAAGAAAAATTAAAAAAACATTTTTCATTTATTCCGACACGTGCCTCTGTTGTCAGTCTGTGTCAGGTTGACGCCTATATAGCGCCTTTGCCTCACCTGATAAGTATATTTAGGTCTTTGTTTTTTTACTGGGTCACTAATTTCTTTCCACTCTCAAGTTGAATAAAGATCTGTGGCTGAATCAGTACAAGTGTGAATTTGCCCATGTTGTGCTATTGTGCTATATAAATAAATGTTAACCAAACTAGAACACTGTTGCTAGGCTAGGAACCCATTTCTGATGCCTTAAGTAGGGAAAAAAAGTGAAATGGATTCACTTCACTGGTAAGACATTTTATATTACTGTCAGTTGGTTTCTAAAGTATCTTGTGATGGAGATCCTTGTAAAGGGTAGTGTGCCACGGTTTTCCATGATTTCCTCAATCAATTTATTGTTACAGTAATGTGAACTGCATTATAGTAGACATTACAGGGTAAAAGGAGTAGAAGCAATTTTGACAAATATTTTCTTTAAATAAGGGGGTTTGAAAATGTATGTATGCATGAGCCATATGAAGAAGCTTTTAAAGTGTGACAGACAGATCAATGAACTACTGTATGGCTGTCGTAAATAATGTTAAATTAAGACTGTCACTCTAGTCAAATAGCATACGCCATCAATTCATTCAGAACCACTTATTCCAGTTTAGGATTGTGTGAGGCTGGAGCCTTTCCTCATAGCATCAAGTACACAGCAAAAATCATCTCTGAACAGGGCCCAGTCAGCCACACAACCATTGTCATAGTCACATGAGGCCAATTTAGAATCACATCTCAAACTAACAGGGATGGTGTAGAGTTCAAGTTTAACCTGACACTCATATGTTTTGGATGTGGAAGGAACAAAAGAGTATTCAGAGAAAAATCCACATAGGCGTGGAGAGAACATGCAAATCCGACATAGACAGTGTCCAGGTCAATATTCAAACCCAGTGGTCAGGTGTTATAAGGCAGCAGGGCTAACCGCTGTGCCATCTTAAATTGAGTACAGTGAATTGTGAATGTGTGGCTGCATACCACATTACATATTCCATATGTCTGATGCAGGAGATATATTTAATATAATTTTTATATATACATATTTTATATGTAAGACTATCAAATGTGATTTACAAAAACAAATATTAACTGGCCAATGTGGTAATTAGCAGGCACAATAGGCTTGAAATGTTACTATTTAAATGAAAATTTTACAAATGATTTTGTTTTGGCATGGCAGTGCTGAAGTATCATGATAATGTGGGTTGTTAATGGGACAATATGGCAAGCAGTAATTTACTGCTTTTGCAATGCTCATGTTTACTCCTATTATTGGGATGTATTAAGACACCTGATAACTGGGAGGTGTTTTTGGACAGCTCCCATCCTCTCAATTCCATTACACTGTTAGATTTACATGCAGAATTAGCAGTTGCCTACGCAGAATTATGTTAAACATGACCTAGACTCAAAATCAATATTCCGCTTAAGTAACTGGCCCTCCAGTAATTTAATGAAGCTAAATTGCATTACACAGAGAAAAGCTCGTGTGAGACCATTACATCTCAAATTCTCCATTACACAAAAATGGCATAGTGCAGAGTCAAAAGTGAAACTATTTATAAAGTCTTTCTGTTTTGTGGTCTTGGTTCTACAGGCCTTGTATTAAAAAAAATAAAGAGGTAAAAATATGTACTCTAGTTGCTGTTCACAGCAGACAGATTTTTAAATAAATATGCTTAATACGAAATAGTAATATTGTACGGCAAAAATATATTTCAAAGACATATCAGTTACATTAACTGTCGACTCTAAATTGGTCCAATGTTACCTCACAATAGCCCTAAACTGGGTAAGCAGGTTAGAAAATGAATGAATGAATGAATGGAAAAATATATTTGGAATGTCAGCTATAAAGATTGTTGTTTTCAGTGATTTTCCAGAAATCCTCAACACAGAGATACAGACATACTGCCCTTAAAGAGATGGAAAATGTTCAACTTTATCTGACATCGATCAAACAAAGTTAACCAGGCTAAACTCCAGTTTGTTGTAAAAAATGTGAATGTTTCACTGGGAAACACAACATGGAATTTTGCCTTTTTGGTGTATGCCACCCTTTTTTTGCAGTTTTGCAGCAATGTTAAGTCAAGTCAGTTTATTGTCATGTGTACTTGCATGTGTGCACGGAACAGCAAACAAAAATAAATAAAAAAGTAAACAGTACTTGGCATTTATCATATACATACAATATATACATATTGTATATGTATATGATAATGTATGTATCTATACTAATAAAAGGCAAAGCCCTCACTGACTGACTGACTGACTCATCACTAATTCTCCAACTTCCCGTGTAGGTGGAAGGCTGAAATTTGGCAGGCTCATTCCTTCCAGCTTACTTACAAAAGTTAGGCAGGTTTCATTTCGAAATTCAAAGCGTAACGGTCATAACTGGAACCTCTTTTTTGTCCATATACTGTAATGGACTGCAGCTCGCTGGCCGTGGGAGGCGGAGTTGCGTATCGCGTCATCATGCCTCCCACGTAATCACGTGAACTGACTGTGAACGCAGTACGTAGAAAACAAGGAAGAGCCCCAAAGAGCGCTGAAGAAAACATTCATTACACAATTGAGAAGGCAGCGAAACAATAAGAAGCGAGCAAGTGACGCATACAAGCATATTCATAAGTGCAGCTACTGTGGAAACAAAGCACGGTGTAAACCGTAAGTTTAAATTAAGTTTATAGAAACGCTCCCACTGCCGTTTGCAATACCATATTCGCGACATACAAGTTTAATGAGAAGACACGAGGTATAAACGAGACTTTGGATCACTTTGTATCAGAGTTAAAATTGCTGTAGCGAGAAACTTTTAAGTGCCGGGTCTTAGCTAACATTAAATAAAGCCGTGGACATCGCAACATCACACAAGAGAGCGGCTCACGTGAACTGACTGAACGCAGCACATGTGATGACTCATTACACAATTGAGAAGGCAGCAAAACAATAAGAAGCGAGCGAGTGATGCATACAAGCATATTCATAAGTGCAGCTACGGCGGAAACAAAGCACGATGTAAACCGTAAGTTTAAATTAAGTTTGGCAAGATTGCTTTTCTCCTGTACAACTATACGTTGCATTCTCAACAGTAAGCTTGCATGACTTGGTCATATTACAACCGGAGTGCTGAACTGACAACGTGGTATACAAAGAGAACTATAACAATCGTAATAAACGAACAATAAAACAGCGGAGAACCCATGGATTAAATAAAAAGGCTGCTTCCTTGGCGAAGCAAGGAAAAAGGATGGCCCTATATGGCGTTTGTTTATAAAACAGCGGAGAAGCTGTGTAAAGGCTGCTTCACAAAAAAACAGCAGAGCGCCTTATATGAGCAGGCAGTCAGCTAAAGAAGGGAATCAATAAATAACTATAATCGTAATAAACGAACAAAAGATAGCGGAGAATCTGCGGATTACATAAAGGAAATGAGTACCTGAACAGAAAAGTGAGTCTCAAATACCTACACAATAACTATAACAATCATAATAAACGAACAATAAAACAATACAGAACCGCTAAGCAAGGAGAAAGGACGGCCTTATATGGCGTTCGTTTATAAAACAGCGGACAGGCTGTGTAAAGGCAGCTTCACAAAAAAACAGATCCTTAACAAATTGTTATTGGTATATTTTCCCTCAATTTAAAAAGGTTTTCTTTTCTTCTTAATTAAAATTTAAAAGCAATACTTCACCGCTGCGAAGCGCGGGAATTTGGCTGTATGCAGTGAGTGTGTACGCCTGGTGAGCCCAGAATTAGGGCGAAACACGTGTCGCGTACTCTTTGCATTATTTGACAGTAGACTATTTTCAACCATTCTATGATCTGCTTCTCACAACTGAGGTCACCGTGGCAGATGTTAGCTGACTTGTTGGCCAACCATAAGCGTTACCTGGTAGGTAACCACCCATACAATCAGATTGTGATTCAGACTACGAATGCCGTGAATATATACATACAGTATATATATATATATATATATATATATATATATATTCATATATATGTACATATATATATATATGTAAATATGTGTCTATGTATATATATATATATATATATATATATATATATATATATATATATATATACATAGACACATATTTACATATATATATATATGTACATATATATGAATATATATATATATATATTCATATATATGTACATATATATATATATGTAAATATGTGTCTATGTATATATATATATATATATATATATATATATATATATATATATATATATATATATATATGTGTGTGTATGTATGTATGTATGTATGTGTGTATATACATATATATGTATGTGTATGTATGTTTGTGTATATGTATATATGTATATGTGTGTATATATGTATGTGTATATATATGTTGATATGTGTATATATATATATATATATATGTACAGTAATCCCTCGCTACTTCGCGGTTCACTTTTCGCGGATTCACGACTTCGCGGGTTTTTAAATACAAGTGATTGCCCGCCTATCGCGGAAGTTATGTTCCAGACCCATCAGCAACAGGAGAAAATCCGCGATATAGAAAGACCATATAAATAAACATTTTTATAGTTTAAGCCTTAAAATACCCATCCCACATGCTTTAAACACATGTAAACTTATAAAACACACTTTGTTAACACATATGATATGTGGATGTCAGGCTAAGGATATGAGTAACATCTCACTATTATAAAACATTTTAACTTCACGCAAGACAAGACAGTGAGACAGGAAAATTGGTGATGTACATGCTTTTAAATTATTGACAGGCAGAGCGACAAGCAGCACAAAGCCTGCACAAAGTCCACTTCTCCTTAGCGTTCATTCAGCTCCCCACCCCCTTGACAATGGAACTGCGCCTCCGGGGAGGGGGGTTTGAGCGAACGTGTGTTCAGCCCTCACACACGCACACACACACACACACACACTCCTCCTTCTTCCTAACACGCAGAGCGACAAGCAGGCATTTTGGCAGAAGCAGCACAAAGTCCATTTCTGCTCAGCGTGAGTTCAGCTGCCCCCCTTCACAAAGCGAGTGCAGACACATTGACGTCTGATCGCTGTGTGCAGTGTTTAAGAATGTAGAAAGTGTTTAAGAGCATAGGAAGTGTTTATAAGAGTGTGGGAAAGGTTAACAAGAGAGTGAGAAAGGTTTATAAGAGTGTGGGAAGGGTTTATAAAGCCTTAAAATATGTATAAATAATAAAATAAATATAGGTCGCTACTTCGCGGATTTTCACCTATCGCGGGGGGGGCTCTGGAACGTAACCCCCGCGATAGGTGAGGGATTACTGTATATATATGTGGATGTGTATATGTATATATGTATATATGTATATGTAGATATGTGTATATGTAGATATGTATATATATGTATATATGTATATATATGTATATATGTATATGTATATATATATGTTTACATAACCTCTTTAACACACTACTTCTCCGCTGCGAAGCGCGGGTATTTTGCTAGTATGATATACTGTATATATATATATATATATATGTATATATGTATATACATATATGATATATATATATATTGATATATATATATTGATATATATATATAAATATATATATATTGTGGCAGACCACCAGAGCCCTTAGTCAGCCAGGATGCCCCGATAATGGAAGGACCGGGGTAAAGAGCTTATTCTGGACACTATCTCCTCCAAAATGCTAGCACGTAGCCCCCCTCAAACCCTGCTGGGGCCCGTGGTCAATGCCAGGGGGAGCATGGACCTTTGCTAAGCCCCATTTAGCAGCACTTCCACCACACCTGGAGAGAAGCTCATTGGACACCTGGAGTCCTTCCGGGTGTCCTATAAAAGGAGCCAGCCACCACTACTCAGGAAGCTAGAGTCGGGAGGAGATGGACAAAGCTTACTGGGAGAGGAGTGTTTCGCCATGGGAATAAAGTGTGTTGTGTGCTGCACTTGTGTCTCTGCTTGTGTCAGGGTTGGGGCAGCTGGAGCACCCTTGGGCTTCACAATGTATATAAACATATACATACTATATACCAGGCATGTCAAACTCACTACCATTGGTGGGCTGCTTCGACTGCCATATGTGCGTCAGCGGGCCGCACTGCAACAAATACTATTATACAAAGTTACTGTAGCTTTCTTTCCAATACTGAAAAGTTTAAAGAAAAGCAATTTATTTCCATACAATCTCCGTACAACAGCGTACAATTAGAGTCTTAGTCTCTTAGCTAGGTCCTTATATTCCTATATTATATTCATTGCTTATATAGGAGTCTTACAGTGTGAGATTTTATTTCTTTTGTCCCAACACTTGGCATCTCTTGTTAGTAACCAGTTCGTCAATATCAGGCTTGAAATCTTGTGCAGCTGCAACTTTTATGAGGGATGAAAGGTGCTCGACGGTAAGTCTTGAGCGATGTGGGGTTTTGGTAGCTTTCATTAACGAAAACAATTGCTCATAAAGGTAAGTTCTTCTGCACATAGGCAATACTCTCGATGCCAACTTAAGGATCTACACATACGAGGATGGCAGGTAAGCATACAAGCCTGGCACACCAACTTCGTTGTATTTTGCCTTCAGAATAGAATTCGACTGCAGTTCAATCAATTCCATTTGGATATTCTCAGGCGCATTCTCAACGCTGTAAGAGTATGGTGACGTAAACAGCGGAAAATCCTGTTTGTGTGAACTGAAATCACGAAAACGCTCACTGAATTCATTGCTCAGTAATTCAAGTTGGAAAACAAATCCTCCAAAAATCAAATTTTACTTTACTAAGTTTACTTCAAAGTTTATATTGTAAAATAAGCCAATATGCAAAAAGCCCCCTGACCTACACTAATTTTACAAACTCAAAATCACAAAAATTTGTTAATAAACAACTCACCAACTTCTCAAGTCCACTTCAGATCTTCAGCTGTAGTCTGCACTAACTGTTCGTTACAATACTAGCATAAAATTACATAAAACTAGAGCAAAAAAACATGAAAATATGTGAGCTATTACTACACATGATGGTCAGTTCTGCCCAGTGGCCAGTCTCAGCAGCTCAGCCAGTAGTGGCTCTAGGCTCGTGGTGGCCCTGGGCAAAGAAAGAATCGGTGGACCTTCGCCCGTCCGTTGCAGACACTGCATAGCTGCCTTGTGCTCATGACACACTTCTATATGCGCGTGTCCGTAACTTGAAAACCAAGTGGCGGCCCATGATATTTTCATTATGGCAGAATGTTATAATACTACATATAGTTTACTGCTCTGACTCGAGCGATATTAGTAAATACAGCATACTAATTAACAAGAAACACAATGTTTTTCGGCCACATTGCCGTCAGCTGTGTCGTTATTTTCTCTTTCTGTTTTATATTCAATATATATTGGCATGGTGGCCAGTATATACGATGTCGCAGCTCACACACACTCACAAGCTGGATGATACCACTGCCGTGCAGGAGGGGGCATTGCCGTTGATCATACCTAATTTTTTCCACAGCATGTCACCAAGAAACCAGGATACCTAGCCTTATCCACGGCTAATGTCTGAATCACCACCCCATCTGGAAATAGGCCAATCAAAATGAGGAGTGACAGAATAAAGGTCCTCTTTCTACCAGTTTGAGTCTCTCAAGACAGTGTTTTCTAAACCTTGGCTAACAGCTATTTTGCAGATTAAATGATGTGCAAGAAGCACTATTTGTTTTCACTTGGACAGTCACAGGGTCATTGTTTATTTTCTTTGCTTTAATTAAAAGAAATTACATTTTATTTAAAGGGATGTTGGCTGGGTTGGCACCCCAAAGATTACAAAGTCACAACAGTTCTTTGCTTATCAACATGCAAGTAGGAGACTTCTTCAGGGCTCTGGACAGATAAGCAATACCATCCTGGTATGAGAGTGGATGTTCTGGCTATTGCAGCAATTTTTTCTACAGTTCAGAGGGACACCAGTCAGAAGACAAGTGAAGGCATTTCTGTGACTGCATGGCCAAGACCCTCTCCTTCCAGGAACTAACCCATTAATTCCACCTAGCAGCAGAAGGAGATTTGGCAATCTACAGATTCACTACAACTGAGAGGATCACTCAGGAGTGTTTCTTTCTGTTTTCATTGATTTGAGCACATTCATTTACTATCTATTTTCTCATTTTTGTGATCAATCAGCATTAAATGGGGGCCCACTGGTTCTTTTATTAATTTATATCTCCATTGTTATGTTACAATATTAATTCTTATGATTGACTGTACAGCAGCTTTACAGCTTGTGGCTATAAACTGTCCCTGAATGTACCAGTGCAAGTGCCAATGGTCCTGTACCATTTGCCAGAAGTAAGGTGTGCAGGTTGGCAGAGATCTTATATTAAACTGTTTAATTAAAACAGCCAGTATGTTATATGTTACATTATTTTCATAATTGTGCCTAGTAAAATGTACTCAATATTTTGTAGAATGTCAATGAGGGCAACCTCCTCATTGAATAACCCATTTCCGTCAAATTTTGCGCAGATTCCCTATTTGTATAGGAAAAGACCAAAGACTGCTTTATGCTGAAACATTCCATGCCTGCACCTGCACTTTATTAGGGAAACATCTTAAGGAGGCATTTCTGGGACTTGGCACAGGTATGCAAAGTTGCTCCCCATGGTGGGTTCAGTCAGTGAAATTTTGTTTTAGGGCCAAAAGTTTTCCCTCTGGAGTTTTTTTTTTAGTGTCAGCATCTGCCCTTTGTTCCACCCTGACAGTACTGAGTACTCCTCATAGTTTAATATATCAATAATTAATTTGAGTGTGTCAGTGGTACATGGGCACAATAGGTAACACGACGGTCTCATAGTAGTCCTGAATTCAAATTCCAGGTCTGGTAGTGTATTTAAGATCTAAGAGAAGGTTTATGGATGTTGTGAGAGAGGACATGCAGATGATGGGTGTAACAGAGCAAGATGCGGACGACAGGAAGATATGGAAAAAGATGATCCTCTGTGGCAACCCCTAACGGAAGCAACCAAAAGAAGAAGATCCCATCTCACAACACAAATTTCACTGTACTCTTTTCATGTCACAGTACTACTGCCAATGCTAATGTGTGGTGTTTGTAAAAAAAATCGGTACTGTTAAGTACTATGAAGCACTATGAAGTAAAGTATATTAGTTGAAGGTGAGCATTCATCAATAGAGTCTGACATTCTTGTTTGTTTTGGTTTAGATTAAATTTATTTCCTTCTGTGCCTGCATGTTTGTCTTTTTCAATATTCTAAAGAAGCTCTTGTTAGGTTAACTGGAGAGTCTATATTTTCCCCATGATGGACTGGTATCCATTCCCGTGTTGGCTCCTGCTTTGGCATCAGAGTTTCCAGGTACTGGGAACTGCATTTAATTGGGTTAAAGAATAAATGATTGACTTATTTTAGTTGTACCTTTTTCAGTTATCTTTAAGGTCCTACACAAATGTAATTCCAGATTTCTGAACTCAACGTGACTATGAAACCAACTCAATACCAGCTAACAAAACCTTCAAAAGAAATGATAATCAGAATGCTTTCAAATGTATTGTTTTTCATGCTGAGGATCTTTGCGCTATAAGAGAAAGCTCAAAAGAATGAAGAAAGTGACCTAATTGAATTGGAACGCTAGAACAATACAGACGAGAATAAGTCATTCATCCCACGCCAGTCATATTCACTTAATTCTTCCAAATTAACATCAAGTCTAGTTTTGAAAGTCCCTAAAGTCCTACTGTCTACCACACCACTTGGTAGCTTATTCCAAGTGTCTATGGTTCTCTCTGTAAAGAAAAACGTCCTAATGTTTGTGAGAAATTTATGCTTAACAAGTTTCCAACTGTGTGCCCATGCTCTTGATGAACTCATTTTAAAATAACAGTCTCGATCCAATGCACTAATTCCCTTCACAATTTTAAATGTTTCATTTCTCCTCTTAATTTTCTTTTGCTTAAATTGAAGAGGCTCAGTTCTTTTAATCTTTCCTTCACCCTGTAGCCCTGCAATCAGCCTAGTCTCTCTCTTCTCTGGACTTTTTCTAGTGCTGCTATGTCCTTTTTGTAGAAGACCAGAACTGCACACAGTACTCCAGATGAGGCCTGACCAGTGTGTTATAAAACTTGAGCATAACCTCCTTGGACTTGTACTTAACACATCGTGATATATGACCTAACATTCTGTTAGCCTTCTTAATGGCTTCTAAACACTGTCTGGAAGTTGATAGCTTAGAGTCAACAACAACTCTTAAATCCTTCTCATAAGACATATTTTCAATTTTCAGACCTCCCATTATATATTCACACCTAATATTTTTACTTACTACGTGTAATACTTTACATTTACTAACATGAAATTTTATCTGTCAGAAATCTGCCCAGGTCTGTATGCTGTCCAAGTCCCTCTGTAATGATTCAATGAATTCCAATCCACCTATTTTGGCATCATCTGCAAACTTAACCTGCTGTTACTTATGTACCTATCCAAATCATTTATAAATATTAAAAATAGCAGCAGCCCTAGCACTGACCCCTGTAGAACACCACTCTTAATGTCAGCCAACTCTGATAAGGTTCCTTGCACCGTAACCCTCTGCTTCCTGTGTCTGAGACAAATTTTGAATCCATCAATACACTACACCCTGAACTCCCACTTCTTTTAGTTTGATACCTAACCTCTCATATGGCAGCTTGTCAAATGTTTTCTGAAAGTGAATAAAAAAGTGATTTACTGTATATTTGTTGCATTTATGTATAGACATGTACTTAAAAAGAAGAAATCCATCCATCCATCTTCTAACTTGCCTTATCTGATTGGTTGTAGCAGGCAGACCAGGCCCGAAAGAGGGAGCCCTCCATTTAACAGGGCTCTAGTCCATAGCAGGACAGACTCAAACTCATATCCACACTCACTCCCTCAATCATGCCAGGCCAGTTTAGAATAGCCAATCAAACTTACCTTTTGGAACACTACTGGGATAGTCTTTGACCATCTGCCATGCTTTACTAGAATAATAGAGCTTAGAAAATGAATGAATGTCTAACACAGATGTCAAGGAAATGGAGGCAAAACAGTCAATGTCATTTTTATTACAGCATAGTGTTTTCTGAGGAAATTATGAAGTAAAGTATGTTAGTTGAAGGTAAGCATTCATCAATAAAGTCTGACATCGTTGCTTTTTTGGTACAGAGGTTAGATCAAATTTAGTTTTAAGTGTTTTTTTTTTATACTGTTGTTGTCCAGCCATAAGCAAGACATTAAAATTATTGTGCCCTGGTGGCTAAAACCAGAACATTTTTATTAATGTGAGAACAGATTTAAAAAGACATCAACAGCAAAGTAAGTGTGGCTTCAGAATAGAAATATTCCCATAAACAGAAATAAGTAAGAATGGTTTCAACAATGCTATGTTACTTTTTTATTGTTTGTGTAGTTTTTTTGGCAGCCTTGAATATTTTCTGTTTCTGTTTTGTTTTCTCAAGCAGTTTAGGCTTTAATTAGAGCTGGCACAGACCTCATACCCACAACTAAATAAAGCAAATACATTCTAAAATTTAAGTTTCTTGTTTTGTTTTTGGTTTCTTAACAATTAACTCATTTTAGACTGTCTTTGGAAATACATGTTGTGCTCTGGTTTAATTTTAGACCTTATGAACTTTTTGAGATTCAGTGAACTGGTGCCCCTGAACTGGTTTGTTATGGGTAAGTTTGCCCTATGGTGGACTGCCAGCTTGTTCAGGGTTGGTTGCTAAACTGTGCCTCATGTTGTTGAGATAGAATTTGATAAGCATGTCCAGGAAACCAATGAACATATTTCAAATGAATACTATAGAAATGTATGTAACCCTGGCTGAATGGAGGACCTCATATCAGAATTTAAAAGTGACATTTGCTCCGCAGTGAGTTCACACAGAAAAGAGACGCACCTCTTGAAATTGCGTGGAAATTAAAATTTCTTGTTATGAATTGGAATGTCATATTGAAACATGAGGATTATTTTTTGTTATTAGATCTTAATTGGCTTTTCCAGTCCTTGCCCTGAGGATCACACATTGTTTTAGCGACTGGCACTCATTCTAACCAGGCTTTCTTAACTGCAGGCTACAGCTTCTTTTTGTTCAATATCCTGTCTTTGCATTTGTTTATGGAATGTAGATATACAGAACAACAAGGATAACTTTTAAGAGTAAATTTTCATTAAGATCTTTGTTGAATAAGCAAGGAAGAAATTGCTTTCCTAAGACAACTAGTTTAGGTATGGTTGTCACTTTTCATTGCAACTATTTCCAAACTCATTGTCCTATCTGGTGACAATATATTAAAAAAAGAATTTGCTTTACAGTGTGTAGCAAGCCCCAGCCGGGATGCCTGGAAGGACCGGAGGACGGCTTACGCCTCCTCCAGAAGACGCCTCCTCCCTGGTGGCTTTGGGGAACACAGGAACTGAGCTTGGAAGCTCAACCCTATAGGGACCCGTGGTCTCCAATGCCTGGAGAGCCCTGGTCCTCAGCACTTCCGCCACATCCAGAAGTGCTGGGGGGAAGACGACTAGGGACACCCGGAGTGCTTCCAGGTGCACAGCTGGTACTTCCGCCACACTGGGGAGTGCCAGCGGAAGGTCATCAGGAGGCACCTGGAGCACATCCGGGTGTGTATAAAAGGGGCCGCCTCCCTCCATTCGATGGCTGGAGTCAGGAGTGGAGAAGACGAGGTCTTGGAGGAGAGGCGTGGAGGCGGACCTGAGAGGAAGGCATTGGAAAGAAGGCCTGGACTTTTGGGGGGAGTTTTGGGGTTGTGTGCACCTTGTAAATAGTAAATATGCAGAATAAACGTGTGTTGGGTGAACTATCGGTGTCCGCCTGTCTGTGTCCGAGCCAGCTACCACAAGTGCCAGTTTCTAGCTGATATTTGGCAACTTCTTACAGAGTTCAATAATTTATGATTGATCAGTTTCTAATTGTTAGGATGGTGGTTAGTACTGCTAATAAAGAACTCCACAAGACCATATTCACACAACTTAGTATCATGGTTTCACATTCTCTCTGAATCTGCATTGGTTCTTCCCTGTATATTCAGATTTTCTTCTGTGTACCTATAATAGTATGTGTTAAGTTAATTTACAACCCTAAACTGGACCAGTGGGTGTTTACATGTGTGTGTGTCCTGCTCCTGCACCCAAGTGCTGCCTGTAGTAGCTATGACTCACCATAATCTAAAAGAAGATTTGTACAGGTTAAGATGAATAAAGTTCTAAATATCATTTGCAGAATTTAATTATAATTTGTTAGCTAATTACCATGTTATCTGATATTCAGTACATGTACCCAGTATGGAATGGTCCCAAACTAGGAAAACAGCTAATTTAATCTTGTTACACAAGTACTGATTTAGATGGAAGTCTGGTGACTTGGGACAAACCTGCATTAAACGTAACAGACTGTTATGCTCCTGAAACCATTAAGAAGTTTTCTAGCCTGGTGGCATGCATCATTACTTTCTGAAATTGTTCATTCAAAAAGATAGGTCCACTGCTATCAAAAGTGGTCAACTCACTTAGATATCGCATGGCACAGAAACACCACTCTGCTTATATCAAAGGTGTGTCATGCATACAAAAAAGAAAAAAAATGGTTGAACTTTAGGTTAGGTACTTCATCTATAGTATTATATACTGTGTATACTGTTATGTAACAAGAAGACCTTAACAAAGGCTTCTTTTGGTCTTGGTAACACTTAGAGTATCAGTAAAGTCGTTTTTCAGTTATGTGCAGTGTTGCATATAAAGAACCTTTGATACACTGGTAAAATTTCTCTTGAATATTAAGGATTCACAGATCTTACACTAAAGTATGCACTATCAAGAGAAATATGTCTCAAGTGAACTCTGACAATTCCAAAGTGAGGTTATTTTAGTTGACCTTATTGCAGAGATAAATAACTATTTTATCAAAGATTTTTAAGTGTTACCAAGATAAAAGTAAGCCTTTGTCAAGGTCTTTTGTTACATAACAGTATATAAGTAATAGATACACTTTTGCAGTAGTAACACTTAAAAACGTTTCACTCCAACATGATTGTGGGGGACTGCCACCACTAACCCATTGTTGAAGGAGTTCCGATTGCATTAGCAGGAGTCACATAGACAGATATAACTTAATTTGTCCACAGGGGGGAAATTTGGCTTTTTACAGAAGCTCTTTCAATAAATAAATACACGAATATATAGATAAATAAATATATATGCACACAAACTACACACACACCAGAATGACTAAAAAGGAAGAGATTTTTAAAAAGAACAAAAAGAAAACTTCTGATTTGGTAGTCCCAGTGAGGCATTACACAGGCGTGTTGCTGTTTATTTAAAGGAACCCCAGTAGCGATTCTGGACACATTTCTGATAAATAATTAATTGGCTGAAAGTCCTCATTGTTAGTGTGTGAGAGAAATGATGTGCAGCATTGTTCATAATGACACTCAGTTTTGTTTCAATGCTCTCCTTCGCTACTATCTCCAGACGATCCAGAGTACATCCCATTAACTGTAGCCTGCCCTTTTAATCAGAATTAATTAGAGGAAATGATGTGCATTTAATCATATTATGTTCAGTGCTCCTTAACTCACAGCACCCAAATCTTGTTGTTTTTAACCGAGTGGAACTGCCCTGTTATTGGCGGTCATATCCCTTTAGTGACTGGGTAGTAGGAGTGCATTGTTTCTTTATCACTAAGCTCTTTGTTGACTGACAGCCTCTGTAAATTCTTTTTTATTAATGGTGTGTTTCCATCCACAGTTTGATATTTTGCCTATATGTTTTAAGTGCAGTGGCCTATACTTTATGTATTAGTGACAGCATCATGCATGAATACACCAGTGTTCCTGATATACTGTACTAATGCCAGCACCCACTGCCATTGCATGTTCAAGGCCAATAGAAAGTACAGTAAGGTCTTGCTCCGTCTATACCTGAATTACAGACATACGCATGGTCTGTTGCTACCTGCCTACCAGCTCTGTAGAGCTGTATCTTGTGAGGCTGTCATTCATTGTGCAGTCTATAACATGTGAATACAGGTGTGCCTTATAATGTGGCCTCTTGGTGCATTTTTCATAAGCAATTAAATGAAAAATAAAATCCCTTTTCTACCTGAGTTAATTAAGAGAGTCTCATTAGGTTGATAATATTTTTGCTTTGAAGTTGCAGTCTATTTGTCATAATGTTTTGCTTCTGGTCTATTAGAAGCTTACTGTTGCTTAAAAGTCCCATTCTGTTACTATGTTATGATGATTCTCTAAATTACATTCACATTCTTCTTCAAATGGACTTCAGTGTTGCTGTTTAAAGTTACAAACATTACTTAAATTAAAAAAAAAACCTTCTGCTACCTCACACCTACCCTGGACCCTGGGTTCAAGCTTCAGGCCCAGTTGTTGTCTATATGGGGTTTGATCATTCTCTGGTTGTCTGTGAGGGTTTTCCTCTAAATATTCCAGTTTTCTTCCCACAAAAACAAAGACAATTGTATTAGTTTAACTGGTGATACCAAATTGGGCCCATGTTTGAGTGTTTGAGTGGACCCTGTGATGGACTGCTGCACTGTCCAGGGTTGTTTCCAGTCTTGCATTCACTGAAGATGCACGAAGCTCCTGTCTCCTGTTAACCTGACTGAATAACACAGATTGAGAATGTATATATATCTCAGTGCAAGAGAGGACAGAATCGGCTATACTTCCTTAGAAGACTGGCGTCCTTCAACATCTGCAATAAGATGCTGCAGATGTTCTATCAGACGGTTGTGGCGAGCGCCCTCTTCTACGCAGTGGTGTGCTGGGGAAGCAGCATAAAGAAGAGGGACGCCTCACGCCTGGACAAACTGGTGAGGAAGGCAGGCTGTATTGTAGGCACGGAGCTGGACAGTTTGACATCCGTGGAAGAGCGACGGGCACTGAGCAGGCTCCTGTCAATAATGGAGAATCCACTGCATCCACTAAACAGTGTCATCTCCAGACAGAGGAGCAGCTTCAGCGACAGACTGCTGTCACTGTCCTGCTCCACTGACAGACTGAGATCATTCCTCCCCCACACTATGCGACTCTTCATTTCCACCCGAGGGGGTAAACATTAAAATTATACAAAGTCATTGTCTGTCTGTATACCTTCATTGTTATCGGCATTGTTATCACTGTTTAATTTAATATTGTTCTTTATCAGTATGCTGCTGCTGGAGTATGTGAATTTCCCCTTGGGATTAATAAAGTATCTATCTATCTATCTAACACTGAATTATGGCAACATGCACAGATTCAGGCTTTTTGTTTTCTAATTTTTATTCACATGATAATTACTAAAGAAGTGTCATACCCATTTTCTGTTAACTCTCCTGAACAAAGTTTAAATAAATATACTTAAAACACCATAGCCATGTATTAATATAGCATTAGAAGCGTACACCTGTTACATTACTGGTAAAATATTCGATTCTAAATACTAAGGTATAACTCTAATTCAAATGAAAAAAGTGGAAAAATAGTATGATATACGTTTTGGTGACAGAACTTAAGAAACATGACAGGCAAAAACACATTTTTTCCTTTGGTAAAAACTCATTCAGTTTCGCCTAATATTGAAATGGCATTTTCTTTAAAGTTGCTAAAGGACTTTAAATGATTTAATAATGCATACACTAATCCTTAATTGGAAAATTAATCCAATTAATTAGAAATGAAATTGGAATTCCACTGTTGTTAAAAGTTAGGAATTGAGAATTCTTACAAAGAATGCACCTATTTTCACATAGCAGACATAATTTAAAAACACTTTAAATTAGTTCTCTTTGTATAATTTTGCTGCAGCTAGGTTTCTTCTAATCCACAAGGATTAAGAACTAGTTCAAAGGTCACACTGTCTGTAAATTCCAATTCACTTTGCAAATTTGAGTAGAAATCATTATCTTCTTGTTAAATGATGGAGAGAAGCACCATATAAAGGTCTCCATACTGTATTAGAATTCCTCATGGGTGGCTGTGTAGCACAGTAGCTAGCACAATTTCCTCACAGCTCCAGGAGTCCAGTTTCTAATTCTGGCCTTGGTATTGTCTATGTGGAGTTTTCACATTCTCTCAGAGTATACATTGTTTTTTTCCAGCTGCTCCAGTTTTCTGGCACAGATGTTAGGGTAATTACCAAAGCTACCTTGGCCAGTATTCATGATGGTAAATATCATTGTGTAGTTGATGTGACTCCATCCAGGTTTGGCCCTAAATCCAATTTTTTTCAATTCTGTTTAGTTTTGTGCAATGCTCCTCATTGAGTGCAGGTAAAGAGTGCTGTAACAAGTAAAATGTAGATGCAAATACAATTTCTACAAATAATTACATAATTTCTACTAATTACACAATTTCTACTAATTACATAATAAGTAAACCTAAAGACACAGATATTTGTAAACAAACTGGAAAAGAAAGCCATTTGAAACTATTTGACGTAAACGGAGCCCAGCCCTCTCTGTCCATTAATTAATTGTTGAACTATGGCCAGTTGACAACAATAAAACACATCTCCAGTCGGGAGGATCCTTGGAGAATATAAACCTCAGGAGAGTCCACGGCCAGTTATTACAGACAAAGTCAGATATAGTCACTGTGCTGGAGACCTCAGGCAACTGGCTTCCCATCCCTTACTGGGCGTTCTGCAATAAAGTCTGTGCTGTCTAATCTGATGACAGAATTATATAAACGGGTCCAAAAATTAGCAGCCATAACTCCTCATGACCTTATATTGTACACCACTGTGATAGGCCGTGCAGCTTAAACAGGAAATTAAACCTTCCATCTTTCACCCTATATCTTTGTAACATGTATTCATTTACCTGTTAACTATTTGCAATAATATCTATTTTAATTCTATACAAATTCTTTTGGAAACTAGTTCTGAGACACAGATAGATAAGGACAGTTATTGATGCTGTGTGTGCATAGTTGTGAGATGGACGCACCTTCTAACCAGATATTGTCTTGTTGGGAAACAAAAAAAAAAAAAAAAAAAAAAAGGCTGAAGATGCTGAATGATGGGTGACAAGAATCTCTTTGACATATTGCTAAGTGATCAGCTTACGTTTAAAAAGCAAGAGTGGCAAGCAGCTATGATATGTGATGAACAGCTATACCTTAACAAATTCTGTTTGGCTAATGTGCAATTTTTATGTGTAAATGTGGTGGTCAGCCTCCAAAAGGAAATCCATGATGCTCAAATCCTGGTACTGCTCAAGTTACACTCATTTTTCTGGTGGAGATTTTTGAAAGAATATACTCTTTCATAAATGGTGTTACAGTTCTTTGAGATATCATCTTGGGTTTCAGTGCACGACCTAACAAACCATGGATGGTGACACATATCTGTAGGTGTTGAGAAATGTAGACCACTCATCCTCACAAGTCAGTTGTTTTTATAATAGCAAACAGGTTTCCATGATCTAAACCCATCAAGTTACTTTATTTTACTATAGTAATAAAATACTACAGTGTACTACACTATATGAGGCCTTTTCTTCATGAACTGGGAGCATTAGAACATTAGAACACTCTAGATGAGAATAGGCCATTCAGCACAACAAAGCTCGCCAGTCCTATTCACTTATTTCTTCCAAAAAATCATCAAGTCGAGTTTTGAAAGTCCCTAAAGTCTTACTGTCTTCCACACTACTTGGTAGCTTATTCCAAGTGTCTATCGTTCTTTGTGTAAAGAAAAACGTCCTAATGTTTGTGTGAAATTTACCCTTAACAATTTTCCATCTGTGTCCCCATGTTCTTGATGAACTCATTTTAAAATTACAGTCTCGATCCACTGTACTAATTCCCTTCATAATTTTAAACACTTCACCTCTTAATCTCCTTTTGCTTAAACTGTATAGGCTCAGCTCTTTTAGTCTTTCCTCATAATTCAACCCCTGTAGCACTGGAATCAGCCCAGTTGCTCTTCTCTGGAAATTTTATAGTGCTGTTATGTTCTTTTTGTAGCCTGGAGACCAAAACTGCACACAGTACTCCAGATGAGGCCTCACCAGTGCATTATAAAGGTTGAGCAGAACCTCCTTGAACTTGTACTCCACACATCGTGATATATAACCTAACATTCTGTTAGCCTTCTTAATGGCTTCTGAACACTGTTGGAAGTCGATAGCTTAGAGTCCACTATGACTCCTAAGTCCTTCTCATAAGGTGCACTCTTGATTTTCCAACCGCCCATTGTGTATTCAAATCTAACATTTTTACTTCTTATGTGTAATACTTTACATTTACTGACATTAAATTTCATCTGCCACAAATCTGCCCAAGCCTGTATGTTATCCAAGTCCTTCTGTAATGATATAACGGATTCCAAATTATCTGCTAATCCACCTATCTTGGTATCATCTGCAAACTTAACCAGCTTGTTACTTATATTGCTATCTAAATCATTTACTGTATATATATTAAAAATAGCAGCGGCCCTAGCACTGACCCTTATGGAGCACCACTTTTAACATCGGCCAGTTCTGATGAGGTTCCTCGCACCATCACCCTCTGCTTCCTGTGTCTGAGCCAGTTCTTCACCGATCTAAAACCATCACCCTGAACTCCCACTTCTTTTAGTCTGATGCCCAACTTCTCATGTGGCACCTTATCAAATGCTTTCTGAAAGTCAAGATAAATAATATCATATGCTCCACTTTGATCATATCTTTTTGTTACCTCCTCATAGAATTCCAGCATGTTAGTAAAACACCTCTTCTGAACTCATGCAGACTGTTCAGAATATCTCCTGTCCTTGCCAGGTGTTCCTCAATCTTATCCTTAATAATTCCTTCCATTATGACTGAACAGGGGTAAGGAGCACAACAGGTAAGCTGCTTTGTGCTTTCTATTAAATACAAAGAAATTATGTATTTTAATATATCGCTTATCACGAAGACAGACAGTGAAGATGTGTTGCACGTTGATTAGATGTGCAAGTAATAATTTCATTGTACTTTAAACAAGTCTATAAAACTAGTACTGTTATTACTGCTGCTGCCACTACTTGAATATTGATAGGCAATACATAGAAATGCGTATATATTTATTATATATACATGGCATAAAGGTCAATATGTACAGTATAGATGCTACTTGTGTCAAATCCTATATGCCATCTTATGTGTCATTTTTGATTACCAGAACTCACAATTTAAGTGACTGAATCAGATCTTCGTCAGTTACATCTTTATAAAACAATATCAAGAAGCATCCTAATATGCTTGGGTTTAACTGATTTCCAATTCTGATCAGCTGGCTTTTCAGCTGTAATTGTGCTCAGACACAGAGATGATGAAATTACTCTTGTAGTTGAGTGCCTTATTAACTTTGTAAGTTTATTCTAGTTGACACATGATATCCTAAAACCATCCATCCATTTTTTGAGCATATTTATTTCATTAAAGAACTGTAAGTAACCCTGAGTCTATATAGGTAGCATAGGCCATCTGGGCTGGACAGACCCAGGATAGGATTCTAGTCCTTTAAAAAGCACATTAGGTCTTAATGGGCCAAATTAGAGGCGTTAATTGTGCTAAAATACAAAACTTTGGAATGTCCTAGAAAATGATGACTGCTGAGAAAAAAACATCATGAACAGAAGAATATAGAGGCTCTGTACAGGTAATAGCTAGATGATGAGCCAAAGAGCTACTCCAATATGAGTTAGGAATTAATAAGAGATGAACTCTTTCATGTGTAAGACCAATGCAAGTTTTATTAAAAAATGTGTGGGATCAGTCTTGTTGTTAGTCTTGTTGTCAGTCAAAGTAAACTAAACAGATAGTAAATAAACAGAAAATTTCAATTGTGATTACATCTCTTGCCAGCTTGACTACAAGAAAGTACAGGAATCCTGTTGCAGTGATGTCCTCGGGAGCAAATTGTGTATAGAATGGATAACCCGAATTTTACTTGTATAAACCAGAGAACAATCTAGACTCTAGATTAGAGTAAGTAATCATCTACTTACTTCTACTTCTACCAACTTCTGCTCTTAAATTGTCCAGTGTTTGTTTTGGTTGTGTGAGATATGCATTAAATACAAATCACATATAGTACTAGCTGTCCCCTGCGGCTCCACCCGCATAGAAGTAAAACAGGACAGTGAGGAGGGCCTTGCCTGGCTCCCTACTCCTGACGTCACGCTTCCCCCTCCCTCGGACTGCAGTCTCTGTCTCGGATTAGCACAAATAAATTGCTCCTGCAAGCGAACTATGATACTTAGAGTGATGAGAGAAGTCACAAAATCAACCAGAATATTCCAACAAATTATAGAAAAAAACCCGATCTAAATCCATCAAGTAGTTCTCTCATGAAAAGTTGATAGACAGATAAATGCTGGATTTTATATATATAGAGAGATGTTCTTTTAAGCCTTGACACAGAGTGAAGTTTGCATTTTCACATTGGGCTGCTTTTCTCAAACTGCTCTGATTTTCTTCCCACATCTCGGAAGTGTGCCTGTTAGTGAAGTTGGTGGTTTAACTAGAAATAATATGTGTATGCGTGCCCTACAATAGACTAGACTAGCATACTATTCAAGGCTTGTTTCTGCCTTGCCAATAATGCTGTTAGCATAGGTCTTCTGCATCCTTAAAAGTGGATTAGGTGGGTTCATCAAATGGATGAATATATATATATATATATATATATATATATATATATATATATATATATATATATATATATATATATATACAGTACATGTGATTTAGGGGTTAGGATGGTGGTACAGTGCTCCTCGCTATTACCATTAAGGATGGTTCCTACATATTGTATCCAAACCTGTTGTTATAGTGTGGCTTAATTTATTGGAATATGTTGGTCAGAAAATGAATGGATGCGTATTTGGTTTTCTGTATGGGCCAACTGTAAGTTCCCTTTCTGCTCAAAAGATAAGTTTGGAATTTTTCAAGTTGAACTTATTTCTTCACAATCATGGTATATATTTATTTGCCAGTTGAAGTTGTGTTCTAAACTGAAGCACTTTTGTACAGATTTTTAAAATACCTCATCTGTTCTAGGAGTTTACAATGGGGCTGAAGGGTACCCAGGTCCAAAGGTGAAAGACTTAAAAGCATTAAAGCTTGCCAGATATGTCCACTTTGAAGCGGCAAAGGCTTAGATTTAAGAAAACATGTCTTCCTCATTTAAGGAAACTAGAAATAATTATTTTATCACAGATTCTTGGTCCTGTTTTTTTCAAGGTAAGGATATGTTTCTTGCTCATTTGTCTGCTTGCAGTGGCCATCATGGAGGGAGTTATGATAACCCAGCATTGACCCCCACACCAGCCCATTCTGTGGTGTTATTATTCATAGCCTATAGAGTGAGATACATGTCAAATGGGAGCATAGAGAAGAGAGCACATACATTAGGAGTTCCATGAACTTTGAACACATAAAAATACATCTGAAGTGAACTGATTACACTAAATTGTAGTTTGAATTACAGCATTAGATTTTTGAAAGAGTCAAGCCACCTTTTCAGTGATGTGTTTTACACACACACACACACACACACACACACGCACACACACAATTAAATAAACAAAAAAAATAAAACTGGGAAAACGAAGAATGCAGAGTGTGCAATAGGGCAGATGGAAGCACCACAAACCAAGTGTCAGTTTTTGTTTTCTTTTTTAATGTATAAGGAGTTGCTCTTGCAGACAATAGTAATAAAATAATGGAACACAAGGTCAATTCACCAATACCAATCACGGGGAGAATGTGCAGATTTCATGTAGAGCCTGGTGAGGCAGGAATGACAGCTGCTTGGTCCTCCTCGAGACACTTTTCAAATGTATGTAATTTCTTATTTGTGTCCATCTGGCGGTCCTCCTCAGAGTTTTCAGCGTGCTGCTAGAAGCATGTTCTATCAAATAATGAGCAAGCAAGTGGTGGGGTGGGATGTGTGTTTGCTGTGGGAGCACAAAATGCCACCACAATTTATAATAGGTACTTCACTATTTGAAAAGAAAAATGCCCCACTTGATGCCCTGGCTTGTGCCTGCTCAATATACTCTCGGTGAATCACACGTGTGCTCTTTATAATCTAGCAGAAGCATGTAGTATCTTTGCAAAGTAAAGAACACAGCTTTTGTATAGTGAAAGAATATAAGCAATCATGTGACTACCATTATCTAGTTGTCTACAGAACTGATACTGCAATTTACACATGGGCATTAACATTCAATGTCAATAATGACGGTTGACAATGAGTTTCAAGGTGAATTCATGCCCCCTCGTCCTGAAGGGTGCCACACAGCTGAGCAGGAAGAAAAATTTAGCAAAATGAGCCAGTCTCCTTTGAAAATTATTAAATTTTGCAGCAGTGTGCTTTTTACTTTCTCATATACGAAGCATAGGGAAAGTATTATAATTGTCCAAAAATTCAACCTTGACATTTTGATGAATCTTGACATTTTAGATCTCCCCGAGTCTGATTTACTTTCTCGTAGGGAAAGTATTGTAATTGTCCAAAAATTCGACCTCGACATTTTGATGAATCTCAATGTTTTATACCTCCCTTTGTCCAAAAATACCATTTTTGGAATTATGTCTGTGTGTCTGTCTGTCTGTGTGTGTGTGTATGTAAACACGATAACTTCAGTACGCTTTCAGTCAACCAAATTTTGCATACAAATATTAGATACAAAATGTAGATTTCTATCAACTTTTGAGCTACTTCCGCTAGTACTTTTTCATTCATGCAGCGGCAGAGTCTGATTAATTTAACTTTACTTTTATAATTTGGTGTTGATGGTTCTTTAATGTACATAATATAAAAATACAATAATTGTCTTGTGGTTTACTTCTCAAATATCCATCCCCATATCTGAGTATACAAAAGAGTCCAGGGGAGACCATTCCTGATTTTTTGCTTCTTTTTTCCTTCTTAAAACAACATGAATATGCTGTTTTGCAATATGCGTGCAATCTCAAGGTGTGGATCACTATAACATTTCTGGCCTGAAAAACTGACATATTTGTTAAATTTTATGAATCTTTATGACATTGGGACTCCAGTACTCTTTAGCTCAGGAGTCTCCAATATGTCGCTCGGTAGCTCGCAACCCCTTTCCAAGTAGCTTGCCAAAGGGTTAATGAATCGTACATAAATTTGAAAACTTGATTAGTCAAATTAGGGGTGGATGATCTTTCCAAAAAAATCATACACAATCTGAATTGCAATCTGTCCTTTCAATATGGCATACACTTAAGAAAATATCCGGACTCAAACTCATCAAGACCTAAGTAACACTTTATTTTAAATATCAAACAAGGTTGAATTCAATTGTTCTCTCGTTCGCTAGCTAAGCAAAGTTAAGGGACACGCCCCGAAGATGGCAAGTGAGTGAGGAAGGCCAATCCCCTTGGCCTGCTGCGTGTTTCTCGGATTCGCGCAAATAAATTGGTACCGCAAGTGAACTATGATACTTAGCGAAATGAGAGAAGTCGCAAAATCAACTGGAATGGTCAAGCAAATTATAGAAAAAACCAGACTCCATGGAACCCAACACTATCGTCTTCTTCGGTTGATGGCAGCGCCAATGCAAAATGGTAAAACATTTTTTGAAAATTCCAATAGTTAATACTGCATTAAATCTGCATTATGTCATCATTTTTTTTATCAATGACGCAAATCTATTATCTATTATCGTGACGCAAAGACTGGCCTACCCCAACTGCCTTTTCTGATATGAATGTCATGAAATCAAAGTTCAGAACAAGACTGACAGATGAACATTTAAATGACTTCATAAGAGTGAACCTAAGTGGCTACAGTCCACCATACGCCTTTCTTGTTAACTCCATGCAGTGCCAGTCATTTGACTAACTAAAAAACAAATCACACATGCAACTGGACATGTGAATACTCTTGTGAAGTGAAACAGTGACATCTAACAAAATGACAAATGAATAAGTCATTCATGTTTTAGTGCAATAGTGTGAGATACACTAGAAAATGCATACAGACATACAAAATGCACTTGCAGGTGAACTAAATATTTTTGTGATGTTTTAATGCAAAACAAGCTTATTCAGTTTGTTTGGGTTGAAATAAACTATGAGAATAAACGTTAGAAAACATGAGTAGCTCTCTGCCATTTTCATTTTGTAAAAGTAGCTCTCAGGAGAAAAAAGGTTGTAGACCCCTGTTTTAGCTCCATTTTAAAATGCAAGAGTGGGCCAGTTATTTTTATTTTTTGTATAAAAATATGCTTCATTTTAGAATGCAATTTCATGTTGCGAACTAATATATATCATAATTGTGAAGAAATACCTTTGTCTTGAAACATGCCATATCTACCCATTAAATTGCCAAAATAATAATGTAGAGAGCAAAAGATGCACTGAGCTTTTAATTTTTAATTAATTTTGAATTAATAAAAATAATTTAAAGTCTGTTTATGGGAGTTCAACATAAACTAAGAACTGCCTGTTAAATTCATATATTGAATGGAATGAAAACAAGGTGTCACACATGTGCGAGTAGGAGGCAGCTAAAGGGTCTGAGTAAGTGTAATAAAACATCCAACCAGGGGGTGGTGGAGTGTGGATGCTGGAACTAGGAGTGATTGCAGAAAGTCATAGTCCCTGGTCCAGTCCAATTGTCTTGGTTAGTAAGCCTGACGGTAGTTGGAGGTTTTGCAATGACTTCCATTGGCTTAACCAGGTCTCCCTTTTTGATGCTTATCCCATGCCTTGCGTGGATGACCTCCTCGAGAGGCTTGGACAAGCAGAATTTTTGACCATGCTTGACATGACAAAGGGGTACTGGCAGATTTCCTTTAACGGACTCCGCGAAGGTCAAGACAGTGGTTAGCACTCCTAGCGGACACTGGCAGTATCGTGTTCTTCCATTCAGGTTACAAGGGGCTCCTGCAACTTTCCAGCATCTGGTAGACAAAGTGCTCCAACCCCATAATGCGTATAGTGCTGCCTATCTGGATGACGTCGTCATCTATTCCAGCACATGGAAGGAACACTTACAGCAGGTCACTGCGGTATTGCGGACACTAGGAGAAGCCGGGCTTTGTATCAATCCCAAGAAATGCTTCTTCGGATTGAAAGAGGTTAAATATTTGGGCTACCTGTTGGGTTGGGGTACCGTGAAACCACAGTGTTCATAAATAGATGCTATTGTAAAAAGGTCCCGTCCGCGAACCAAGAGGCAAGTCCAAGCCTTTCTCGGATTGGCTGGGTACTACCGCCTGTTCGTACCTCGGTTTTCAGAGAGAGTGGCACCCTTGACTGATCTAACAAAGAAGAGGGCTCCTAATCATGTGGTATGAACTGACAAGGCGGACGCTGCATTCGGTGACTTAAAACAGGCTCTTACTTCACCACCAATATTAAAAGCTTCTAATTTTTCTCTCCCTTTTATTCTCCAGACAGACGCTTCGGACACAGGCCTGGGTGCCGTGCTGAGCCAAAGAGTCGATGGTGTTGAACACCCCATCATGTACCTGAGCCGGAAACTGTTGGATCGGGAGACCAGGTATGCAGCGGTGGAAAGGGAAGCCCTTGCGATTAAATGGGCGATTACGCAGTTGAGGTACTACCTCTTGGGCCGGGAGTTCACTCGGGTGACGGATCATGCTCCCTTACAATGGATGGCCCTTCACAAGGAGTCAAATCCATGGGTCAATAGGTGGTTTCTTGACCTTCAGCCTTACAAGTTTTCGCTAATTCATCGTAAGGGTTTTCTCCATGCCAACGCTGATGCCCTCTCTCGTGCCCATGACCTTTCGGTGCGACCCAATGGGTCTGGGCTGGGGGGGGGGCCTTGTCACACACGTGCGAGTAGGAGGCAGCTAAAGGGTCTGAGTAAGTGTAATAAAACATCTGACCAGGGGGCGGCGGAGTGTACTGACTGTCTTTCTCAGTTCCCTACAGACCTTTCCTGGGAAATCCTTCAAGGTTCCAGCGCCTCAGAACACATCACTTCCGGAGCTGGCCCCTTTGCTGGTGTCACTTCCAAAGCCGGCCCCTTTGCTGACATCACTTCCGAAGCCGGCCCCTTTGCTGACATCACTTCTGGTTCCGGCCATTTTGATGACATCAGTTCCTCTACAGGCCTTTAAAGCCTCCATCTTGGGCTACTATAGTTAGTTCTGTTGTGGACTCAGTTCTATGTACATCGTGCTTAAAAAACGTAAACTTTTGCAGCCGGGAAACACAATATACGGGTGGCTGCCCCAAATCTTTATAATGTCTTTTGTGTATTATTATCACAAAGGATAAATTGCTCTCTTTTCATATGAATGTAAGGAAAAAAAAACAACAATACAAACAAAAATACTGATGTGTAAAAAAATGTCAGAGAATATGTAGAAAATAGGTAAAGAAATATTAAAACAGTAAGATAAAGGGAAAATGAGCAAAACCATTTGTCAAATGTATAGCAAAAGTCTTAGAGGATGAATATTAAGGGTGCATAAATCAAGGATCTTGTTGTGGCACCACCACTAACTGTAGCCAGGAAGACCAGGACCCAGATGAAGAACAGTGAACCTATTCCAGCCCGATCTGGTTATTACTCCTTAGAGCCAGGAATGGTTACAACTTTGTGCTAGTGTTTGACAGACCACTGAAGAAGGCACACAGGTGCTGCCCACCGTTTACTTCAGTCTTAACACCTGTTGCCAGCCAGAAATAAATATATGCACCCTATCCCTCTTCCGTTGTCTGTCTGGTTTTCTTTTCACACAGTATAGCCAAAGAAAATGTGAAAAGGATTCCATCCACTTATTCATTAGTAAAGACTCAAGTTAATATATTATAAGAAGCCATCCATCCCTCACTGAACTTATTTAATCTAGTTCAAGGCCTCTGGGAGCCGGAGCCTCTTAAAGCCCCTTGGCAGCATCAGTCACGCACACAGATCAAAGCAGAATGTGCAAATTCCTTATACAGTAGACAGGGAGGATTTGAACCCAGGACCCCAAGATTAATGTTCTCCAACTGGATTAATCAAATTCAGGGTTGTAGTAACCAGAATCTATTCTGGCAGTATCAGGCATAAAAATCTGACCAACTCTAAACAAGGCAACAGTATCGCAAGACCCACTCACTTTGAGCTCATTTAAAATCACTAGAAAAAAACAACCATGCACATCTTAGTGATGTGGGAGGTAAACGCCTACAGGAGACATGAAATGTGTGAAATCCACAAAGATTGGGGCAAGGGACCGAATGAACACAAAGGTGCCTGAATGGGGTGAAAGTATAAGAAATTTGGTAAGATGTAATTGCTGTTGTTTTTTTTTATTCCAGTGGGAATCTTCTGATTGGAATCCAAAGTTTTAAGTTTGTGTTTCTTAACTACAGGGTCTTGCCTATTTTATGTTTCATTACAAAACTAGAAAGTTTCCTGTATTATACTATCTGCAGGCAGGTTTCTCAGACAGCGAATCTCAGCTCATAAATGGGTCACGCATGGCTCACTACTGGGCGGCAAGTGACCTTGTGTTCCATTGCTTTTAGCCCTATGTTAAATATGTCAGAAGCAGTTATATTCAGAATGACACAACCTCACACATTTCAGGGATGTTATCCATATTTATTTGACAAATAGTATTAGCTAAGGTGTGACACTTCTGTTTAATGTTCCTATTAGAATACTTCTTTGATGTAGATGGGTGGATCATTTAGTCTAATTGGATAGTGAGTGACCCTGAATGCAACGGCCATATTATATTTCACATTTTAATCACATTATCATTTATGCAAGACTTCAGTCACTGGTGACTTTGCAAAATAAAGACCAAAATTTCACTAGTCACATAAAGGTATCATACAATTATATACAAAAATAAAAGAGTAAAGTGTGGTCATGGCAGCACAGCAAAAACAGCAACTGTGTTTTATTTATTCCATAATATAGAGAAAAATACAATTACGTCAGTTTATTCTTTGCTTGATATTATTGGTCATGTTAAAAGAAAAAAATGATTATTGTGAACGAGCTTGTTTTTTCTTGAAATATGGGTGAAAGCACACCCTGGAAAATATGAATAATTTAATAATCTGGCATTAAGAACAGAAGATCCATCATAGACATAAGTCATTAAAACTAAAGAAGGAGCAAACTGGACTTTTAACTCAGCTGAGGTTTTCATGGATTAATATTTCTCTGTTCATGACCAATCAAATAAATCTAGTGAACTTTATATCTATATTTAATGAAATATACACATTTACCTAAAATACACTATGCATTGCTATATAGTTCAGTCTCCTTTATAATACATTCAATAAACTTGCCAGGGATAAAGAATATCTACATTTTCTCATCCAGGAACAGCTTCAATACATATTCAATTATAGGGATAAGAAAAGCTAAAAATTCATTCCAAAGATGGCATAAGCAGTTTTTAAAATATTGAACATCGTATTATATTTATAGATGTGTAAGTAAGTTATTGACAGTTATCACACGTGCTATTGGGAGGCAGCTAAAGGGCCTGAATAATAGTAGACCAGGGTGTGGTGAGGTACACTGACTTTCTATCTCAATCCTCTGCAGATCATCCACGGGAAATCCTGCATCCTTCCGGCACCACTGGTAACGTTACTTCTTGTTCCGGCACCATTGATGATGTCACGTCTGTTCCAAACCCCACTGATGGTTGTTACTTCCTATCCCGATGGCATCACTTCCGGGTTCAGTGCCATGGATGACATCACTTCCGGCCCAAATATACTCACTTCTGGTTCCGGTCCCAATGATGTCACTTCCTGTCTAGGCCTTTAAAGCTGCCATCTTTACAACCTTAAAATCAGTCCTGTTTTGGACTCAGACTTGTGAACAACTCACAAACAAAGTACCCAATTACAGCCAGGGCACAATATACAGGTGGCTGCCCCAAACCTTTTTCGAAGTCTTTTGACTATTATTGTGACACAGTAATAGCCCCACTTTGTGAGATCGCAATGTATAACAGATAATAATACCAAGTATTATTGTATAGTATGCAGCATGATGCATAGCAGTGCAATGAGTACTTGTGTAACCTAACAAACCCAGTGTTCTCAGTTCAAATCCCAGCTTGGTCATTGTCCATGTGAATTTGAAAATTCTCCCTGTGTCTGTCTGGGATTTCCTTTGGATGCTCTGGTTTTCCTCACACATACTGAAAGTTGTGTTGGTTACATCAATTGGTGACTCTAAATTGCCCTTGTTATAAGTGTGTGTTTGTGTGTGTAGGCCCCATTTGTGGCTGTTTCCTGCCTTATGCCCACTGCTGCTGGCATCAAATAATCTTTCCCACTGTCACACATATTCATCTGTGGATCATCCTCAGGGCCCCTCTAAGGTATGCAGTACCATATCTAGGCGAGAAGATAACTTGTTAACCATGTCCTCTCCTTTTCCTACAGCAATACCTAGAAGACACCCCCAGAGGGAACCTGACTGCACCCAATGTGGTTTTTTCTTGATAAATTAAGAAAGAAATGGCTTGCTGCAAGCAAAGCACAGCAATGTTTCAGTGACCCGAACTTGAACATGATGTAACCCCTTTTGCAGATACTTTTTTGCTATTTTGTTGCCTTTGTGCCTGGGAGTGCCTGTATTTTTGTTATCATCTGAAGAAGTAAACAGGGACAACCAATTTGGCGGCCCAGCATTCCCTGACTTGGGACTTCACTCATTCACACCACCCAATGGGATTAAGAAGATTGGGGAAGGAACGGAAATCATTTTTATTGCTGCACATGCTGAAGAAAAGACGTGTCTATTAAATAGCAGGCTATCAACACATATATATTTCACATCTCTTTTCAACATAACAGTTAAAATCATAATGTGTCACACAACAAAAGCGACACAGAAAATGACCCTTTAATTCCACTATAACACTTCTCTATGTAATTCATCTGTGAAGAAAAGAACCTACACCCACATACAGCCACAGACTGCAGAAATGACTGAATCACCCTCTTTTTTACTGTGACATGCAACAACATCCATCTATCCATTATCCAACCCGCTATATCCTAACTACAGGGTCACGGGGGTCTGCTGGAGCCAATCCCAGACAACAGAGGGAGCAAGGCAAGAAACAAACCCCGGGCACGGTGCCAGCCCACCACAGGGCACACACACACACACACCAAGCACACACTATGGACAATTTAGGATCGCCAATGCACCTGACCTGCATGTCTTTGGACTGTGGGAGGAAACCCACGCAGACACGGGGAGAACATGCAAACTCCACGCAGGGAGGACCCAGGAAGCGAGCCCGGGTCTCCTATCTGCGAGGCAGCAGCGCTACCCACTGCGCCACCATGCCACCCATGCAACAACATATAAAAACAATTTTGAAATGTTGTTTATAACAATTTCTCCACAATACCCATAAAATACTGCAACTCCACCTAAAAGACATTGCATAACTTGATCACACATTTCCATAAATCTTTATGTCATTACCACTTCTAGCATTCCAACAAGTTGTACATAACAATCCAGACAGGCTGGCAAATTACATAGAATTTCCCTGAATTTCTCCTAAATATTCTTTTTATTTGAATGTGTCTAAATACTAAACACAAGTGTATTAAAGAAGCAACGCAATAAATATTACCATGAAAACTACGCACAAATCTCTTGTACTGTATAAAAATGTAGAACAAGAATGCTGTGTCAGATAAACCAAAATCCGAAATAGAAAATTACATTGGCACGAGGGTTTACAATTCAGATAAGAGGAAACAAAAAATCACATAAAGAGATTTATTTGGGTCAGAATAAGAAATTCTAAAACTAAGCAGCCAGAATAAGAACAAATTCTCCTGCTGCATAACTGAAGTAAGTTGGTTAGCAACAGCAGAAATGGCTACTGGGATGAGCCATCTCTGCACAGAGCAAACAAGAAGAAAGGCTGTCCCCACGTAGGATGGAGAGTGGCAGGTTGCACAAATAACCCAAGACATTGCAGCTACTGCATCTGTTGACTGATTGGACTAAAAAGGAACAGAACCTATGGTGATTGCTACTGTTCATTAGTATCACAGTCAAAATGGATAGAAAGACAGGCAAAAAAGAAAAGAGCTGCCAGCAAGCTGCTTGGCAGACTCATTGGATAGAATCTGAAAACTGCAGTGTTTAGGGGCACAGGGACAGCACTGGGTTCATATTGGATGGGTATTGTGTCCTAAAGGACTGTGAAAAGATTAATTAAGATATTTTTTTTTCCATAAGAATTATCAAAAATGTTATCAAGGGTCTGATCCCAAATATCACCAGGTCTTTTACAAAATTTAAAGGACAAATCATAGGTGAGGTTAAACTATAATAGAAGTTGTGATAATTTATTTATTTTGATAGAGTAACAAACATTTGCTATGTAATCTCTTAATTTTTTTAGTTTTTGGGTTTTTGGGTGCTCCTTACCACCTACATCCATATTTTATGACAAAGCAGTGATGACAGGACAACATTTGTATCATGCATCCAACCACATGCCAAGTTCTTAGCATCAGAATGACTGTGCCAATAATAAAGTCCCCGAAGTAACAACAAAAACATAAAAATAAAAACTACAGTGTGATGAAAACCAAAACAGACATCAAAAATGATTCAAAAATGCATTCCTGACAGACAGCAATAGAGGATATTAGCCTCCAAGAAGGCCAGACATTTCGGGCAAAACCCAAAATAAAAGTATATTCAACTGCGGTGTCTTAAGATTTTCCCATAAAGGTTGGGTCTACTCAGCTGTGCAGATCTCTAACACTGGGAACAAATAGAAATGAAGGTCTTGATTTGTTCCAAACAAAGTGAAAATCTTTTTATGTTTATGAGCAGTATCACTTCTTTTTATCCTTAAGCAAAGCATTAACAAAAGAGTGATGTTTTTAGATCATGGATTTAAATCAAAACCCTAAACAAAAAACACCATAAGAACAACATAAATTACATGAATTAAATGACATCGTTAAAATCCAGCCAGCATATGGAGTTTTTTGGTGCTCCTGAAAATTATGATGTTATGTCAGTGCAAAACAGTAATACATTTCTGGGCAGTTTCATTTGATCTATACAACAAACCATACCACAGATAAAAGGAATACTCCGTCCAAAAATTATAATTTTTGTACCTGTAACATACCCCTCATTGTTTGTAGAGATGGCCAAGAGAAGCTTTAAATGCCGTAATTTCGTGAACAAAGTAGATCACAAACTTTCTGATATAATGGGCTTCACTGGTGACCCACCTTGAAAAACAGCAAACAATATCAAAACATTAATAAAAAAAAAGTCAAATTCATGTCACATAATCAAAATATCAGGTATCCAGTTGTATGCTTATGACATCCCAAACACATGTATTTGGCTGAAATATTACTAAAATAAATCACTTTTTTACAAGTGAGAGAAATGAGTTTAAACACCATAGCGCTTTTCAATAGAAGACTCGCCTCTGCCTTCATTGCTCTGGCACAGAGTGCCGCTTATTAATAGCTTAATGGCGCTTCTTGTGATATCAGCATTGCAGAGGGGACATCCAATTAGAGATTAAAAGCTAGTATGAACATTATCATGTGGAAAGTATGCCTTGTATTTGAGTATACGTTAGGCATTTCCACGAGCAGAAGATCAGTTCACTGGTACAGTTTCACAAACTGCCAATGAAAAATCCAGAAGCACTGTACTTTACGGCCGGCTAAGCATAGATTCAGTAGTAAATGTCTTGTATGTAATTTTTCTTTTCATTGCTTTGTCTATTTCAAGTCATTCCAAGTCTTGTGTACAGGTTATATTTGTTACTTTTTTAACAAAAATATGAATGTCAAGAATATACATTTTGGCAGTTTTCAAGTAAGAAAGCCAAAAATGAAAACAACATTTTTTCCTCATACAGCAATCATTTATTAATTGTGAAAATCAGGATCAATATGAGTTACATGTCTCTGTAGTGCTGTATGACCAAATTGTGTGTTTGATCTGCAATGAGCAATGTTGAATAAGAATTGCACCATGCATCATTTTTCTTTTCACATGAGGTCTTAGGAAAGACTGTACTCGATTTATTAAAAAAATGCTTTATAAATATATCTTAATCACCTATCCTCCAGTAGATAGATAGATAGATAGATAGATAGATAGATAGATAGATAGATAGATAGATAGATAGATAGATAGATAGATAGATAGATAGATAGAGTGGCAGACGACCGGGGAGCTTGACACACCAGGATGCCCCTCTGATGGAAGGGCCACGGAAGGCGACATATTGGGGACAATACCTCCCCCGGAACACAAGAGGGTGACCCTCCTGGAGCACATTGGGACCACGGGCTTGGAGCTTGGAAGTTCAGCCCTGTTGGGGCCCGTGGTCACCGCCAGGGGGCGCCTGGACAATCCCGGACTGGTGCAGGAAGAGCATCAGGAAACACCTGGAGCACATCTGGGTACAACACAAAAGGGGCCGCCTCACTCCATTCGGACAGCCAGGCCAGAGTCGGGAGGCAGAGGACAGAGTGTGTGGGAGAGGAGTCGAGGCGGCAGAGAAGAGAAAGAAAAAGAGAGAAGACTAAAGAAAGGATTGAGCTTTATTGTGGCTGATTTGCGCACTGTTTGCTAAAAAAGAAATAAATCCTGCGTGGTTTTGAGACTTCCGTGTGTCTTATGTCTGTCTGGGTCCAGGCTAATTCCACAATAGATAGATAGATAGATAGATAGATAGATAGATAGATAGATAGATAGATAGATAGATAGATAGATAGATAGATAGATAGATAGATAGATAGATAGATAGATAGATAGATAGATAGATAGATAGACTGGAATGTCTATAAAGCAAGAAAATTCAAAAAAAGAAAAGTTCCGACTTGGCTGTCACAGTCATAGTGAGGCATTATGGAGGGATATTGCTGTTTGTATGACAGAGCCCCAGTAGCGTTTCTTGACACACTTCTGCTGAGTAGTTTCTTGTCTGAAAGTACTCAGTGTCAGTGTGTCAGAGAGAGAATATGCAGTATTGTTCATAATGTTTTAATTTTCTCCTTCACTACTACCTCCAGGAGTTCCAGATTGCACCCTATAACTGAGCTTACCCTTTTAATTAGCTTGTTGATTCAGCGGGCATCTCTTGAAATGATGTTTCCAGCCCAGCATACCACTGCACAGAAAATCACAAAGGCCATCACAGAGTTATAGGAGATGAGAAGGATGTCACATCCTACATTATTGGAATGCACTGTCTTAAGGAAAAGGAGCCTGCTCTGCACCTTCATATATAGTTCCTATGTGTTCGGAGACCAGTTCAACCTGTCATTAATGTGGAGCCCCAAGTACTTGTAGGAGTTGACCACATCCAAATCCACTCCCTGAATAGTGACCATACAGAGGGGCATAGAGGTGCAGTGAAATTTAACAGCCATTTCCTTGGTTTTGCTGATGTTAAGATGCAGACAATTCTCTTTGCACCAAGAAACAAACTTCACCACCTGACACCTATACTCTGTCTCGTCCCTTTTATCAATACATCTCTTAAGTAAAGAATTGTCTGAGAATTTTTGAAAGTGACATGGCCTGAGGTGTATAGATTAAACAGAAGAGGAGACACGACTGTCCCTTATTATCAAGTTCAGTCCTAGGGCTCCAAATTGTGTATAGGTTTTAATTCTAATCAGTTTCATGATTGGTGAGATCTTTTATCTCTAATTGTTTAATTATCCTATCTTTCCATATTCTGCTTCAAAAAAACAGAATGTATGCATGTATGTTTACATTTATAATCAAAGTAGCTGGACCTGTCCACAATAAATCATGAACTATTGGTTTAGTGATTAATTCTAAGTGCATGTGCATCAGCAGAGATCCATATCACCACAGTAATGCCCTGAAATCATTTCTTCATTTGATAATGCACATTTTGCTAGATTTTACAGGGTCTCTGATCTTTCTTGAATGAATGTGATAGTATATTTGCAATTAATAATAACTGGCATCCCATTGTAATCATTTTGAATGTTTCACTGGCAGATTGTAGCATCTGCCTCACAACTACAAATTATCACTTCTTCAGATTTATTTACATGTAATTTACCCGCTACTGTATCTCTGCCACATCTGCTGTATGTTCTGCATCCATTATATTTGTTCTCCTTGAACACTTTGCTGCAGCATCTCTTGTTAATCTTATAATTTGCCTTTCAGGTGATTCACATTGTTGAGCTTCATACACTTGCTCCCCCTCTGTGATGTTTCATATCTTCATTCATATTTGACATAATTGATTGGTTAAGTATGTTCAACAATTCGGTCAAAGTGCTAATTTGAAATCCTTCTCCTTGAATATCCACAAAGACAGCTTTACCTTGAAGCAATTTACCATTAACTATATATTGTATAGATTAGAAATATTTGTATTTTTGATATAGCCTTTCTCTGTTTGGCCATTTTTGTGCAGTCTGCTGCCTTAGTAATTTAATAATGACAAATTATGTTGAGCAGAGTAGAGGCCTTTACTAATTTGTAGAGAGGCAGTTTATTTTTTTTGAAAAGGACGAGGAGATTCGCCAAGTCATAAAACTAGTGGAGTCACCAGATCTATCAACGTACCCAAAACAAGAGCAAAAAATCAAAGGTCATAGACAAGACAAAAAGATTCAAAATCTAGGAAATCAAGGTCAATAAAGGTCCTGAAAGTCACAAAAGAAGATAGGTTTGTTATCTGCAAACTCAATCCAAAATGGCCATCGAGACAAATTTTAACCACTCACCTATTGACCCCTTTAAGTTGTGAGCCTAACATCATAATAACAGAATCCATGAAAGGTTGTGACTATTTCACATTTGTTCCCACTACTGTGCTCAATATTAAATAATTGATTCAATAACCAGAACATCTGGAAAAGCATAATGAAAACAATGAGGTTTATTAAAGTCCTAAGAACAAGATAAAAAAAAAAATATATCCCTATGTAACATACTGTTGCAACCCCATTGTCTTGACCTGATAGGGAAAAGCTTCTCAGGTAACTGAGACCTGTCTGAGAGGAGGGAGAACCTCCAGTAATAAAAGAAGCCCCATAAGCAGCATCAAGATGGCATGACCATAGCACTTACAGAGCATCTTGATTGCTAAACCCTATTGGCTTGAATACATGGCCCCCAGAAATCCTTGAATGTTTATCCTAGTCTTGGAGTGGCAGATGAGTGGAGTGAGGAGGAGCTGGGAGGCATGTGTGAGTGGACAAAGGGAGCAAAGGGAGAAAGCAACTGTGTGTGTGTGTTGTGTGCCCTGAAGACATGAGCAATTGCTGAAGAAGACGAGAGTCCTATTTAAGGGCCACTCACCACCGTTTGGCATAATTTCATTCCACCATCTCCTGCCCTCCCCAGGTCATTACACTGGTGGTAACATTTGAGAGAAGAATATACTAACAATCCCGAGACACAGGATTAGTTTTACCATTAATGCTGATGGACTCCTCAATCACGCTCACAACAGCTCGCTTCAGGCAGGTCAGATCAGATTGCATCACACTTCTCAAATCTCCCTGAGGATGGAGTTCGTGCTTCCCTCAGGAACAAGGGCTTAAAAGAAAGGGGCAGTGTAGCAACCTCATCAGGTGGCTGAGACCAGTCCAAAAAGACAGGAATACTTGGAGAAGGCCTATAAAAAGCAACTTCTTGAACAGAGTCGTTGGAAGGGGATGCAGACGTAGCACTTAGAGAGCACTTCAGTCACACCTCCTGGCTGCCAAAGCCCATTAGCCCAGATGTCTGGCTGCCAGTGAGCCTTGGATGTAGACCCTGAACTTTAGTCAGCTCATGGAGCTGAGGGCATACTGTTGACATACTGTTGCCTCAGACACCAGGTAAGCGGAGTGAGAAGGAGCTGGATGGCGTGTGTGAGTGGACAAAGGGAGGAAAACATCTGACAGCGTCAAAGGTCCTTTTAGGGTAACTCACCTGCAATCAGCATAAAAAAGCTAATTCCATTCTTCCGTGTCCTGCATGCCCTCCCCCAGGTCATTACAAATACATAAGAGCTCACTTCATTCCAATATATATTTAGGAAACCCAGTATTATGATATCTGGATTAACATCAAGACATACAAACTGGGAAATAAAAGCTTGCATTATCAAGGCTGGAATCCAATTTAAAGCAGAACTTTACTGGGACGAAAGCCTGCAGTCATAGTGGGACTCTTGAAGTAAACTTGTGCAGCAATGTACCAAGAGACCACTTTAAGAGGATGGTCCACCCCCCATCCCCTCAGCCTGAATTCATTAAAGCATGAAATAAATAAGGCATTAAGATTATGGTGTAGGGATACTGTCTTTGGGTGACTTCAGTAGGTCCTGTAGATTTTACAGATGAACTGGTGGTGGACCTTTATTCCCAATTGCACTGCTACAATGAAGTCTGGGGACGAGGAAGACCAGTGCATTATTCTGAAGTCTTTGTCATGTGTCTAAAACTATTCTAGCACTTTCCTTTGTGAAACATCACCTGGCTGACAAGAGATTGCCAGGCACAGTGAGGAAAGAAGAAATGCGGAGTATCTGTCAGAAAATATACAGGCATAGAAAGACCAACTCTAGCTGTCAGAAAACATTTTAATGTAGAGAAATAACAACTTCAATGATTTGATTAAACCTACAGTATAGATACTTTTAGTGCTTCAGAAATAATACTTTTAGGAGTGCCAGTGGAGGACAATGCAGTAGGCCTATACAATTCTCCCAGGCAGCACACTGTCTTTGAATGGAGACTATTTTCCGCTTTTAATAGAACAGAAGATGTGGGAGCTGTTTTATAGTTCTGGCCCTTTTAAGGCAGACTAGATGTCAGAAATGCAGTAATCTCAGGTGCTAGCAGGAGTTCTCTGGCGTTGTGACCTAGATATTTAATAGACATGCCCTGGCCACAAAAGTAATTCAGGGACAGGGCCTGGAAATGATCCTAGTGTGGGGTTTAACAACTGTCCCTCAACACTTCAATGGTGAACCGGGAGTCTAAAGGTTTGATAAAAGAGAGAGAAAGAATGAAAGAAACATAATGTTACAAGGAATTATTTTTTGTAGGGTTGAGAGGGTGAAAAGTGTGGAAGCCAACACGTCATGCACGGACAGGACTGTAACCTGGATAGGCATTCCCACGGGGATTTCAGGGTTTTGCTTCTGTTCTGTTTGTCTTTGTAATCAACAATAAGACACATTCGTGAAAGAAAACTAGCTTCTTCGGCAATTTAATATAAGGAATAGATTATATTGTTGACTTTACCAGTCTAGTGACTTTTGAATTTCATGTTGCCCTTTCTGTTACAATGCCGGTTTGTTTCTCCATTGTAACAAACTATGTACTGCACTTGTTTGAATTTGTTTCTACCATTCACCCTGAAAAGATCTCTGATACTCACATTTCCCTTGCTGCGTTTCTGCCTTTGAGGAGATACAAGTGGGCATGACCTGGAGCATTATTCCACAGAAAAGAGCATTTGTAAATGGGTACACTTTTGCTTAAAGGTATGTACCTTATCAGCAACGAAGTTGTCCTAAAGTATCCAAATGTGGCTCTGCTTGTAACAAAGGACCAATGAGCATTACACATTCATACCCAGCCTGCATTTCTGACAATTGGCAGGATGAATATTTTTGTTTTCATCAATTCCTGGCCATCGTATCATCATGTGTCAGCAGGTGATATTTTTTAAGCACTTCAGTATTTAGGGTTTGTATTCTGCAGCCTAATGTAACTTACACTTTCTCTTTATTGCTGACAGGAATAGAACTCAGCTGGGCCTTTGGCACAGTATGATAAGTTGTGCATTTTGACATGCCTCTTCTAGGAACAGTGTTGGATTAAGCTGTTAGTTAAATGACTGTAGCTCTTCTTCTACTCTGCACAAGTCATGTCAGACTCGGCCGGACTTTGTTATCAACAGTCTGTTTTGACTACAGGAATGGCTGGATTTTTCCATTACTGGCCTGTTCTCAATACATCCAAGGCATTGTCTTTTTATAAAAAAAACACAGCAAGGTTGCTGTTCTCTATTTAGATGCACTTCTGGTGCTCATCAACATGCTGCAACTAAAGCCAGAAAAAGCTTTAATTTTGTCTATAAACACATAATTAAAAATACTTGCCTACCTGTTTAAATTACAGTGTCTGCACATATGATGCTGTTAAATGGTTTTATAGTTCATTCTTGGGAAGGGCCAGGTATACCTACTAAATAAATGCTAAAGTTGAAAATACTAATCCTGTCAAATAGTAATATTAGAATTACTAAGAGTAGCAGTTGTAGTAGGAACAGTAGTGTCACTAGTGATGAGTGAACCCAGTTGAATTTGCTTTGTCTAGAATTTGGTGAAATCATGGAAGTGTTCAGGAAATTCATAGAGCTCAGCAAAGTGCACTTACGTCAATAGAGAAGGAGGAGATGAACTAGTTTTAAGTGGATTATAATGGCACAATTGCCTTTTAAGTGTTCCTGACAGCTAGGGGATCCACCTATGCTGAACCAATTATTTTGGCTGAAAATGTGGCCTGAGCTGTGAGGGAGCAGTTGTAAACACTGCACCACTGTGAGAAAAAGTTAATAAAATTAAACAACAGAACAGTAACATTTCTTACAGACAGTGGTAGACAGGAAGCATGAATTCACTTTGGCTTGCTTGCCCCCCCCACAGATTCGATAGCAGGTACTTACATCTTTTGAACAAAGCAGTACAGTTTGTTGTTTTTTTCCCTGATCCTTGTACTTGTTCACTGCCAATGCTACCACATGCACAACACTAAAGCATGTGGATTCTTCATTCCTTCCTGTTTGCATCAACTGCACAGCACTCTGGGTAATACTATTAAAGAGGTAGGCTTACATATTAAACACAGGTCACATACAAGCCCATACAAAAAAAGACATTACCTTTGAGACACACACGTGTGTCTTGTGTTTAAATGTACTCACAAGTTTCATTTTTATTATATTACTATAATTATTCAAACATTTTTAGACCACTAGTAGGATTATACACTGGGGAGGATCTATTCCATCCAGCATGGGCTGCTACAGCTCTGTGATGTCATGTGAGCCTTGCAAAGCATCATGGGGTGCTGGGAAAAAAAAAAGAAGTTTGTCTAAGCCGAGCACATGCTCCCAACCCACTCCCCACTCCCCAAACTGAATATATGGTGAATTTCCAGGAAAATATTTAGCCAACAAAGTCGCCAGCACACAGTGTAACTACTGCAAAGAATGCTTTGGTGAATTTTATAAAATAGTTTGATATAGAAAGAAGTAAATGTGGGAAAGGTATAATTTAATTCAAAGCAAAAATGTCGGAGGAGCATACCTCAATCCATCTTAAAGGGACAAGTGTCCATCCAGGGATATATGTCTCTGCTCTATGCAGTTTGTTATGGGATTCACAAAAGCAGTGCTAATATTTATGATGTGCCATCTGTTGGAATGGAAAATGCAGTGCATTTTATTACTGCATGCATTACAAAATACATTCCAATAGATGGTGCACTTCAAACGTTAATGCTGAATGCACTGAGGTCTACATTGATTACTCAGATTTCAACCTGTCTTTGAAAGGAAACATAGCTAGTATGTCATAAAGTGACAATGATCTAATTTTTCAGAACATTGATTTAAACAGCTATATAAAGCATGAAGCATAGAAATAAAAAAAAAATGATAGGCATTGTAAACACCAGCATGCTATTGTCATGACCAATGTACAAAACGCCCTGTTTTGATCAGGTGCTGCAACCAAATATGCAATAAATCCAACAAATTAAGGTAAATACAACAAATTAGGTATGAGGAGCACTAAGAAAAATGTTTATTAGAAAAATTTCATCATACATGGATCAATCTGCCAAATAAAGGTAATGTATTATGTACTTCTGACCATTATCATGCAGAAGAGGCAGTTATTTTATGACACATGCACACTTACATACTTTGGGTGAAATGCTAAAATAGTTATTTCTTTATACTGGTCAAGGTCTTGTGTGCCATACCACCCTGCAATAGACTGGTGCTGCAGTTCTAGATCATTTCACCAATAAAGACTGCTAAAATAAAAGGAAACGCCCCAACAATTATTACTTGTCTGAATTCATAGGTGTGCAAATTATAGCAAGTATTAAAGCAAGCAAAGACAGAGCCTAAGAATACATGAATAACAGCTGATCCCAATAGCAGAACTTTTCATTAAACAATAACAAACAGCAACACTGTACTCTAATAGCCTAATTAAACTGAATGCTTTACCCTTACCATCGGTACAAGCCACAGTTCTTCCAAACAACTACAGTAGCATGAATTTGTATCAAGACGTGACTAGCCTCCAATGGTTTCCCTGTAATGTAATCACTGACATATCATGGTCTCAGCCATCACTTTTTGCTATCCACTGCCGCACTCTTCAGCATCACCGTGAACAAGGCAAACACTAAGACTTGTGTGGAGATCCCATTCCCTCATTTTCTGTGAAACTGTCCACCCTTTTTCTATCTATTGAGGCTTGTCAAAGGATGTGCTCCCCTTTTTTGCCTAATAGGCCGTTACCATTCAAGGATCCTGCCCATCCCAGCCTGCAAAGACGTCGCTGACAGCTGACCTCACACCCTGCCTGTGCTACAATACTTTCTATTAAACACAGTAATGGGCACTGAGTGATTTATAACACCATGATGTTTTTAAAATTTATTTGCAGGAACACCCACAATTTTGATTAATAGGCTTTCACAGGTCAAAATGGTCAATGAGATGATCCCATACTAGCATGTGCCTTTTTTTCTCCTGCTAGGATGTTATAGCTGTTAAACATGCTGATTGTAAAGAATCATCTGTGTGTCCTACTCGTTTAGAAAATTCAGTATATAACTTGCATGCTTGTGCATTCTTATAAGTGAAAAATTATACTTCTAATTTATTTGAATATAAATAGATAAACCTCTAACAGCTGATGCATTACACATTTCATATCTCAGAAGTTTGCCTTTGTATGTAAAGAATGGGCCTTTAATAATCACTCAGAGATGATTAAGGAAAACATAGCTGTCACTAAGAACTGTCAAGGAACTGGCAAAATAAATGCTGCATAAAATATATACAGTACATGGAAAATGTATATTTAAATATTGACTTTGTTGCAAGCAAACCTATAAATTAGTTCTTTTAAAGAGACATGGTTTGCCTATCACTTCCTAAATCCCCAAGTAAGAATAAGGTTTTTATGCTGTTAATTTCAAATGAACACAGTGAAATGTATATGCAGCTTAAAGTAAAAACTGTTAAAATAATTAAAATCAGTATTTGAAGAAATTGTAGTTACAGGTTTATCGTTTCTAGCACAGAAGTAAAAGGGTGCCTTGTGCCATTTTTTCAGTTTTATATTTTTTTCCTGCTTTATGCTGTGAACAGTGTGCCATGCAATGTCTTTTAAAAAAATGTATAAAGGGATTGGAAGGAGTAAATTAGGAAACATGACCTTAGTCACCAAGGAAAAAACATTCGTCTACCAACTTATCCTGTGAGCCTTAGCAGAAATGTCTTAGGTTACTGAAGCAGATAACAGCACCAGTCCATGGCAGGAAAAGAGTTCACCCATCCATCACTGGTCCAGCTTGTCTTAAATATGACTAACCTTAAAATGATGATTTTTGCAATGCAGAAAAGACATGCAAGTTAAATAAAAGTTTCTTTAAATATTTGAAAAAAAAATATGTGAAATATTTACATGTGACGAAAATAACATAATATTATGTTAATCACTTTCAGAAGCGTACACCTAAAGCAGTGGGAGCAAAGAAGTAAAGCAAGCCATGCAATTAAACTCCAGTCCGTCCCAAGGTGCAAATGAAAAGTTAATCACATAAGAACAATTTTTGAAAATGCAGAAATGACTAAATGGATGAGGAAAATGGAAACTCACAGAAAGAACATATAAGGAACAGATACAGTGTCACAGGAAACTATGTATCCCAGTCCTGATTTCCTCTGTTACTGCAAATTTATGACACTCAATGTTTTAAGGGCTTCAAATCAAATCCAGTACTAGGTAAAGGACACCCAATTGAGCAAAAAATAAAAAAATAAACATGGTTATTTAACACCAACTGGCAGTGTGTAAAAAATAACCAGACCCATTTAATTCAGTCCATAAAGATAACTGAACACTGACTATGGCTGGCCGTGCTCAGTATAACCCTTACCTATTTTGACCCCTATTGTCAAATTCTAATTGCCGACACAACAATTAAACAACCAAACTAAACTTCTGACAAGATCAGATATAAACTTGTTGATGTCTACAGTATCAGTCTGGAAAAAGACTGTTTAGCAATTTATATGATCAAATCATAGTGAGAGCTATAATTATACAAAACATTGGGAAAAGTAGTGAATCTTTCCAGAGGTGTCCACCCTTCAACAATTACTGAAAGGATGCAGCATTAAGTAATAATCATGGAAGTTATGATGAATCCTATAAAAGAGAATTCAAAGAACAGCAGGTTTCTTTTGCCTCAGAAATGGTTGTGACTCCACAAACAGAAAGACAAAATTGAACTTCATTGGAAACCAGCAAGATGGAAACAGTTGATAACTAAAAAGTAAATAAATTACCTTCCCTTAGCCGAAAAGCATCTAGATGATGCCTAAGCCTTTCGGGAGAGTGTTCTATGGATGGAAGAACAGAAGTGGAATATTTTGAGCAACCTGGCTCTCATTGTGTCAGGTGTAAAGCACACAACATTCTACCATAAAAACACTATACTAACTGCCAAACAAGGTGGTGGTGGTGTGATGGTGTAGGGATGCTTTGCTATCTCAATACCTGGATGCCTTGCCATAAGCGATGGAGTCATGAAGTTTGCTCTGTATCATAACATCCTTAAGAATGTTTGGTCATCTGTCTGTGAGCTTAAGCTGAAGCATATTTGGCTCTTATGGAAAGACAATAATCCAAAACTCAAACACAAGTCCACATCAGAAAGGAAGTCCTTGAGACCCTACCAGTGTTTGTGAATTCAGCAACAAAGATTGAACTAAATTTTCTTTACACTGATGTGATAGACTGATGTTGAATTGGTTGCAGTCACTCTAACCAAAGATGAAAGATGTTCAACCTGTTATTAAGGGTATGGGGGCAATAACTTTTTCAGATCATTCCAATTTTTACTCGATTACTTTGTTCATTCAATTAAGTCGCCTAAATAAAATGTTCTACTTGTTCGCTCAGGTGCCCTTAATCTAATATTACATTTTAGCTGAAGACCTGAAAACACTCAAAGTCACAATAATAGGGGAAATCTGGCATGGGGCAAATAATTTTGATGGCATGTCAAAGTGAAATAAAAGCAGAACACAAAGACTGTGTGATATTAACCCCACTTTCTCTGCTATTTTATCACTCATTACAGAATGCAAAAATATAAGTTTCACATGCTTAATATGCACTTCTAATTAATAATATCTTGCAGATGTTTCAATACCATACCATATCATTTTTTATGAAGCCATCTATCTATCTATCTATCTATTAAAGCTCATTAATTACTCGAAATGAAAATGATGTCACTTTTCACAGTTTTAAAATACCAAAGGGTTTATATCTGAATGTAGATAAAAGTATGAAGAATAGTTGTTCATAAACCATCCATCTTGTTAGTAAATATTCATAAAAAAATAGTTAAGAAGTCAACATTCTATATTTCTATCTACCTTCTTGAGAAAATATTCTAAAAAAGCAATTTCCCGGTAGAGAAGTACATAAGCAATCCTCAAAGAACTTAGGCCTGGAGATTTCTGAAGAGCTAGATGAAATTCACCTAAGATTAACACCATACAACATAATAGAAAATTTAGCTGGGAAAAAATGAAGAAAACTCACTAATTAATTGGCAAAATATCATATTAAAACTAATATAGAACCAATAGGTTATCTACGATTATAATGACAAATTACATCTGCAGCTATTGTTTATATGTATTTTTTCAATGACAAATAAGAATTATATACTAATTCAGTTGCCATATATATCATCAAACCATCCATCCATCCATCCTTTATCCAACCCACTATATCCTAACTACAGGGTCACAGGGGTCTGCTGGAGCCTATCCCAGCCAACACAGGGCACAAGGCAGGAAACAAACCCTGGGCAGGGTGCCAGCCCACCGCAGTCATCAAACCATACAATAATAAAAAATTTATTTTACACAGTACAGCTCATGGGAGTCCTGCTATAATTGTAGGTGTTATTTAAAAAAGATTGTTGTTTTCTTCTTTTCACTGATACTGATTTCAACCTTGTCATTTTGAACTTATACGATATATCAAATAGGACATATCAGTTGTTAAATAACTTCACTGCTGCATTGATATTTTTAACATTTAGACTAAAACATCATGTACATTTATATAGCACACAGTGCTGTAAAATTACTTGGAGCTGCCAACAGTGTAATTTGCCAGGTTTGAGAATTCCTTAAATGTAATACAATAATACATTTATAGTAATGATAAAATATATAATTATATTTATCTAATAATAACTGTATTCCAGGCATTGTACTTATTTTCATGTGAGCTGCTTTTGGGCAGCAAAAACCGATTAAAAAAAAAAAAAAAAAAAGTCAGACTTCTATTTTTGTCAGCCTGGCTAAATCACAAATCCTGTATAGCAGTTACAGTGTATATATGCTCTAATCTTGCCAGTACACAGGATTTTTTGCCAATAGATCCTACACAAATATAATCAGCAGTGTAGTGTAAAGCAAGGAAAAAAAGCAGATTTTGTAAGATAAACAGATTTTGCAATCTTTGCAACACTGGTCTCTGTATTTGCGGATACCAGTGTTTAAATTAAAATCAGTGCAAAGTTAGAAACCTGCAGATATTAATGCAGACATATAAAGTCATAAACATCCAAACCTGCCAAGTACACGCTCAGTAGCAAGGACAGATTTTATGGTGGCAGTTGTTACCTTTACCATTAATTGTCTACCTGTGGAATGGAAACAGCAGCCTTTATACAAACGGTCCCTGGTGGGGACAGCATCATTTGGCCAAGGTGCTTATTTTACCCTCTTCTGCAGGCCCGACCAGATGCTAGGAGTACCGCACAGCTGTCAGAGGGCCATGCACAAGGTTAGCAGGGTAGGTGGGATAGGAAGTGGCTCCCAAGAGAAGATCTGGGGAGGCAGGAGGTGGAAGGAGGGAGTTAAAGATGACTCTGTAATTTCTGCCAAGGGCCTAGGAGCATTTATGAATGCAATCCCTATTACTACATGTAAAAGATGCAAATTTGGGGAAATAATCAGCTGTATGGCCCTAGGCTGTTTTTCAAGTACCCTGATTCTCAGTGGTAGGAAAGGTATTAGTGTAAGAAATATAGAAAGGCCAAGTTCACGTTGCTTAGGGGAAGCTTCTAACCAAACTACACCAATTGTGGAAAAGGAAAAATCCTCACTTGAAAGATGTTACTGCATAGAAATGAATACATACAGATCCTAACAGGTCTCCCTCAGTTTAGATATTACTTCTAAAATAATCGGTTGTACTGTAAAAGAATAAAGGTGCCAAATCAATGTATAATGCTGTCTAATTTTTTTTTGTTAAATGATATAAATGAGGGCTGCACACCTATAATTTTTATTTAGGTAATTTTTTAACATAAGCATTGTTCTCTGATTTCATTTATCCAGTTGTATGAATAATCAGGTTATATGTATAAATGAGGCTGCTGCTATTCTCTGCCAAAAATGTGACACAAAAACTGCAATGCAATGTTTTCAATTAGTAAAGACATACAGTACAGTATGATTTAATTCTGGTTTGCATTATTTTTCATCTTATTCTTTTATGGTAATACCTTAAAATACTGTGAGAAACAAAACATTTATATATTTTTATGCACAGTTCGAAATGAAAAACTTACTATTCATCAGAAAGTATACAGAATACAACTAAGTAATATATAGAAATTTACAAAAAAAAAAAAGAATGGGATTTTTTTTTTTGTCTGATGCTAGTATAAACTATACTTTCTTTAATGTTAATGTTTTTGTATTCTGGAGCCACAAAATTAATATTATTTAATTGGCAAATTTTACTTACTTTCTTGAAATGTGTATTTTAATTAGCAAAAAAGGGGGTATACAGTATATTATAATATCAATTTCCAAATATCCATTTTCTGAAGACAAAGTCCACTTCAGGGTCACAGGGTACTGGAGCATCAGCCGGAATCAGCCCTGGACTGGACTGGTCAGTATTCCATATTCTAGTATTCCATGACAGAGCACACACTGACACGCTGAACCAGTTCTGACCCTGACCTGCACATCTTTGGGATGTGGAATGAAAACCAGAAAGCGTGTGGGAAAGGCCACACAGGCAGTGACTGGGCTTTATTCCATGCCATTTTCCTGGGGTGGCAAAGCAATGGTTCTAAGCATTTTTTGCACTTCTTAAAATTTTATAACTTTTTTACTTAATGTCTTTGAAGATTACATTTAAAGCTTATTGGTCATAATTTAACTGAACTATTTTATATCGGGATTTATGCTGATGCAGATAGTGTTGACCATTTGACAGCCGCTGGGTTCACATCATAGCACAGTCACTGTCTCAGCAGAATCTTCATGCTTTCCCCATGTCTGTGAAAATGTGCAGATCATTCTGGATTATGTGGATATAAGTGTGTGCACGAATGTACTCAGTGACAGGTTAATAACCAGAATCTGATGCTGCTCAAATAGTGTATGGCTCTATACTAGCTTCAAGTGAAATAAATGTATTTATAAAATGATTCGTTAAGCGAGAGATTCTACCTGTAAAACACTGAACATTATCTGTTGTACAAATTATATAAAAAACATAATGTTCTTAAATGTGCTTAATCCAATTTAGGGTCACAGGGGCTATAGCTTATCTGTGCAGTGCTGGGCGCAAGGCAGGAAGCAACTCTGGATATGACAAAAGTCCATCACAAATAAATATTATAACAAAAAAGTACAAATTTAACTATAGCATTAATTTTAGCAGATTTTCCTAACATATACTTTACATTTTTACTGTATACAAAAATCACACACTTACATTCTACTATCTTTAGTATGAAGAGTATGTGTGTGTACACAAATGTGTCCAATGACAATACACCAACAACTAATAGATCAAAAAATAGCATAAAGGTAAATAAGCCTTGCATCATAGCATCCTTTATTTAACTTAGATAATGCATACATGTAAGAAATCTCTCTAATTATATCATGTACTTTGTATGTTTGGTCACATATGCAAAATTACTGCTTACAGTACGTGTCTGTTAACTACAGGGATACAATACAGCATTATGTACTTATTGTGGCAGATGTGACAGCACATTAAAGAACAAAACTGTGCATGAAATTCTCACGGTTCTTAACAGATGACATGTAAACACTGATTTAATCTGGAAAAATGGGAATATTCGGTTGTAGTTAGAATCGTGTGAAAATGAAGCAGCATCAGTGTTTACTGCATGTAAGAACAAAAAAAAAAAAGCTGCGTCAAGACTAATCAAATGCAATAAGAGGAGGACTGAAAAAGACTAAACACACACACACGCAGCAAATCCTTAAATCTGTGGGATATTAATCAAACATCATTATGTTGACCTACAGTATAAAGAGAAAGAAAAACAAGATGGAAAGCTGAATGTAAATGTATACTCTTAATTTAAGGAAACAAATTATCCTCACATCATCATGTTTGTGAAGCAGCTTGTTATATTCACAATATTCCAAAATTGTATTATGTCTGTTTACATACGAAACCTTCTACTCCGTTTAAATTCTCTTTTTCCATTCTTTCTTAGAATTTCATAATTTAAGTATTTAGAAAATCTGCAATCGTTTAGCATTAGCATGAACTGAAGATGTTTGGCTGGATACAGGCACTGAAACCACTTCAGGTTACTTGAATAAAAGCACTCAACTGCCACATGATTTATACTCTAATACATTTTCAGGCATACTGCATTGAAAGTTAAGGCAGTCTTCTTTGGCTTTTGTTCAACTCTAACAATAAATCAATAATAAAAAATTAATTTGAAAAATCTTCTGAGAGTTTAACAATTAGTAGTTCACACTGAACAATAGTCTGGCATTTATAAACAATGAAAAAATGTGTAAAACAGTGGAATAAAAAATAACATTGCAAAATAAATGTAATTGCAATTCTGGAAAACAGTAAGCAATTGAAATTTGTTAAATATGTTATATTGTTGCATTGCACACTACCACTTAAAAGATAGATAGATAGATAGATAGATAGATAGATAGATAGATAGATAGATAGATAGATAGATAGATAGATAGATAGATAGATAGATAGATAGATAATACCTGCTTAATATTTTATATCATACTACATAATTGTGTTTTTAAGCTTTGGTTCCTGTAATTTCACAAGATGAGCTTTTCCGGTGAGGAAACATATGGTAAGGGATTTTAAACCTCATAGCTGGAAAGCATCATAGACAAATCCACTGTGCCAGTGTCACAAGTACCCACTACTGAATTTATCCAGTCACCCATTAAAGAAGTAAAGGGTAGAATAAGAAAAAGATTTCAGAAACCAAACTGTTGTTGCTGTGAAATAGTTACAGGTTCAAATAATGGCAAGAGAGGGCAGTAGTAAGTCAAAATCTTTGGGAATACAGTAATCTCTGATTATTTTGTTTCTGTTGAACTGCGGTAAATATCATTTTAAGATAAGAAAAAAAAAAGCATTTGCCTATGATAGTAATATATGAGCGTGCAGCCGAATGTTTAAATAATGCATGATGAGACAGAAGGACAAACAGACGACTCGCAAACCTGTGAGCTCCACCTTTTTTTTCCCTTACTTCATCACTGAAGGACCTGCATTGTAATAGAGAGGTAGTCACAGAGCAGAATATGAGTTGTGTTAAGTAATGAATGAACAAAGAAGGAAAGACCCAGCATGTCGCTTTGGACTGGCTTTTATATTCAGTTTCTACCAAATCTGGGTTTTACATAAATGTATTGGTGTTTCACTTCACTGAATTTTATCTTTAAAAATAATAAAATGATGAAAAACCTATAACAAACTGTAGCACTGGCAAAGAGAGGATTCAGCTGAACACAGCGGCAATGGCAAGGAGATGGAAACTTCAAAAAAGAGTTAATGTTTCATTCAGAGGAGCTAAATTATATTTACAGGACGACTGATATGCTGCCATGTTTTGCTTAGTTTCTTTGTTTTACCAATGCACGGCTCATTCTCGTCAGTGTAATTGTGATTAGGTTCACTAAAAGGCTACAGCCAAACTCCAGCGTGATTTATCCAAAATGCAAAATCCTAGCATTTTTTTTGTGCAAACAGAATTAGTAAAACTAATATGCTTGTTATTTTATTTCTCAAAGTTAACGTGTGTTAGGTTGCTTGACGAATTCCAAGTGAACCTTGTGTGATTGTCAGAGTGTTACCGTGTGTGTGTGTGTGTGTGTGTTGGGGGGTCCCGTGATGGATCAAATACCCATTCCAGTGTGCTCAGTGCTGCCAGGAGAGACAGGATTGATCCTGAAATAGATTATGTTGGTTTGAGAGTGTTATGATTTAAGATCTTTTACAGACAATGAAAGTGAGGTGTCACTCTTCCTTCTGAATAAACCCCTTTATTGGTTTTCCAGGCTGCTTTATTAAGGAGAGAATATTCAGCACTGGGTGTAAGTGAACCTTGGATGGGGCACCAGTCTATTGCTGAAAAAGCTGATGCAGGTCTCCACTCTCCACTTTACCCTTGTTATTTATCATAGACATCCTCACCACATAAATAATCATGTGAATCGAGAAAACCCACAAGTACACAGGTAGAACATTAAAACATCACACAGTTAAAGGCTACAACTGAAACTGACCCCATGTCCCTGAATCTGTAAGTTAGCAGTTCTAACCTTCTGTTACTATGCCAAGTATATGAAAAACTGCCTGCTAATTAACATTTAAGAGATTTCTGGGCTTCTGATAGTGGTACTTTAATCTTCCTGATGTTATGGTAAAAATGTATTTCAAATTTTAAATATTTTGCAGTGCATTATGTACCCACAAAACAGCATTTAGTATATAACAGACCTTCTGTTACTGTAAAGCAGAAAAGAAGGTTATTTCTAAACAGTCTAAACATTGTGTCTCTAATCTTCTTTTCTTTTTTCAACATGGGAATAATATTTGCTTTTTTCTGTTTAGTACTGAAAACCATTTTGATTGCAATTGCTTACACTTGGAAAACTGCATTATTACTATTGATATGGTAGTGAGCTAAAGCCGGCTGTTTAGGTACTAAGCCTTGGAAAGTCCCTGAGTTTAGTTTTCACTCTAACACATGAATATTCCATCACTGAGATTCCATATCCCCATAACCAAACCTGCCTAATCCAGTTCTAGGACGTATAGTTTCTGGAAGTGCGCAAGAACTACAACCCGAGATAGTGTGCCAGTTCATTGCAGGGCATGTTCATGTCCCCAGTGAGCCCATTTAACTTCAGGTTTATTCTCACATTTAAAATTTCCATTTAAGCTTGTATGCTTGTGTTTGGGATTCAAAACTGAAAACAGCGCACAGTGATCAACCCCAGATTTGCATGCAGGTCACTGGAGCTGTAACCATTATGCCACACAAACATATATGGACACAACTAATAAATGACAGTTTGATCCTTAATCTTTACAAACTAAATACCCAATCTACAATCTGAAAGTGACATTTTTTAAATGTACAGTACTTAGCAGAGCACATAGCATGTAGAGGAGAATACACCAGGAGTCTTACGCAGTTCAGAGTGGGCAAAAAAAGTGAAAACGGGTTCAAGAACTTAGAGGGGTTTAAGGTAAAATAGTTTGTTTGAAATAGATGTAAATATCCTGGCAACTGCTTTCTACACTGTCAAAAGCTGCTTTTTGAGCTGATTTCTGACCCCAGGATCTTTTTATTTGGGCACATCTTGTAACGATTTGTTTAATGCATCTTTTAACAGCTTCACACACTGTAACACATAATAGTTCGAGTCAAATTTGTACACCAGCGGTTTGCAAGGAATGAAACACACAGAAGAACTTTTAACTTTAACCAAATTTAAAGCAATAATGTGAATTTCCTCTTTCTTGGTGCCTTCCACCAACATCCGCACCCACGTCCGCTTCTTCCACGGCGGGAGACATCCTGAATACTCCTCATTAACATTAGGATGTAAACCATAGTGTTTTATGTATTTATTTGTTTTGTATTTATTTATTTTATTCTTTTATTCAGTTATACAAATAACGGCGGGCCCGTCTAGTTTTGCTATCCGCCTTGCACCCGATCTGCCGGGACAGCTGAAGGCCTCCCGTGACCTTGAATAGGACCGAAAAGAGAAGAGTGGATGGAGCGGAGATGGCTTATTTGGAGCGTAACTATCGACATTGTGTTTATAAGTTTACTTTTTCTTTTTCAAGTTCATATTAATTTTGGTAAACACACACCTAAATATTTAGCACCTCTATCAACATTAAAAGGTGTTTCTGTTAAGCAATTTAAATGAATGATTACCCATACGAATTATGAAAGCAGGCAGTTTAGATTAAAAAAAAAAGTTATGAATCAACCGGGCTGAAATGGCAGCGCAGGGCTTTTAAGCGGCTTGGTTTTAAACAAAAGGGATCTCTTTGTTGGCCTTTTCACACACGCATCAGGTTTCTCTTTGCTTGGTCTCCTTGCCGCTCTGCGATCTAAGCTGCGGTGAACTAAAGAGTCCGCCAGAATAAAAAGGCGCTCTACAATAAAAATGAGCCAGGATAAAATTGCAGATGAAACTATAATAGACTTTGCGTATTAAACAGACAGCAGCAAGCACTGCCAGTCAGACGCGATCGAGGGGCCGTGGCCGTTTACATGTTTAACTAAAATGTGCAAATTGGCAAAAAGGAGCAAAAGTTTAAATCCGAGGAGAAAGACCGCTAACGGCAACACGGAGGAATGAGCCGTCTGTGTGCCTGCCTGCCTGCCTGCGCGAGAGCGTGTGCGTGTGTGACACCAAAGCAGTCGAGTCGGAATACCACAGGGAGGAGCTGTGGCTCTGCTCTGCGCTCGCAGCAGCCGCCGCCGTACTTCGCATCGGCCTTCTTTATTATCATCATTATTACTGCTGCTGCTATCCTCGTCAAATCTATCTATAGAGTCTGGAGAAATATTTC